>NC_034187.2:37415461-37746711 GCF_002021735.2 Oncorhynchus kisutch
CTGTCAGTCTGCATGAAGCAGCCAGAGCTGCCAGTCTGCAAGGAGCTGTCAGCCTGCATGGAGCAGTCAGAGCTGTCAGTCTGCATAGAGCAGCTAGATCCGCCAGTCAGCCATGATCTTCTAGATCTGCCAGTCAACCAGATTCTTCCAGATCAGCCTGTCAACCAGAATCTTCCAGATCTGCTAGTCAACCAGAATCTTCCAGATCTGCTAGTCAACCAGAATCTTCCAGATCTGCTAGTCAACCTGAATCTTCCAGATCCGCCAGCCAGCCAGGATCTACCGGAGCCTACTACCTACCTGAGCTTCCTCTCAGTACTGGGCTTCCTCTCAGTACTGGGCTTCCCCTCAGTCCCGAGCTGCCCCTCAGTCCCGAGCTGCCCCTCAGTCCCGAGCTGCCACGCTGCATTTCGGTCCTCTCTTTCGACAAACGAAGAACGCCGTTACAAGCTCGGTGTTGTATGGCCCAATTAGTGGTTTGTGTAACAGAAATCCATCAGAGGATATTGCTGCACACATTGTGATGTTGTCCCCTCTGGCCCGGGACATCCACTGTGGCTCTTTTTCCAATCACATTCCTTCCTCGATGCCGTGTTTTGGCCAAGTTGAAACCAACCTCATCCACAAAGATGAATATGTGGGGTGCTTGCCTGGCTCCAATCTCCATGATTCTCTAAAATAAATCTACAAGGCAACATAAGAGTTAGGCTATTACGGTCGTTTACATTATACCTGAAAACATGCCGTTGTGTGCCTCTGCCCTGTTTGGTTTTTGTTCAAAAGCAGTTCTGTATTTTATAGTCATCTTACCTAGACATATTGGTTCCTGAGTTGCTTGACTCGTTCAGACTTCCTCTCAAAGGGGACAGTGTACAACTGCTTCATCCTGACTTTATGTTGTTTCAGGACTCTAGAAATAGTTATTGTTACATTGTGAATATTTCCAAATGTAATGTTGTCTGCCAACACTCTGTCCCAAATCCCTGTGAGTTTTGTGTTTCATTGTTTTTGTTTTTCTGCTTAGGACCCAACGGTTACCTCCCACAGAGAGGTAGGATTTTTCACTGCTGTGCAGGAAACTGCAATTGTTGATATGGTCATCAGAAACAATGGCATAAGTAGGTTTGAAGGCTTTGCTCAATGACTTCTGTAATATGCAGTTCAGTCAGATGCCCTTACAGAATGCACATCTTACCTGTTGTTTTGCCAGACATTTCTCACAATTGATGCCATGTTGAGTGTTGCACATTTGGCTACACTCTCAGACCAGCCTCTCCCCTTGATAGAGCATGATTTATTACATTATCAATTATAGTAGCCCTAATCTCATCTGAGACAATAGCTCTTGATCTTCCTCTCAGTCTTCTTCCACCACACATACATACTCCTCTCCCTCTCCCAGCCACTCTTCTTCCTCTGTCAGCCACTTCTCTATCTCTGGCTGGGTCCATGTTTACATTACAGTACAGCATTATTCCTAAGATGTCCCCTTTTGTATAGATGGTAATGAAATATATTTCAACACTGTATTACTGTAGAAATGTAGCAAATTGATGTCTTATTCAATTGTGTGTTTTGTTAGGTTTTGAATTTAAGTTTAACAGTTTTGAAAAGAGTATGTAAACATGTGCAAATTGGCCTGTAGGTACATAGAGTTTTGGTGGTGGTTGTGTCTGAGTGAGAAAAGAATTCATGAAATTTGAAAGATGTAGACATTGAATGCATTTTGTGCCAAAGCAATGAAAAATGATCTACAGTTTATTCCACAGACTTGCTGTTGTGCTCATAGTGTGAGGAGTTTTGAAAAAGTGACATAAGTATTGAGAAACGGGTCCTAGCGATTGTAAAAAAAAAAAACTATAAGTTCCAGCCAATGTCATGTCTCGTTTAGTGGATCCCTGTCTGTGGAATGTTCAGTTGTCTATTGTCTTTTGTCTATGTCTATTGTAAAAAAATTTAAACAAACATTTTACAAAGATTATAAGTAGCTGAAGCACTTGAAGACCAATACTATACTTACCAATCTTTAACTTTACAATCATATCATCAAAAACACATGGGTCATTGGGTAGACAGAAGAATTCCCAGAGCTGTCAAAGCACAACATCTGGAGTGTGTGTGTGTGTGTGTGTGTGTGTGTGTGTGTGTGTGTGTGTGTGTGTGTGTGTGTGTGTGTGTGTGTGTGTGTGTGTGTGTGTGTGTGTGTGTGTGAGAGGGTGTGTTTGTGTGTGAGAGGGTGTGTTTGTGTGTGTACAATCTATTCTATATTAATGTAGGCTATCATCACATCAATCACCCATATAGTGATAATAATCAGTAAATGGTAGACATAGTTTAGCCATATTTTTTTCCTCACTTGATAATCTTTTGATAAACAACCTATCCTTTTTCGTTGCTTTAATTGAATGAATGCATAGAGATGAATGATTTATGAATGCACCACCATTGTCTCACCTTATAGTGTTCTTTTTGTTATTATGTGACCAAGCTGAATGAATCCAAATGAAATCAACCAGTAACCGAAACTCATAGTTTATCACTAGTTTATCAGTTTCTCGTGTCATTTTTTGTTGTTCAACCATGTAGCCTAATCGATGTAGTTGTCAATAAAACAGTGGCCACTTATAACAAACATCTTTACAAAAGGTATACCTAAAATACATGATGATAAACAAACGCTTGTAAATAAATCAACATGAGATTTTTCTTAGGTAAAATACTGCATCTTTATTGAGGATAATAACACATTAATAGCACATGAATGTCATTCAGAATGGAGGGAGGGCGGTGAAATCCATAGTACAATATGGTTTCAGAAAGCCACTGGCTGCGTCCTGCAGCAGGTCACCACAGGGTATGCCGGGTCCATCCTGGCATGCAGTAACCATGGAGGCTATTACGCAGAGTGGAACCATCACGGTCAAGGCGAGAACCCTTGCGCGGTAGGCCGCCTTCTGCAGACCCCCGAATATACTTTTCCTGAACCAACTCTCGGTCGGAGCAGGTGGAGATGCCACCTCCTCCTTATTCGGCTGCTTAACGATTTGCGCGGCATACTGCTCTGCCTGCGCAATTTCCTCTGCGAGGGTGGGAGGCCTTGTCCTGTGCGTAACGGTACTGTCGCCGTCTTTATCCGCGCCGGAGCAGTCTTCATCCTTTTTTCCAGCGTTCTTGGCTTCGTCAATTCTCTCCGCCAAGTCTTTCAACCTCTCCTGAAACACCTGGACGCAGGATACCGATTCAGCGAAGTGGCTTTGCATCTCCTCGATTTGGGAGGTTTTTCTCTGGATCAATGTATCTTTCTGAAGAATAGTGATTTGGGCCTCTTCGTCTTGATATTGTAACAGTCCAACAAAACGGTTTAGGTGCTTTATTGTAGTCTTGCCCTTCTTTCCCTCGGGTTTAAGGATGAATAGATCATCCTTCATCATTTCAATCTTATCCCTGATGGAGTCATTCTGCTGTTCAAGCTGCAGGCGCCGAGACTCCAGCTGTGCGCTTTCGTGGCTACGCTCATGCAGGGCTTTACGCGCCTCCCGGATATTGTCACGCAGGGTGTCCAAATAATCTATGGTGCTCCTGAGATTTTTCACCTGTTTCTTTAACTCAATGTTCTCTTGATTTAGAGACAGGGTATTCTCCTCGGCATACACTTTGAGTTTTTGCAGCTCTGCGTTTTCCATCATCTTCAGGTTTTTACTGTAGTTGAGTTCTGCAATCAGGTCGCTTGTCCTGTTGTTCACAGGTGTCTTGAGCATCTTTGCGCCATCCATTGTGTCATCCATAGAGTTTGTCAGCGGATGTTTAGCCTCATCCACAGTGCCTCTCTTTGTAAAATTGTATTTCTTGGTTTTATCCACAGTGTCTCTCTGCGGAGTGGGTCCATCGTCTGTTTCAGCGGCCACCTTATCCTTGTAGTCATCCGGTGCGAAACCCTTTCGGCCGGCCTTTGATTTCGACCTTCTGCCGGGGGGTCGCGGGTGGCGGGCAGGTGCAGTAATGAGCTGGTCACCCTGGTCCTCAAACACGTCTTCGGAGGTTTGACGGGTCCACTCGGCCGGGAAAGTGGAGACCCTTGACGAGTCCAGGGAATGCTCAGACACTGTGAGACGCAGGTGAGGAGAAGAGTATTTGCGCGGCATCTTGGAGTATATATTCAGCCTAAACTTTGGTCATCTGTTTTTGTAGCAGGCTCTCGGAGTTATCACTGTTTCACTTGAAACAATAATGATGCCGCGTGCTTTTATAGCCTTGGTCATTATGACGCAAGGCACGCCAAACTTTAACATCGTTCTTTTATGACGTCATAATGTGTCAAGTCAAAAGTCCAATTGGCCTATTAGTCCATGAGCAAGGAATCGGTCACTTGGGTGATGATGTCTCATAGCCAAACATTTTTTGTTGGTCCATGTCCCTAGAGTTGGAAAATGTGTGACAGCAGTGCAGCAGCAATGGTAGCTTTCAGGGTGTTATCACTCTTACTTTCATCCCTCCATCCCTTATACAACAAGTTATTGTTCACTTATACCATTTAATGATATATCATTGGAATGCTTAGACTCACAGATATTTGTCAGACACATTTTCGGGCATGTTCAGGTCAACAAAATGTGGACCCAATTTGACCTCTAGGGTACATATCATAATTACCTGTATAAATTGCTTTGAAAAGGAAAGCTTGATACATTTTAAACTTTGACAAGTGGTTCGGAAAGGTCATGAAATTACCTTTCAAATGATATATAACATAACCAACTTTGAAAGCACCAGCTACAATTATTGTTTAAAAATCACTCATGTTGTGCCATTGACATTAGAATGCTGGAAGTTTAGCCATAGAATTGCATGTAATAGGGTAGCTATGTTTTTGGATTGTAACTTGGTCTGACCACAAGGTGTCACTTGTGGAGTCAGATGATGTTGCTTTTGCCCACAAGGTGTCAGTGCTAGACACAGTCCCAGAAAGCATGAACCCATTCAACCCAGAGAGGAAGTATTGTGTAAATCGGTCAGTAAGGCAAAGGGGCGGGTAATTCAGGAACCCAATCTATTGGTCGCACCCCCCTACAGTTCGGTTTTCTCACAATCTGATTGGAGGATGGTTGTTACCGGGTGTGGAACCACAGCAGCATAAGAGAATACAGATAATGATGGAAGAGTGTGTTTATGTAATACGGAACTTCCAACATTCAAGGATGACTACTTTGCCATAAGCTATTCCAGATAAGGCATATATTAGACCATTAGACATAAATCAGTATTATTAAATGAGCCCGGGGACTGATATCAGTTATCAATTGGTACAGGAGTAAAAATGTGATGTTATTTATTAATAATGATACTTGCGAGGTCTTACCGGTATTACAGGGGAAAAAACGATTCGCCATGATCTTGTAAGTACAGAGGCAAGGATATGAGTGCCTTTACTTCCCAGATGCCTCATAGCATAGTTTGGATTAGGGCTGCTGAATGGGACAAAGTCCCCTGTCTGCACGTTCCACTAAGCCAACAGGATGTGGTCCAGTCCAGAGCAGTGGTCAGTCAGCACATTGAGCAGGAAGTGTTTCAGCTGACCGTCAGACACAATCCCACTGACTCACACAGGATGTGGCAAGACACCACTATTCCTCTACCGTAGGACTAGGGGAGTGACTGGAAAGGAATGCTGACTAACAACTAGAGTGCTGTTCTGATTTGTCATGTTTTTCAGAAAAAGAGAACCATCTTGTTATTTTCAAAGGTTACGTTTAGGGCAATGGGAGAGTTTAAACACAAGTTAATCATAGTTTTCTTTATTACAAATGTATTAAATAATATGAAAAGGTTAAAAGAGTAAGTAATTATCACAGTATAGATTACTATCCACGTAGATTGTAGTACAAATTACAACATTTTCCCAAATTAATACATGCAGTTCAGAGTACGATACGAATACATTCACATAGATAATATACATACAAAAAAAGACAAGTGAAATGTGTGAGACAAACGTCATTACAAAGGCTTTGGCAAAAGAGTGCATACATACAATTTCATAAAATACCTGAAAAGTAAACAAAAATAATGCATTTCTTCAACAACAAAAACTGCAGGAGAGGAAAGAGTCCAGTGCATGTCTTTAGAAATGTTCCATTAGTAAAATGGCAGTTTGTGCACTTGGCTGTCCCTATCCCTGTCATGGTTTTGGGTAAGAAGTCACTAGTGGGTAGATGTTGGGCTCAAATCTAAATTGAGGCAGGTACCAGCATACTGAGGGAGAGTGGGGCGGGGTTTGACGGCGGCGACTTGGGAAAGGCCATTTTGTTGAGGCTGCGCACCTCGGCCTGCCAGGAAGGGATCTTCTTGGTGGTCATGTGACGGCGGGCGTGTTTGGTCAGGTGGTCGCTGCGCATGAAGCGCCTGTCGCACACGGGGCACACAAACTTTTTCTCGCCTGTGTGGGTCCGCCGGTGGCGCGAGAGCTCGTCGGAGCGCGCAAACTTCTTGTCGCATCCCTCCCAACTGCAACTGAAGGGCTTCTCACCTGAAAGAGAGGGAGACAGAGCAATAATGAGTTTGCAAGTCATCATTTTTTTCACCAGCAAACCCACACATGCTCCGAGTCAGATAAACGACCTCATAGTCTTCAGTTAAAATCATGATACAATATCAAGATCCTAGAATTTAATCCCCATAAAATGTCACATTCTTTCCCTCTCATTCCCAGCCATCCATGAGGAACACTTTTCTCTCTTACCTGTGTGTGTCCGGAGGTGTGCCTTGAGGTGGGAGCTCTTGAAGTAAGTCTTCCTGCACCCGGAGAAGTTGCACACATAGTTCCTCCGGCGGGAGAAGTCGATTTTGGTGCCGCCGCAGGGTCCGGTGGGCACGTAGACCGGGGCGGGAGCCAGAGGTAGCAGCTTAGTGTGGCCCAGGGTCATGACAGTCTGTGGAGAGCAGTGGGGGGCCTGAGAGACTTGGGACTGGGGAAGAACCAGCATCACCGTGCCCTGCGGCATAGCCTGGCTCATGAGGAAAGGCTGCTGCAGTGCCCCATTAGGACCAGACTGGGGCAGGATGGATGTGGGGGTCCTCGAGGTCTGTACCGGGCCCTGGATGAACGCCGAGATCATCCCTGATTGGTTACCCACCGGGAACATCTGGCAGATGATTGGAGGGCTGGAGGTGGGTGGTGGGGAGAGGCGTGTAGGCAGGCTATTTTGTGGTTGGGTGTTAGCATGAAGGCGGGAGTGGCTCTCCTTACAGTGGATAGCCTGTGGCTCTTCGTTCTCAGTCTTGACCGCCTCTTTCTTGCAGGAGGAGAGGAGGGCAGGATTGGGTGTGAAGGAGACCGATGGAGGTGTGACGCTCTGTTCAGTCTTTGCTGTGTGCTGTTGACAGACCATCAGCTCGGAAGTTCTGTGTTGCTTTGTGGGGGGCGCTGGAATGTGCTGGCAGAGGTGTGTGTCTGCGGTGTGGCGGATAACACTGGTTGCCATGGCTCTGCAGGGTGGCGGTGGTGGGGTCTTTCCGTTGGTTGGGGACCCCGAAATGGATGCCATGGGCATTTGTGGGACCCCACAGACCCTTACAGAGAGGCTGGAGCTGGGCCGGCTCAGAGGGGAGGTGATGGTGTGGATGGCAGTGGTAGAGGTCTCAGCAAAGCTGGGGCTGTGAGGGGGAGTCATACACTGGAAACCAAAGAGAAGACAGAATTAGTGTGTGCCCAGGAAGTAGAACAACCACTGTATGTGGTGTACTAATACATAAGTCTTAGTTTGGGTGTGTTCAGTTTCAAAATGGATGTTCAATACAGCTATTGGGAGAGATAAGTGGCCACAGTAGGCAGGTACATACACTAAACTAAATAACTACTTAGAGCTGGGTGGCTGTAAAACAGCGATGTTGACAACCAGCAGCTGAGAGAGATGAGCACGGGTTGCAGTTCAAACTCTCAATCCTACCTACCACCTGTGCAGCAACCTTCCTAACCCTTCCAACCCCTATAAACCCTCACAAAGTTTTCCTGAAATAAAGACACTATCTTCATGCTAAGTGCTAAAAAAACCAGGAGTTTACACAGTAAGTAAAAGCTGGTACTACTGTACTAATCAAACACAGCCCACAGATGCTTCTTAGTGATGGCTGTTTTGGGATGTGTGGTGGTTACGGTTGCCAAGACAGGATGCACTCTTACCAAGGAGGAGAGCGAAACAAAGTCCTTTGGGGGCTCCAGTGGGTCCTGAGGCAGCAGGGAGTCGCAGGAGTCCGAGGCAGGGGAAAGGGGTCTGGGCTTGCAGGGGCTGGGGCGGCGTTGGCCCCAGGAGCTCATGCAAACCAGAGCCTCAGCAGCCTCCAGGTCTGTGTACTCCAGGTTGCAGCCTGGGGAGGACTGCTTACTGTCAAGTCTTCTCCTCTTCAGATAGGAGCCACACTGGTCCATCACTATCCCTTTTGCCTGGGGAGGAGAACAAATGGAGAAAAGGAAAGAACATTAGGTCTGATGATGACATCACGTAATAGAAGACTGGTGAGTTACCAGAAGGACGAATCACCACAAAAACTGGGAAATGTGTAAGGGAGATCCAATCAAGACCATACTGGTAGATATACATTAGCATACCAAGGGAAGCTTCCAAAATTACATCAAATGAACATCTGAAGAGTTTATTTTCTCACCAGTCACTGGCTTAATGCTCAAGCACCTGTTGCTTAGATGTTAGTCTCAGAGGGTAGATGGAGCAGGCTTGAGACTACACCCCATCTACCATAGGCAATGTGCCAATCCATCTCCCATTGTCATATTGACCAACTAGTGACACCCCCATGCACAGGGCATGTAAACCAGTGTTAACACTGCATCAGGAAGTGCCTTGTCTGCACTGACACTTATCAGTGGTCCTATTGCAGGGTTCCCCAACTTGAAGCCCAGTTGGTGATTTTATTTGGCCCCCCAAGTAATGAGCAAAAAATAATTATATATATAAAATTGTTTAAAAAAAATCTCTTTAAAGTATTCTTGCGGTCTACAAATGATTTGTAATTATGTTCCAGCCCCCTGATCATCCGCTCAAGAAAAGAAATCGTCCGCGCGGCTGAATCTAGTTGATGATCCCCGTCCCATGGCCACTCCCCAGATAAAATAATGTGACCAGCTTCACACAGTGAAAGAGTAGCCCACCAAGGCAAAACACGACTACTCTACTAGGCTTAAATGGTTACCATAAATTGATGTTGGGTAACATTAATAAATTATTGCAAAATTCTGTCAACTGGTCACAGTTGATTTAAAGATATTAGACAAACAGTCAATCATTGGTAACGTTAAGTCATTGGATGTGTTAATTTACCATCTGTAATAACAACTGTCTCAAACCCATTTAAAAAATCTTAAGATTTTTTTGACCTGATTCATTTACAAATTAAATAATACTGTAACCTAAAAAGTAAAGTGCTACCAATAAACTGGAGCCACAAACAAAAACAAATACAGTTAGTAGCCCACTCATTATTCGAATGCTGGGCGTTAATTCATATGAAATAACACGCTTTAAATAACAATCTTCTTACCCCACATGAGACTTCAAATTCTGAACATTTTCGTGAAGGCATTGTTGAGATATATTTTATTTCAGTTTAGTGTCAAGCCGACAAAAGAACAAAAAAAGCGATGACACTGCCCCAGCTCAGTTAACTGGCTGTTGAATTCGTCTTTCACTAGGTCCTCTCTCAGCTGTGTAAAACATGAGGATAAAAAAAGGAAAACAACATTCACAACACATTGGCGGGAGGCAACATGCCACCAATGAAAAACAAATGTGTGTGAGACATTAGCCAATGGCAGGCGAGATGACGCGTGATCAGTGCATGGTCGCCTGAGGATTGGAGGAAATAGGGTGCGTGGCTGTTGGTGGGCGTGCAGGGGGAGTCATCCGTGTCAGAAAGAACCTGATGAACTGCAAGTCTGAAAACTAGGCGAAAGGTCGTAGTGCCGAATTAGGCGAAACCTGAGTTTCTCCCATGTGTTTTTGGCGTACTTTAAAAAAACATTTTTACAGGTTATCTTATCTTTTAGAGTTGGCCAATGAAGGCACACATTCTTTGTCAGTTAGAGTAGCTGGTAAACTGCTATTTAGTCGCTTGTGAAATGTAAAGCGCCATGCTCTATTTTACTCTTATGATTTCACTCCAAAATGATATTGCATTCCAAGATACAACTGTGTTTCATTCTATCAGATCACAGTTACATTCATGCTCTAGCTGCTACTTATTGCTACTTATAATATATATGTTACTATATATTACATGTTTAGCATGTCTTACATGTAATCTTTCGACTACTCTAAGACCAACATGAACTACAGAGGCCTCAGGATGCCTAAAGCATAAAATGTATAACTAAAAAACAACTATTCATCTAAAGACTATTGGAAATTCAACACCCCACAATATTATACACATTGTTTAGTTATATTGGAATTAAAGAGTGTTTTTAGACATAGGATAGACCACTTTAGATCCATACCCTCCCCCTCAACCCCAAATTTTGGCCTATGGTCTTGAACTCCATGACTTCTTCTACTATGGTTGACCCAGTAAAACAACACATTTCACTGCACCTATTCGGTCAGTGTATGTAACAACAGAAAATCGTAATGAATTCCATTGTAAATAACATCTTTCAAGGAATTCTAGGGTGGCGCTTGTGATCAACCTCACGTCTCTGTTTTAGTCCATTGAGGCAACATTTTTGCCCCTGTAACGGATGTGAAATGGCTAGCTAGTTAGCGGTGTTCGCGCTAAATAGCGTTTCAATCGGTGACGTCACTTGCTCTGAGACCTTGAAGTAGTAGTTCCCCTTGCTCTGCAAGGGCCGCGGCTTTTGTGGAACAATGGGTAACAATGCTTCGAGGGTGACTGTTGTTGATGTGTGCAGAGGGTCCCTGGTTCGCTCCCGGGTATGGGCGAGGGGACGGTCTAAAGTTATACTGTTACATTGATGCTGTTGACCCGGATCACTGGTTGCTGCGGAAAAGGAGGAGGTCAAAAGGGGGGTGAGTGTAACGGATGTGAAACGGCTAGCTTAGTTCGCGGTGCGCGCTAAATAGCATTTCAATCAGTGACTTCACTTGCTCTGAGACCTTGAAGAATCGTTACCCATCGCTCCACAAAAGCCGCGGCCCTTGCAGAGCAAGGGGAACTACTACTTCAAGGTCTCAGAGCAAGTGACATCACCGATTGAAACGCTATTTAGCGCGCACCACCGCTAACTAAGCTAGCGTTTCACATCCGCTACACCCCCACCATCATTTGTCATGGTACTGAAAAACAAAGTATGTAAGATATATCATCTCAAAACGTCAGGATGTTTTATAATTATGCAATAAGGCCCGGGAGGCGGTATATGGGCAATATACCATGGCTAAGGGATGTTCTTAGGCAGGAGCGCAACTTTCATTGGGGACGGAGGGGGTAACTCCCAGTTGCATTATTGCACTGTGATACAAAACGCAGCAGCGGTGTGCTTTAGGAACATGCGGATGCCTCTTTAGGAACATGCGGATGCCTCGGTCAGATAGGCTGTTTTCCTGTTTAAGACAGCTGGATTTAGGACACCACAGAGCAGAGCAGAGCTTGCCGACAGTCTGTGTGAAGGCAAAGCTTCAAAAAGGATGCCATATAGGACCAGCACGGGAGGCAGCTGGTGTCTATGTTGTGCTTTTTCTCCAAGTTTTAAAAGAAAGTAGAGCCAAAACGGGCTATTCTTTAGGTGACTGATCTAGCTGGCAAAGTAACTGCTGTTTGACATTAAAAAAAAGTATTTATTCCCAGTGCTGAATTAGTAGTGTAACTGACATGTTACGTTAGCTAATGTTTCATCCCCTCTCGGCTGAAGTGAACTACTAGCAGCTAGTTAGCTAGCTAGTAGCCATCATAGGCAGTTCAGCTCTAGCTAGCCTCTAGCGATATGTCAGGTATCAGTATCAAACAGCTGTTGTGTATATGGAAGTGTTTTGTAGCCTTTGTTTTTTCTTGTTTAAACAGAAGTAAATTTGACCATATACCATTGTACCATTAGCTAGAGCTAGCCAAAAGTTGGCTAACGTTAGCTAGCTCACTAACTTTAGCTGTTATTTTTGCTTCAATCACACTAGACCTGAATCAAATGATGAAATCAGCAGCCAAATGATTGAAGACCGATATTCTGAAATTTTTTCAATGCAATGTGAGTTTTATTAGCAAGTATAGCAATAAAACGTTATCGATCTGTCAGTTTCCCTAACTAATCCCCTACTTTTCACACTGACACAGTATAAACAGCTCTACATGCTTCACCGTCATGGTGTACAAGTCAGTACACAACACTATGCTCATCATGTCTTAGCAGGATCAGATGGTGACAGGTGTTCGTCCCTACAGGGTCAGACAGCCAGGGAATACTAGTCTACGGAGCTCAGGTCAATTTTGCAGTATATTCTAACAATCAGTGAATTGATACAAAGCTCCATCTTGAGCTGATGGGTTGGCTGCAGTCTGGGATCTGGGAACAATGGTCATTTCAACTATTGAACCATTGATTCGATTCATGGATAATATAATGTATAAATGTACACCAAGGTTATTCTTTGTCATGCCTCATCTGAGCAGAGGATGACAGGAGTCTCATCAGGGTCAGGCAACCAGGGAAGACCAGTCTGTGACAGTGCAGAGGTGAATTTTTGCAGATACAACACTTTATTCTCTCTGTGCAGCAAACACTGGACAACCAGAAGCTTCAACGATTGAAACTATTTTAAGGCAGTCAGGCAAACCTCTAAAAGTTGATTTCCAAACTGTACCAATGGTTGAGAGGCTTTTCCCCGATGACACAAAATATTCCAAACAAAAACGTGACGAAGACCTGGGAGACACTACTGATGATGATGAATGGATACAGATATGTTAGAATGCCCAGTCATGTTCCTATAATCTCAGACATAAATTAGTGCAGTTTAATACCATCCATAGAACATACTATATGCCAGGCAAACTGAATATCTGCTGGAGATGTAAAACACAAAAAGGAACATATTTGCATATGTTATGGTCTTGGGAAGGCTGGCTGAATTCTGCCAGAGATGATGCAATTTTACCTCAGTATGTCTACAGATTCTCCCTTCTCACTGTTTTGGTTTGCGTGGAAATGTTGATACTGGAGACTGTTATCAGAAGAAACTGTGTAACCTAGCATTTATAGCAGCTAAGAAATGTATTGCCTTTAATCCGAAAGTTGGTTATCCTCCCACAATGGATGGGAGAAATGTCAAGTTATGTATCACTAGAATTTATTTATTACAAGAGTAAGGGTGTACTGTGCAACTTTCACAAGGCCTGGATGTCTTATATGGAATACTGTAAGATAAAAGGAGTCTGTATTGAAAACATGCCCACATCAGGGGAGATACCTATTTAGATCATTCCTGGCCCTGGGGGTTCTCCCGTCCTGTTGATTGTCACTTTGGCCTTGGCCTAACACACCTGATTCCAATATTGAATGTTTCACTAAGATCCTAAAGCTAAGTGGGGTGTGTTGGGTTGGTGTGCTGCAGGGCCCTGGACCCCTAGGGGCAGGACAGGGTGATCCAGCTATATTGTGTGCAAGTAAAAAGAGCTCTACAGTACTATTAGGCCAATGACATGAATGATATGGGTGTACCTTTTGTGATTTAATATGTAGGTGCATATGTGTTATTATTGAACTTTTGTTTTCCAAACCTTTACCTTGAGACATAAAAAAATGGGAAGGAAGTTGCGTTGGGGAGAGAGTTGAAGTTTTGACTAGACTGTTGGGGGTCGGGCGTGCAGGCGGCGTTGGGGAGAGAGTTGAAGTTTTGACTAGACTGTTGGGGGTCGGGCGTGCAGGCGGCGTTGGGGAGAGAGTTGAAGTTTTGACTAGACTGTTGGGGGTCGGGCGTGCAGGCGGCGTTGGGGAGAGAGTTGAAGTTTTGACTAGACTGTTGGGGGTCGGGCGTGCAGGCGGCGTTGGGGAGAGAGTTGAAGTTTTGACTAGACTGTTGGGGTCAGGCGTGCAGGCGGCGTTGGGGAGAGAGTTGAAGTTTTGACTAGACTGTTGGGGGTCGGGCGTGCAGGCGGCGTTGGGGAGAGAGTTGAAGTTTTGACTAGACTGTTGGGGGTCGGGCGTGCAGGCGGCGTTGGGGAGAGAGTTGAAGTTTTGACTAGACTGTTGGGGGTCGGGCGTGCAGGCGGCGTTGGGGAGAGAGTTGAAGTTTTGACTAGACTGTTGGGGTCGGGCGTGCAGGCGGCGTTGGGGAGAGAGTTGAAGTTTTGACTAGACTGTTGGGGTCAGGTGTGCAGGCGGCGTTGGGGAGAGAGTTGAAGTTTTGACTAGACTGTTGGGGGTCGGGCGTGCAGGCGGCGTTGGGGAGAGAGTTGAAGTTTTGACTAGACTGTTGGGGTCGGGCGTGCAGGCGGCGTTGGGGAGAGAGTTGAAGTTTTGACTAGACTGTTGGGGGTCGGGCGTGCAGGCGGCTCAGGATGGCTGAGCGGACTGGCTGAAATGCTTACAAAAGCAGGTTTCGCTCCTGTAGCCTGAAGGCTTTATGAGGAGAGACACTCTTGCACTGTCTGACAGGTGGTAGGCTATTCTGCTCCTCAAACTAGGCTCTTTATGCTGTATGCCTGTGATAAATACAATTCAATGACGACTAACGAAAATACACGCAAGCCAATTTAATTTCACACAATTATACAAATTATCCCATATAGACCAATAAGCATGCCCGATCAAATGTATTTTCAATTCATGGTTAACCAGATGCCCCCAAAATATGGGAGGACCCCAGACCCTCCACCGAGTTATGCCCCCCCACTTCTAAAACCAAAGTTGCGCCCCTGTTCTTAGGCTAAGTATGTATGTATTTTTATTTATTTATTTGATTGATTTCACCTTTATTTAACCAGGTAGGCTAGTTGAGAACAAGTTCTCATTTGCAACTGCGACCTGGACAAGATAAAGCATAGCAATTCGACACATACAACAACACAGAGTTACACATGGAATATACAAAACATACAGTCAATAATACAGTAGAAAAAACAAAACAAAAAGTCTATATACAGTGAGTGCAAATGAGGTAAGATAAGGGAGTTAAGGCAATAAATAGGCCATGGTGGCAAAGTGATTACAATATAGCAATTAAACACTGGAATGGTAGATGTGCAGGAGATGAATGTGCAAGTAGAGATACTGGGGTGCAAAGGAGCAAGAAAAATAAATAAATACAGTATGGGGATGAGGTAGATAGATGGGCTGTTACAGGTGGGCTATGTACAGGTGCAGTGATCTGTGAGCTGCTCTGACAGCTGGTGCTTAAAGCTAGTGAGGGAGATATGAGTCTCCAACTTCAGTGATTTTTGCAGTTCGTTCCAGTCATTGGCAGCAGAGAACTGGAAGGAAAGGCGACCAAAGTAGGAATTGGCTTTGGGGGTGACCAGTGAGATATACCTGCTGGAGCGCGTGCTACGAGTGAATGCTGCTATGGTGACCAGTGAGCTGAGATAAGGCAGGGCTTTACCTAGCAGAGACTTGTAGATAACCTGTAGCCAGTGGGTTTGGCGACGAGTATAAAGCGAGGGCCAACCAACGAGAGCGTACAGGTCACGGTGGTGGGTAGTGTATGGGGCTTTGGTGACAAAATGGATGGTATTGTGATAGACTGCATCCAATTTGTTGAGTAGTGCGTTGGAGGCTATTTTATAGATGACATCGCTGAAGTCGAGGATAGATGATGGTCAGTGTTACAAGGGTATGTTTGGCAGCATGAGTGAAGGATGCCCAGTTGCGATATAGGAAGCCGATTCTAGATCTAATTTTGGATTGGAGATGCTTAATGTGAGTCTGGAAGGAGAGTTTACAGTCTAAACACCTAGGTATTTGTAGTTGTCCACATATTCTATGTCAGAGCCGGCCAGAGTAGTGATGCTGGACGGGTGGGCAGTGATCGATTGAATAGCATGCATTTAGTTTTACTTGCATTGAAGCTCGTCTGGAGGTTAGTTAACACAGTATGATATACACTACATGACCAAATGTATGTGGACACCTGCTCGTCAAACATCTCATTCCAAAATCATGGGCATTAATATAGAGTTGTTCCCCCCTTTGCTGCTTTAACAGCCTCCAATCTTCTGGGAAGACTTTCCACTAGATGATGGAACATTGCTGCAGGGACTTGCTTCCAGCCACAAGCGCATTGGTGAGGTCAGGCACTGATGTTGTGCGATTAGGCGTGGCTCGCAGTCGGTGTTTTCCTATTCATCCCAAAGGTGGTCGAAGGGGTTGAGGTCAGGGCTCTGTGCAGGCCAGTCAAGTTCTTCCAAACCAATCTCGACAAACCATTTCTGTATGGACCTCGCTTTGTGTACTGGGGAATTGTCATGCTGAAACAGGAAAGGGCCTTCCCTAAACTTTTGCCACAAAGTTGGAAGCACAGAATTGTCTAGAATGTCATTGTATGCTGGGCCTAGCCCCAGACCATTATTTCTCCTCCACCAAACTTCACAGTTGGCACTATGCATTGGGGCCGATAGTGTTCTCCTGGCATCCGCCAAACCCAGATTCGTCCATTCGACTGCCAGATAGTGAAGCGTGATTCATCACTCCAGAGAACGCGTTTCCACTGCTCCAGGGTCCAATGACGGTGAGCTTTGCACCACTCCAGCCGATGCTTGGCACTTCACAACAACAGCACTTACAGTTGACCAGGGCTCAGTGCTCTTCAGTAAGGTCATTCTACTGCCAATGATGGCTCAATTCTTTACATCTGTCAGCTGAGTGACTGAAATAGCCAAATCCACTCATTTGAAGGGTGTCCACAAACTTTTGTATATACAGTGTATAATCTCAAAATGGCAGGATGTTGTAGAATTAAGCTATAAGGCCCAAGGGGGTGTGGTATTTAAATGATAATGCCCAAGCACCCGGTGTTCGGAGGATATATTGGTACGAGTGTTGTTAGGCCCGAGATTTCTCCTTGCATACTCCATAATGACAAACCGAAAACAAGGTTTTAGAAATTGTTGCAAATGTATTCAAAATAAATAACTGAAATGTAAAGACCCTTTGCTATGAGACTCGAAATTGAGCTCAGGTGCATCCTGTTTCCATTGATCATCCTTCAGATGTTTCTACAAATTGATTGGAGTCCACCTGTGGTATTCCATTGATTGAACATGATGTGGAAAGGCACACACCTGTCTAAATAAGGTCCCACAGTTGACAGTGCATGTCAAAGCAAAAACCAAGCCATGAGGTCGTAGGAATTGTCCATAGAGCTCAGAGACAGGATTGTGTCGAGGCACAGGCCTGAATGCAGAGTATCACGTCTGGAGGAAACCTGGCATTATCCCTACGGTGAAGCATGGTGGTGGCAGCATGATGCTGTGGGGATGTTTTTCAGTGGCAGGGACTGGGAGACTAGTCAGGATTGAGGCAAAGATGAACAGAGCAAAGTAAAGAGGGATCCTTAATGAAAACCTGCTCCAGCGTGCTCAGGACCTCAGACTGAGGCGACGGTTCACCTTCCAACAGGACAACGACCATAAGCACACAGCCAAGACAATGCAGGAGTGGCTTCAGGACAAGTCTATGAATGTCCTTGAGTGGCCCAGCCAGAGCCCAGACTTGGACCCGATCGAACATCTCTGGAGACAACTGAAAATAGCTGTGCAGCAACCCTCCCCATCCAACCTGACAGAGCTTAAGAGGATCTGCAGATAAGATTCCCCAAATACAGGTGTATCGACCTGGAACCAAAAGGGCTTCTTCAAAGAGTTCTCAAATGGGGAGTGGGGACAGCCGAAGAACCCTTTTAGGTTCTAGGTAGCAAAATTTTGTTGCTAAGAATCTACAACTTGATTGGAGTTCACCTGTGGCCAATTCAATTGTTTGGACATGATTTATAAAGAAACAGACCTGTCTATATGAAGTCCCACAGTTGACAGTGCATGTCAGAGCAGAAACCATACCATGAAGTCCAAGGAACTGTGCGTAGATCTCTGAACTCAAATTTTGACGAGGCATATATCTGGGGAAGGGCATAAAACATTTTCTAGAGTGCTGAAAGTTTCCAAGGGTACAGTGGTCTGAAACATTGGGAAAAAATGTCTACACAGATTCTGCCTAGAGCTGGCCTTCCGACCAAACTGAGCAACCGGGCAAGAAGGACCTTGACCACTGATAGAACTACAGAGTTCCTTGACTGAGATGGGAGAACCTGCCAGAAGGACAATAGTCTCTAAAGCACTTCACCAATCTTTACTTTATGGAAGAGTGGCCAGACGGAAGCCACTCCTGAGAAAAAAGCTCAGCACAGCACATGCAACTCAGTCAAATCTTAGGAAAGAGTTTCCAATTAAACTTATCATCTTCATTCTCTTTGTAATTCAATAAACCAGTTTTCACACCCAAATGGTACAGTCCTCAGTCTGCCCCGTGGTTAACGGGAATGTGGCAGGTGTGCCCGCCTGGCATCCGGCGTGGCAGGAATTGAAGGGGAGGCAGTGCCCCGATGTGAGTCACATAAGCATGACCTCAGGCAACAGGACTGAGTAGGGCTTGGTTGTGTAATGCAGCCCAGTGCCAGCAGTGCAGAAGCAAGGAGTAAGTAGGGAGCGGTGTGAAGGGAGGAGGAGGAGGGCTAGAGAGAGAGACTGCAGCAGCAGCAGAAACGCTTTGTGATATAAGTGGGGTAGAACCGCATGAACTCGGCCAACAAGGAAACTGGAGGAAAGGTTAACGCTGGTCATATCTAGGCTCATACCTCCCCTCCCCCTCGCCTGCCAATTCCTCTTCTTACGAACTTCCACAAGGGGGACAAAGGAAGGGAGAGTTGGGGGTAGTCGCCTCGCTAGAGTTAAATATAGCATGCAACCCCAAGGCCATAATTGAATCCCAGCCACACCTTAGCACTGATATGCAGAGGAAATGTCATTCACACAGGAATAACCCTCTCAGATATGCGTTATCGAAAACTTGTGCTGACTACACCCCAAATAGTGTGTATTAACCATAACAAACATGCTTGGATTTGTCAAGACTCAGGAGTCAGCGCCACAACAGATGGTTTGGTTTAATCAGCTGGTGTGATGGCACAACGGACAGGAATTTTGTTTTGGTAGCAACATGAGAATAATTATCAAATGCCTCAATGGAACACACAGACAAGGGGCCCTCAAAATGATGGATCAGCTTATCAACATTGTGTATGACAGCATTATAACAAACTACTACTGGGGTAAAGTTAATCCCACAGGCACAAATGACATGGATGACTTTAGAGTTCTAATTTTAACCAACACCCTAATGTTGATTAATAAATAATAGTTTGTTGATAGTATGACCATCTGTAGATCATCTATATGGGACTATCCAAATAAAGTGTGACCATAAATTCAAAGCCCTTATTAGGACTAACTACTATGTATTATAATTCATTTTTCATAGTAAATGAAATGTGTGTTCTTCTAACACTATGTCCAGTTCATATGATATCAACATCTAGTTCAAAGGTGAGAACTGTTTATGGCTCTGGGATCCAGTCTCCTGGAAAGTACACCAACAGCAGCTGTTGACATCTACATACACACCTGTCTGCACCTGCACTGGTGTGTTTCTGCTCTGTCATTCCAGACAGGCAGCCAGGAGGAACGCTGAACCCGTCCCCTAGTGGAAGCTTCACTGGGCATGGGACCATGAGGTCCCGAGGGAGGCCTTCTTAAAATACCTCAGAGAGATGACATGTCACTCTGACAGTCGGCCATAACAGTCATGGTCGCCACAGGGGAGTTGGCATCTGGGTGAAAGGACACCCGCATTGGAGAGAGTCTACTGTGCCACCGTGTGGCACATGTCCCTGTGCCATACCTGTCATGCCTGTCATAGGTAGGGGATTAGTAGCACTTCTTCCTTTTACGTCGTTGATAAATTGTCGGCCTATGCTCTACTTGGATGTCAATCAGTGTGTTAGCCTGGAAAATAGTTTTGGCTTATGTCATTTTTCCATGGCGCTCATAAAATCTTACCCTTAAGACTGACTGATTTGACCCCAAGCTTCTTTGTCCCTCCATATTCTATTTCTTTGTACATTAGATTAGTACAAAATCAGGATAAAAATCAAGTTCAAAATTGAATGGTAATGGCAAATGAATGATAATACGCAGTTCTCACCAGATTTAAACGTGCAATGCTCGTTAAGCAACAATCTAAATGTTCAGCTGAACCATATTCCATACTAGGCTATCCGTTAAAGTCGTCCATTTTCCTTTTGGGAGAGTACTGTCTATCACCTGACAACAGGCCACGCCTCCCACAGACACAGCAATTCACAACAGGATTCACTCAGGATTGGTACATATTGGATGCCAAAGCCAATCTGTTACATTAGCTGCTAATTTGCCGGCTGTTGTCTAGGTAACGGCGGGTGGCGAGGCAGGTTTGAAGGCTTGGCTGTTCACTAGTGGTGCTCCATTGATACGGTCTGGGCATGTGTCTGATGATTACCTCTGCAGTGGAAGGGAACAGGATGTATTTTTATTTGAACAAGCTATTGGGATCTGTCATCCACTGTTTTATTGTGTGTAGTCCTGGAAGATATGGGCTTTTGGCACCAGGATCAATAAAAAGATAGCAGCATATACCATCCATCTGTGCTCCTCATCTCTCCCCATTAAGCAAAACTCAAGCTGAATCTGCAGTTGCATTGATATTTGTGGTGGTTCTTATATGTACGCAAGAAATGAATGAACCAAACCTCTAACTCCAGGGTGTCAAACACTTTCCACGGAGGGCCTACTGTCTGCGGGTTATTTGTTTTTCCCTTCAATTAGACAACCAGGTGAGGAGAGTACTAATTAGTGACCTTAATTCATCAATCAAGTACAAGGGAGGAGCAAAAACCCACAGACACTTGGCACTCTGTGGAATGAGTTTGATACGTGCTCTGATGGAACCATCGGGTTGAAGAGATATTGATGTATGCTATGGTCCTAGCTCCATGACAACTGGAAAAATGGGGTTTCTCATTCTTCATGGGTGCTCTACCGAAAGGTGAATCTAATTCGACACTCTAATAATCAAACAAACTGTGCCCACTAACCAAATATACATTAAAGGCCTTTTTCAGATTCCACTCTGTGAAGATCCCTCCTTGGCCAAGTGCACTTAAGCCCAATAATGTCACATATGGATCTCCACTGGACCTCCACTGCCAGCTCCCTGTGCTGTGTATGGACACATCCGGATCGATGTGCTGTATATACTGTAGACGCTCACGGATAGGCTGTGTGTGTATATGTGTGTGATAGATAGATGGACGAGTTTATTAGTCACATACACAGGGTTGCAGATGTATTTGCTGGACACAGTGAAAGTCTTAATCTCTGCGCTTCAACAGTGTGTGTGTGCGTATTTGTGTATGTGTGTGTATGCATATATATCTGTATGTGTGTGTGTGTGTGTACATTATATGTGCATGTGTGCGTGTGACAGATATACTGTATCTTCACCCCAGGTCACGGAGCTTAAGTACCTGCAGACTTAAGGAAACAGATCAACAGTGAGTTAGAAAAGTCAGGGCTTTCCCATGACAAACAGGTTTGGAAAGCATCTCAAACAGGGTTCATTTGAGGATTCTGTGTTGTGTTTTTTTTGTGTAGGTCAAATTACCACCAACTAAATAATCATTGTACATATTCATGTAAGACATTATGATGATATCTATATATCCATCTATGTGGTGTCCCACCTAGCTATCATAAGATGAATGCACTAACTGTATGGTCGGTCTAGATAAGAGCGTCTGCCAAATGACTAAAATGTAAAAATGTAAACAATGTTCAAGGAATGAGTCAGTGAATGGGTGGCTGAGTGAGATGACCTCACAAGTGGTTGAACGCATTCAGTTGTGCAACTGACTAGGTATCCCCTTTCCCATCCAAGACTAAAAAGGACTTGAAGTGTGGTTGGGCTCGTTTATATCTTGAAGTATGGCTACAGCAGTCTGCGGGGGTTCTGAGAAACTACATTGTATACTGTATACGGGAATTCTTTCCACATTACTTTGTCAGTCACCATTTTCCGGCAGTATTTCAACCAGCGTTGTTAACCATGACTTCTGTGATCGAGAATGTCCTCCTGCTACATGACCGAACACCTAAGAACCAACCAATCATTAATGAAGGCCTCTCACAGAGTCAATAGTCCTCACAATTGAGTCCACACACGAGGATAGACTGAACAACAACGTTATACAACTGATACAGGACGTCGACTCCAATAGGACTCCCTCTAAACATCTCTTCAATCTCGCACAGACACAGACTAAAACAGAACCATCACAGATTTAAAAACACACATGTTGACCCCCGTTGGAGGTCCAAAAGTCTGTCTTACTGTCCAAACAAAGAAACATTATACAGTCAGGCTTTCCCTAGGGGTTTTCTCACAGTAGATCATTCCAGAGTTACAAGCCCTTGGAAGCAAAACTAAACATAGTTCTCGAAAACACGTTGCTCAACTCCCTTAGCATTTTGACATACAATCCAAAGAGCTGAAATTAAAACACACACTTAATATATTGATGAAATTATAGACAGGATTACACAAGATGTTATTATTATTAATAATAATTCATAATGAGTATTAATAGCCCACATAAATGTACATACTGAACTGTTCAAACTCAACCTGAATGTGTGTTTTGAGCAAATAATGACTTGATATGGATATAAAAGACTCAAAACAAACATGTGAGTGGCCACAGGTGAGACAAAAGAGTCTTTGTGGTAAAAAGCAGAACATTCTGTGAAAATGCCACTCGAGTTGCTTAGCAACCATGTCACCATGTCTTCCCCATCCCCCAGTCAGTCTCTGGTACTACTTCCCTCAAGCTATTCAAGTCTGTCTCTCTCTCCATATAAGGGCAGAGTCTATGGACCCCAGCCAATAAGGACTTTACAGGAGATTGCCTTTCTTCTCGGGTGTTCCTCCTCTACCCAGACCTGTGCCAGACAAGAGAAAGGGAGGGAGAAGAGAGCAGATGGTTTAGGGCTCAAGGGTAGCGCCTGAAGCTCGACTGGGTGGAAGTAGAACTACATTTGGCTGCCTTGCCTCTGATCTCCATATCCAGAAATCTCAGTTAGTGGCTCGGTCATGGCTGTATACCTCCATTCTGTCCACCCACTCAGCCTCAGATTGCTCACAGAATCATGCTTTGGTTATAGCAGGCCAGGCCCATTCACATCCCCAGCCATTTAGGGGTCTCTGTCGCTCTGTCTTGTTGAATGGTGTACTTAGAGAGAGTGTCTAGGATCCAATGAGACACTTCATACACACTAAAAAGAAAAGGTTCCTGGAGTATCATTTAGTCATTTAGGGGTTCTTCAAATTGAAACTGTGGTGGAACCCCTATAAGTTCTTTGAAGAACCCATTTTAATGGACCCTCAAAGAACCTTTTGAAGAACCTTTTGGGGCAAATTTTTGAACTACACGTAACAATAACAACAATAACACAATATTTTAGTTGTCAGTGTTTATTATGATTTGTGGCAAAGCAGAATAAAAAAATCTAAATATGAGGTAAACTCCCAGCAGAGCCCCAAGTCTAATGGGTATATCCTCTGGCGTGTTGATGTTAATGTCTTGAGGTTCTCCGTATCCATAGCCAGAATGATTTTGCGGTGCATGGTGATCGAACAGGTTTCCTGTTAGACTCAGAGGTGTAGGGAGGGTGAAGTCTGTGTATCCCCCAAAAATAGTAATTATAGTAAAAATAGTAAAAAGATTTTAAAAAATTGTAATTATACAGATGATTAACAAAACATGCACACGACAGTATTCATACCTTGGTTTTTGTGGTAAATGTGAATGAAAAAGAACCTGTTTTGATAATTATCAGGAATCAAGGTAAAACCCAGATGCAGACTGTTGAAGTAACCGTGTTTATTGTAGCAACAGGGGCAGGCAAAGACAGGTCAAGACAGGCCGGGGTCGAAGATCAGGGGTAAGTGAAAGGTACAGGACTGCAGGCAGGCTCGGGGTCAGGCGGGCGGGTACAGGGTGAGGAAATGCAAAAAGGTAAAAAACCAGGAGGACGAGGAAAGAGAGGCTGGGAAACGATAGCTGACAGGAAAAGCTGTGGTTAGCTTGAACGAACAAGACGAACTGGCAACAAACAGACAGAACACAGATATAAATACACAGGGGGCGGTAGAGAAGATGAGCGACACCTGGAGGGGGGTGGAGACAAGCACAAGGACAGGTGAAACAGATCAGGGCATGACAATAATGATTTTCATACGCATACCTTGTCAATAATGTAAAGGCCTATGGGATATTCAGTGAATAGGTAAGGAAGGAAGATGGTAAATGTGATCTGCAAAACATACCAATAACAATTGACATACCATCGTATGCCTCCTCGTCTGTATACCTGCAGACACAGACACAACACACAAAAGTGAGCAATTCAGTCATCTGCACCCAATACAGCTAGCCTTCAACATATTCTTACCTCTTTGTTGATTGATATCCATTGAATTGTGTCCATTTTCTGTTTTTTAGAAGGATTTGCACAAATATGAAAAGATAGATGGTATCATCATAAAACAATATCAATTGAGAACAAACATTATCTTAAAATGAGGAAATCTTCAGATTTTCGAGTTAAGTGCCTGCACCGGCTGTACTTTCAAATGTTTCTGTTGGACATTTAGGTTCCTCGATGAACCCAACCTCCTATGGGGTTCTTGGAATAAGCTTTTGGGGTCCATTTGCAGTGCCAAGAACCCTAAGGTTGTTCGAAAAACTTTGAGGATCTTAGAAGAACGCTTGTTGAACCCCTAATTTTTTGAGTGCATCCTTCAACATATTCTTATAGCCTTATAGCCTTATAGCCTACATTGTGTCCATCTTCTGTTTTTAGAAAGATTTGCACAAGTATGAAAAGACAGATGATATTGTTGTTTGATGATACCAATTGAGATCATACAAGAGACAAACCTTACCTTAAATTGAGGAGATCTTTACATTTTTCAGTTAAGTGCCTGCACCTGCTGTCCTTTCCAATTCAAATCCAAATGTTTCAGTTGAGCAGGTAGGTTCCTGCAAGAACCCCCACCAACTAAGGAGGTTCCTTGATGAACACCACACTACCTGTTAAATGAGCTCGGTTTGTTGTTTTGGAAAGTTTTTTAAAAGTGTATTTAAAATGTTTGTTAGTAGCTAGCTAACTTTTTAGTTTGGTATTCGTTGCTGGGATTGCTACTCTCTGTCCAGTGATCTGACCAAGGCTGGGTCTGTGGAGCTTTTTGAGGTAGTAGCTAGCCTAGCTGCTAGCTAGCTGCCTATCAATCTAGCGGGATTTCTTGAGGGCTTGAACGTAGCCACGATGCAGTTAGCCATTGTGGCGGATTGTCCCGGGTTTGTTGCTGTCTAGATCTTTGCTGTTTGTTGTTTTAAATCTTCCCGGCAAGATGACAGAAATCTGTAAGTCATTGAGAGAGGACATCAGTTCTGTGTGTGAATCCATTATAACAATGACGGATAAAGCAGACAATCTCAGGGGACAATCAAGGCTGAATAACATGGTTGTGGACGGAATTGCAGAATCTCCACATGAGACCTGTACGGTCTGAGGACAAAGTGAGGGAAATTATCTCTGAGAAATTGAACATGGACCACAGGAAGATTGAGGTGGAGCATGCCCAAAGGACTGGAAAACCCACCATCGGCCCAGGTGACAGGCCCAGGCCGATAGAGGTCCAGTTCCTGAGGTTCAAGGACAAGCTAGCTGTTCTGGAAAGAGCCAAGAACTAGAGCGGAACCTACATCTTCCTCAACGGGGAATATCCTGAAGCTGTGTGCTAGAAGAGGAAAGAACTTATCCCAGCCATGAAAGCTACCAGAGCGCGTGGGGACATTGCATATCTGCTATGACAGGCTCATTGTCCACCCTCCCTCCCAGAAGCCTGGAAGCGATGAGAGAGCCAAGCCTATGGGTTCATAGTTTCATAACATTCATATATGAACCATTTGAGACTCACTTAGATAATTCATTTGATGATACAGCAGTAGCAATACAAGAATATAACATCTATAGAAGAGACAGACATGCTTATGGGGAAGATGTATATATTCAGAGTCATATCCCTGTAATGCTTAGAGAAGATCTCATGTCAAGTGTTATTGAAGTGTTGTGGTTGCAGGTTCAGCTGCCTCATCTAAAGCCTTTTCTTTTGGGGTGTTGCTATATACCAAGTGCTAACAGTCAGTATCTAAATAATGTGTGAAATGCTTGATAGTGTACGTGATGTAAACAGAGAGGTCTACTTTCTTGGGGACCTGAATATTGACTGGCTTTCATCAAGCTGTCCGCTCAAGAGGAAGCTTGTCACTGTAACCAGTGCCTGTAATCTGGTTTAGGTTATTATTCAACCAACCTTGGTGTTTACAAACACTAAAGGAACAAGATCCTCCACATGTATCGATCACATTTTTACTAATACTGTAGAACTTTGTTCTAAAGCTGTATCCGTATCCATTGGATGCAGTGATCACAATATAGTGGCTATATCCAGGAAAGCCAAAGTTCCAAAGGCTGGGCCTAAAATAGTGTATAATATATCATACAAAATATGTTGTTGTGAATCGTATGTGGATGATGTTAAACATATTTGTTGATCTGATGTGATTATCAAGGAGCATCCAGGCTCTGCACTTCATGAATTATGAAATTGCTTCTTCCAATTATTGATAAACATGAACCTGTTAAAACTTCTTGGCGCACCCATCCCTTTAGCGGGATCATTTTCGTCAACATCCGCTGAATTGCAGAGCGCCAAATTCAAATTAAATTACTAAAAAATACACTGCTCGAAAAAATAAAGGGAACATAAAAAAAATAACACATCCTAGATCTGAATGAATAAAATATTCTTATTAAATACTTTTTTCTTTACATAGTTGAATGTCCTGACAACAAAAATCACACAAATATTATCAATGGAAATCAAATTTATCTGAGTCACACTCAAAATTAAAGTGGAAAACCACACTACAGGCTGATCCAACTTTGATGTAATGTCCTTAAAACAAGTCAAAATGAGGCTCAGTAGTGTGTGTGGCCTCCACGTGCCTGTATGACCTCCCTACAACGCCTGGGCATGCTCCTAATGAGGTGGCGGATGGTCTCCTGAGGGATCTCCTCCCAGACCTGGACTAAAGCATCCGCCAACTCCTGGACAGTCTGTGGTGCAACTGGTGGATGGAGCGAGACATGATGTCCCAGATGTGCTCAATTGGATTCAGGTCTGGGGAACGGGCGGGCCAGTCCATAGCATCAATGCCTTCCTCTTGCAGGAACTGCTGACACACTCCAGCCACATGAGGTATAGCATTGTCTTGCATTAGGAGGAACCCAGGGCCAACCGCACCAGCATATGGTCTCACAAGGGGTCTGAGGATCTCATCTCGGTACCGAATGGCAGTCAGGCTACCTCTGGCGAGCACATGGAGGGCTGTGCGGCCCCCCAAACAAATGCCACCCCACACCATGACTGACCCACCGCCAAACCGGTAATGCTCGAGGACGTTGCAGGCAGCAGAACGTTCTCCACGGCGTCTGCAGACTCTGTCACGTCTGTCACATGTGCTCAGTGTGAACCTGCTTTCATCTGTGAAGTGCACAGGGCGCCAGTGGCGAATTTGCCAATCTTGGTGTTCTCTGGCAAATGCCAAACGTCCTGCACGGTGTTGGGCTGTAAGCACAACCCCCACCTGTGGACGTCGGGCCCTCATACCACCCTCATGGAGTCTGTTTTTGACCGTTTGAGCAGACACATGCACATTTGTGGCCTGCTGGAGGTCATTTTGCAGGGCTCTGGCAGTGCTCCTCCTGCTCCTCCTTGCAAAAAAGCAGAGGTAGCGGTCATGCTGCTGGGTTGTTGCCCTCCCACGGCCTCCTCCATGTCTCCTGATGTACTGACCTGTCTCCTGTTAGCGCCTCCATGCTCTGGACACTACGCTGACAGACACAGCAAACCTTCTTGCCACAGCTCGCATTGATGTGCCATCCTGGATGAGCTGCACTACCTGACTCACTTGTGTGGGTTGTAGACTCCGTCTCATGCTACCACTAGAGTGAAAGCACCGCCAGCATTCAAAAGTGACCAAAACATCAGCCAGGAAGCATAGGAACTGAGGAGTGGTCTGTGGTAGCCACCTGCAGAACCACTCCTTTATTGGGGGTGTCTTGCTAATTGCCTATAATTTCAACCTGTTGTCTCTTCCATTTGCACAACAGCATGTGAAATTTTTCAATCAGTGTTGCTTCCTAAGTGGACAGTTTGAGTTCACAGAAATGTGATTGACTTAAACACAATGTAAGTGTTCCCTTTATTTTTTTGAGCATTGCATTTAAGTTTCATGAAATCACAAGTGCAATATAGTGCAATATAGCAAAACCCAGCTGAGCTTGTTAATCCACCTGGCGTGTCAGATTTCAGCGAAAACTATCCAAGCGTTTATGTAAGGACATCTCTCTCAGCAGACAAAACATTACAAACAGCTAGCAGCAAAGTAGATTGGTCACGAAAGTCAGATAAGCAATAAAATGGATCGCTTACCTTTGATGATCTTCGGATGTTTGCACTCACGAGACTCCCAGTTACACAATAAATGTTCCTTTTGTTCCATAAAGATTATTTTTATATCCAAAATACCGCCATTTGGTTGGCGCGTTATGTTCAGAAATCCACAGGCTCGAGCGGTCACGACGGGGCAGACGAAAATTCCAAATAGTATCCGTAAAGTTTGTAGAAACATGTCAAACATTTTTTATAATCAATCCTCAGGTTGTTTTAAAATATATAATCGATAATATTTCAACCGGACTGTAGCTTCTTCAATAGGAGAGAGAGAGAGAAAATGCCTGCTCCACTCTGTTGGCGCATGCAAAACGCTGCTGGCACCCAGCCATCCAATGACGCGATGTGATCTTTCTCGCTCATTTTTCACAATAAAAGCCTGAAACTATGTCTAAAGACTGTTCACACCATAGCCATAGGAAAAGGAATCTGGTTGACATCCCTTTAAATGGAGGGAAAGCATTTTCAGGAAAAACAGAACTTCCTGGTTAGATTTTCCTCAGGTTTTCACCTGCAATATCAGTTCTGTTATACTCACAGACAATATTTTGACAGTTTTGGAAGCTTTAGAGTGTTTTCTATCCTAATCTGACAATGGTATGCATATTCTAGATTCTGGGCCTGAGAAATAGGCAGTTTAATTTGGGTATGGTTTTCATCCAAACATCAAAATACTGCCCCCTACACTCAAGAGGTTAAGAAACTGACTGTTAGAACTGTTAAGGCTTCATGGATATATGAGGAATTTTAAAACTGTATGGTTGAAAGAGATGTGGCTACCTTTGGCTGCACATCTGATTGGCTGACTTGCTGCAAATTTAATTGTGAAATGATGTGACTAAACTCAACAAAATGAAGAAGAAACTCTATTATGAAGCTAAGATAAATAATAAAAATGTGAGTATTATGGGCAGAAAGACAAATTCAACTCCATCTTTCATTGAATCTGATGGCTTATTCATCACAAAACCATTTGATGTTGCCATTTTTTTCAATGATTGCTTCATTGGTAAAGTGGGCAAACTTAGACAGGAAATGCCAACAATGAACAGCGAGCCATCGTATTCATGCATAAAAAAACTAATAATGAAAGAAAAGCATTGCAAGTTTGAATTTTGTAAAGTTATTGTGGGGAATGTGAAAAAATATTTAGTGTCGATCAATAATGAAAAACCTCCTGGCATTGACAACTTAGATGAAAAGCTGCTGAGGATGGTAGCTGACTCTATAGCCACTCCTATCAGTCACATCTTTATTCCTTAGGCCTGGAGGGAAGCCAAAGTAATTCCGCTACCCATGATTGGAAAAGTGGCCTTTACTGGTTTAACAGCAGATCTGTAAGCTTGCTTCCAGCTCTTAGCAAACCTTGGGGAAAAAAATGGTGTTTGACCAAATACAGTGCTATTTCTCTTATAACAAATTAACAACAGACTTTCAGCATGCTTATAGAGAACGGCACTCAACATGTACTGCACTGACACAAATGACTGATGATTGTTTGAAAGAAATTGATAAGAAGAAGATTGTGGTAGCTGTACTGTTAAGATTTCAGTGCAGCCTTTGATATTATTGACCATAACCTGTTGTTTAAAAAACATGTGTTACGGATTTTCAACCTCAGCTCTGAATCCACGATATGGCAATCTAATAGAACTCAAAGGGTTTTCTTTAATGGAAGCTTCTCGAATGTCAAACATGTAAAGTGCAGTATACTGCAGGGCAGCTCTCTAGGTCCTCTGCGCTTTTCTATTTTTACCAATGACCTGCCACTGGCATTAAACAAAGCATGCGTGTCCATGTATGCTGATGATTCAGTCATATACGCATCAGCAACCACAGCTAATAAAGTCACTGAAACCCTTAACAAAGAGTTGCAGTCTGTTTTGGAATGGGTGGCCATTAATAAACTGGTCCTGAACATTTCTAAAACTAAGAGCATTGTATTTGGTACAAATCATTCCCTAAGTTCTAGACCTGTGGCTGTTGAACAAGTTGAAGAGACTAATTTACTTGGCGTTACCTTAGATTATAAAGTGTCATGGTCAAAACATATACAGTTGAAATCGGAAGTCTACAAACACTTGGGGACATTAAAAAGTTTGGAAAAAAACCTTGTTTTCCACTCCACAAATGTCTTGTTAACAAGACTTTGTGCATGACAAGTAATTTTCCCAACAATTGTTTACAGACAGATTATTTCACTGTATCACCATTCCAGTGGGTCAGAAGTTGACTGTGCCTTTAAACAGCTTGGAAAATTCCTGAAAATTACATCATGTCTTTAGAAGCTTCTGATGGGCTAATTGACATCATTTGAGTCAATTGGAGGTGTACCTGTGGATGTATTTCAAGGCCTACCTTCAAACTCAGTGCCTCTTTGTGTGACATGGGAAAATCAAAAGAAATCAGCCAAGACTTCAGAAAAAAAATTGTAGACCTCCACAAGTCTGGTTCATCCTTGGGAGCAATTTGCAAACACCTGAAGGTACCACGTTCATCTGTACAAACAGTAGTAAGCAAGTATAAACACCATGGGACCACGCAGCCATCATACCTCTCAGGAAGGAGACACGTGCTGTCCCCTAGAGATGAACGTACTTTGGTGCGAAAAGTGCAAATCAATTCCAGAACAAGAGCAAAGGACCTGTGAAGATGCTGGAGGAAACTGTTACAAAAGTATCTATATCCACAGTAAAACGAGTCATCATGTTGTGGGGGTGCTTTGCTGCAGGAGGGACTGGTGCACTTCACAAAATAGATAGCATCATGAGGATGGGAAATTATGTGGATATATTGAAGCAACATCTCAAGACATCAGTCAGTTGGAGTGGCCATCACAAAGCCCTGACCTCAATGCTGTAGAAAATTTGTGGGCAGAACTGAAAAAGCGTGTGTGAGCAAGGAGGCTACAACCCTGACTCAGTTACACTAGCTCTGTCAGGAGGAATAGGCCAAAATTCACCCAACTTATTGTGAGAAGCTTGTGGAAGGCTACTCAACACGTTTGACCCAAGTTAAAGAATTTAAAGGCAATGCTACCAAATACTAATTGAGTGTATGTAAACTTCTGACCCACTGGGAATGTGGTTAAAGAAATGAAAACTGAAATAAATCCCTCTACTATTATTCTGACATTTCACATTCTTAAAATAAAAGTGGTGATCCTAACTGACCTAAAACAGGGATTTTCTGCTAGAATTAAATGTCAAGAATTGTGGAAAAACTGAGTTTAAATGCATTTGGCTAAGGTGTATGTAAACTTCCGACTTCAACTGTAGAATCACTGGTTGTAAAGATCGGGAGAGGTCTGTACGTAATAAAGAGATGCTCTGCTTTTTTGATACCACACTCCAGAAAGCAAGTCTTGCAGGCCCTAGTTTTGTCTTATCTTGATTGTTGTCCAGTCATGTGGTCGAGTGCTTCAAGGAAAGACCAGGTTAAGCTGCAGCTGGCCCAGAACAGATCGGCATGTCTTGCTCTTCATTGTAATCAGAGGTCTGATGTAAATACTATGCATGCCAGCCTCTCTTGGTTAAGAGTTGAGGAGAGGCTGACTGCATCACTTCTTTATATTAGAAACATTGTGTTGAAAATTCCAAATGGTTTGCATAGTCAACTTACACACAGCTCTGACACACACACTTACCCCACCAGACATGCCACCAGGTGTCTTTTCACAGCCCCCAAATCCAGAACAAGTTCAAGAAAGCGTACAATATTAAATAGAGCCATTATTGCATGGAACTTCCATCTCATATTGCTCAAATAAACAACAAACCTGGTTTTAAAAAACAGATAAAGCAACACCTCACGGCACAACGCCTCTCCCCTATTGGACCTAGATAGTTTGTGTGTATGTATTGATATATAGGTTACTTGTGCCTTTTGTATTTGTATTTTTTATCTATGTAGTTCTATCCTTGAGCTGTTGTCTATGAATGTTCTGTATTATGTCATGTTTCATGTGGACCCCAGGAAGAGTAGCTGCTGCTTTTGGAACAGCTAATGGGGATCCTAATAAAATACCAAGTACGTCCTTTGGGGTACTTGGAAGACATTTCTGGGGGATATTTTCAGTGCCAAGAACTCTAAAGGTTCTTTGAAGAACTTTGCAGGTCTTAGAAGAACCCTTGTTGAACCCCTACTTTTTAGAGTGTAGGCCTAGGTACAGTTTGTGATAATACCATAGGCCATAGAATCATGATTATTTTTCTATGACATAGGTGCCATGGAAGTATCCAGTCTTCAGAAGTCTGAGGATTCTACATCACTGAGCTGGAAAAAGCAAAGCCCCTTATCCTTACTTCTAATACACAATCTCAACTGTCACATTAGCAGTAGGCCTACTGTACCTTACTGTGTGTGCCTACGTCTCTGCTGCATTCCCCTGTTTCTCTAGCCAAACATGTTTGAAAATGGTACTATAGTACCCAAATATACTTCAGTCTGAATAGTGTGGATGTACTGTACCATAAATGCCTTACCACTACATCTTTTGTGGAGACAGGCAGATGGAGAGAGGACATTGGCGTGTTTTCGGAGCAATGTTTCCCTGTCAGTTGGGCTTTGGGGTTGGTGCCCAGACATATGGACCTGTGGAAGACTGGGGCTCGAGCCACGGTTGAGTTTGCTCTAGGGCTGTAGGGGAATGTTAATGAAGCCAAGGCCCAACAGAGGCTTACATTCCAAATGGCACCCGATTCCCTATATAGTGCACTACTTTTGACCAGAGCCGCTAGTCAAAAGTAGTGCACTTCGGGACATGTGACACCCACACACAGACCACCAGTACAGCTACCGGAGCTGGTTTTATTGGACACTATATAATATACACCAGAGAATACTCCCAAAATCTGAGAAAAGACATGTCATTTAAAAAACAAAGACGTACAAATATTTCAACCTACCCTTGACATGTACTGTAAATACTATGTTAGAATAATTTCATACAAAAACAAACATTATCATTCCTAATATTGTAACATTCCGGTTTGTTACGTACGGTAAAAAAAAGAACCCATTTCCCATTCTCTTAATAAATATATACACATGAAGTACTCTGGTACAAAAGGAGCGTCTGCAGTACACGAGGACACATTTTTTTTCAAACATTTTCAAATGTAATGTTATCGCATTATTGCCGTGTCTGATGTGTGGATACAGAGACAGCGGCAGAATCTGTCAATCTGAATGCGTTTGACCTTAGCCATCTGACTTTCTATGCAGTAATAGACATTCTCAAATCTATTTGGTTGTTGCAACCTATTCAGGCCACAGCTGAGTGAGTGAATGATTGATACTTTTTCATCTACTTAATAAAAAACATGTAATACTTATGAAGAGGCCACATGCTAAAGCAGTATAAGGGAAAATGTGAAAATCCATGTGAAAACTACATGCTCTTACTTGACACATACAGTAGCAACAAACACAGATCATATCATATTAACTGCCAGACTGAGTGTACGTACATACATACTAAATACTGCCAGGATGTTTAGTATCAATACAGTGAGCCAACCATCCCCTCTATTTACAGTACAATTAGTGTTTGCAATCCGTACTTTGTGTGGCTAAATATCCTCTTTCAATCAATTAAGCGCCATCTTCAGTGCTATATGGAGTCCCAAGGGGGCAGAGACAACGCAGTCTGAGGCATAAGGATAGCTAGCCTGGTCCCAGTTGTGTTTGTACTGTCTTGCTATGTTTGGCAAGACAATCACCATAGGAATTGGCAAGACAGCACAAACAGATCTGGGACCAGGCTAAAGGATAGCATGCATCTCCAACCACTCTACTCTGATGCTAATGCTAATGTAAAAAAGGAGTGCATTATTAGCCTGTTTCTCTTACGTATTCCATGTTCAACACAAAGACACAGAGAGAAAGTTGTCTGCATAGCGTGGGAAATTACAGCCACGCAACAAATACTCTGCACATACTGTCCTGTAACAAAGATTCTCAAATGGCCTTTACATACACACATATATATATATATATATATATATTACAAAACAAAGAGCGCTTCTTGTTAAACTCGATTCTTATATACAAAAAAAAAAATGAAGCAAAAGTCTATCAAGCCATCGACACAATGTCATCAGATAAGAGCAGTGGCTTTGTAACATTACAGATAACAAAAGAACACCATCTCTCAGACAGGTGGACAGTTAAGCCCTTTCCCAGATCTGTTTCTGCTGTCTCGACAATGGCAATGATCATTGGCATGACTGATAACAACAGATCTGGGACTATGCTAGTGGACTTAAGATATTGCTAATAGTGTCAGAGACATCCTGCTCCCGTTCGGTGACTGGGTTAAGGCGATGTGTAAACCACAAGTCTTTACATTTACAACTTTACAAGCTGCCCTATGTCCACACTCTATGTGGACTGGGCGGTGACAGTGTCAATCACTCCCCACCCCTCCCTTTGGGCCAATCAGATTTCAGTCAGGGTGAGTTTGTACACACCCCCTAGCTCCTCCACAGTGATCTGGAAGGTGTCTTCGTTGGAGTAGTGCTTGATAATGTTGTCATCCATGTTGACTAGAATCCTAACAGAGGGACATATATGGATGTCAGTATCACAGAAAGAGAGAGTCTAGTCAGTCTATTTCCAAGGTTATTATGTAATACATAAAAAGCCAGATTCTCCACAAATATTACCTTGACTTGTTGTAGAAGGATCTTAAAACCATGGTAAATAGACTTAACCATGGACGTGAACCACTTACCCTTTCTTGCATTTCTTGTAGACTTTCCCCACTTTCTGGAGCGGCACATTGTATTTCTCTGATATCTAGAAGAAGCGGAGCAACAAATGGCTTGTTAAGACTTGTTTGCAAGCAGAGACAATGTACAGTATGTGAGGGTGGTCGAGATGTTTGAAATAGGTTCAAATACTATGTCTGGTGCTTGCGTTGTATTGAAGTGACAACGTTGCATACTGGTTTCTTTATTTTTATTATTTGTGAGGCAACTCAATGACTCCTTTATAACGCAACTCGATGACTTGGGGATGGGGGGGTATTTTACAATGCCATAAATGTTTGGTTTTCCATCTTCAATGAAAATATACTCTTTAAACAAATGAAATCAGGTTGAATGACAGAAACACTGAAACAGAAGCAAAATTCAACCAGGAAAGAGAAGAGACATATGTATGGTATCTTTGCCTCTCTTTGCCCCCCAGCCCAGGCCCTGTCACAACTCATTTGGCCTGTTGTGGACCCATGTCGAGTTCCCCACAGCCCGGTGGCCCCTGCTGAGAGATGTGTCCTATACCCTTTGTCTTTAGTGCACTATACCAGACAGACCCCCTAATCAGAACCAAAGACTTAATGATTATACAGACAGAGACCCTACACGTGGCGATGCACCGGCCCTCCTCGAGCACCCTTTCTCTTTCCGACCCTCCATTTCATCTAGGCTGAGTTGTGTCTCCTCTCTCGCTCTGAGATGCTGGGTTGAATTAGGATCGTCATGCTGAGAGAGAGATAGTGGCCATGGGTAATTGCAGGGTAAACGGGAGAGGAGTTTGTGTGGCAGAATGAGCTGTGACACAAACAGAGCCACCCACACTAGTGTCACTGGAGTGATGCGATGTGACCAGCCTCCCATAACAGACACCATATGGCTGGCTGTCTCCCTGTGTATCCCTCCCTGGCTGTCCCTATGAAACCCCACTAGGGACAGACTAACCCTGTATCTAAGCCACTATCATGGTGCTTCTGTGGGTGTGATGTTTGAGTAAAAGTGATCGGTTTCATAAAATTGAGTAGATTGTGGTTCGGGACCCGCAGTTGTTTGAGGCATGTTTTTGCACTAGGGTTGTGGGTTTGATTCCTGCAAGGGCCACATACAATGACAATTAACTGCAAAGGCACTTAGGGCAAAATTGTCTGCTAAATGACAATATTACTGTGTTATTACTATAATATTATGACTGCTCTAGTTGCATTGCGTAGAAACTTACAGCTTCCACCAGTCCTTTCAGCGTGGGGTTCTTCAGCATGACAGCGTCAAACACCTCATCGGTATCCTTACGCACGTACAGCAGAACTACATAGGCGAGAGGAGGAGTACAGTGAGACATATTGATCACACACACACACACACACACACACACATACACACAACACATACACACAGAAACACTCAAATTGGGATAGATTTCACAAAACAAAAGTCATAGCAGGACACATCCCCAAATCACACAGCACATGAACTTGTTGGCAGAGTCAGATATGTCTTGCTGAAGCTAAGCAGCTTGACTGGTGGTGAGGCCCTTTATGTGAGTTTGGACTGAGAGAGTCTCACTATGTCCCTGTCTCAAGTGACTCATACCTCACACAGTGTTCTATCACATCTTGAGACATGCGCACAAACACACATACGTACACACACACACACACACACACGCATACGTGCAACGGACGTCACGCTGCTTCTTAGCGAGTTCCGCTTCCTCCTGTTACACACACAGCAGTCTGACCCACAAACCACAATGACTACCTAACAACCACCTGGCCCTGTCGCTCAAGCCCAGGACATTCCAGTCTGGGAAGTGGCCAAGCTCAAGGCTCTGGTCCCTCTGTTACTCTGGTACCGGGAAGACTAAGTAATTCGCTAGACCAGAGATCTTGTCGTCTGTCCAGCCCCTTCCCAGACCTCTGGGTTAGCATTGGCAAGATGCCTAGTCAAACTCAGCCCCAGTCGGTCCGGTCATCCTGAGCCAGGCAGCACACTGCTCAGGGAGGGCTGGAGTGTAACTTCCCACACGTGGAGGACACTCGGGCACTCATCATGCTGCCCACTATCCACCCATATACACTCCAACATGATACTCAGAATAGATGTGCTCTAAATAGATCTATTGGCTTTAAAGGGAATTTGGCAGCCCTGTTACAAGTGACTATAAATGGGATTTTGACCAAGGGTGTGTGTGTCTACCAGCTCTCACATTCTCACGTCAGAATTAGACGTTCAGCCATGTTTCTCAAACGTCAAATTTCAAAGTTGTTCCAAACATCAAATTTCGAAGTGTTTAAGATTAAGCTTAGGCATCAACTCAGAATTCTTAAGGTTATTTTTATTTTTATTTATTTCACCTTTATTTAACCAGGTAGGCTAGTTGAGAACAAGTTCTCATTTGCAACTGCGACCTGGCCAAGATAAAGCATAGCAGTGTGAACAGACAACACAGAGTTACACATGGAGTAAACAATTAACAAGTCAATAACACAGTAGAAAAAAAGGGGGGTCTATATACATTGTGTGCAAAAGGCATGAGGAGGTAGGTGAATAATTACAATTTTGCAGATTAACACTGGAGTGATAAATGATCAGATGGTCATGTACAGGTAGAGATACTGGTGTGCAAAAGAGCAAAAAAGTAAATAAAAACAGTATGGGGATGAGGTAGGTAAAAATGGGTGGGCTATTTACCGATGGACTATGTACAGCTGCAGCGATCGGTTAGCTGCTCAGATAGCAGATGTTTGAAGTTGGTGAGGGAGATAAGTCTCCAACTTCAGCGATTTTTGCAATTCGTTCCAGTCACAGGCAGCAGAGAACTGGAACGAAAGGCGGCCAAATGAGGTGTTGGCTTTAGGGATGATCAGTGAGATACACCTGCTGGAGCGCGTGCTACGGGTGGGTGTTGCCATCGTGACCAGTGAACTGAGATAAGGCGGAGCTTTACCTAGCATGGACTTGTAGATGACCTGGAGCCAGTGGGTCTGGCGACGAATATGTAGCGAGGGCCAGTTGACTAGAGCATACAGGTCGCAGTGGTGGGTGGTATAAGGTGCTTTAGTGACAAAACTGATGGCACTGTGATAAACTGCATCCAGTTTGCTGAGTAGAGTGTTGGAAGCAATTTTGTAGATGACATCGCCGAAGTCGAGGATCGGTAGGATAGTCAGTTTTACTAGGGTAAGTTAGAAAGCAGACTGTAGATTTGATTTTCGATTGGAGATGTTTGATATGAGTCTGGAAGGAGAGTTTACAGTCTAGCCAGACACCTAGGTACTTATAGATGTCCACATATTCAAGGTCGGAACCATCCAGGGTGGTGATGCTAGTCAGGCGGGTGCAGGCAGCGAACGGTTGAAAAGCATGCATTTGGTTTTACTAGCGTTTAAGAGCAGTTGGAGGCCACGGAAGGAGTGTTGTATGGCATTGAAGCTTGTTTGGAGGTTAGATAGCACAGTGTCCAAGGACGGGCCGGAAGTATATAGAATGGTGTCGTCTGCGTAGAGGTGGATCAGGGAATCGCCTGCAGCAAGAGCAACATCATTGATATATACAGAGAAAAGAGTCGGCCCGAGAATTGAACCCTGTGGCACCCCCATAGAGACTGCCAGAGGACCGGACAGCATGCCCTCCGATTTGACACACTGAACTCTGTCTGCAAAGTAGTTGGTGAACCAGGCAAGGCAGTCATCAGAAAAACCGAGGCTACTGAGTCTGCCGATAAGAATATGGTGATTGACAGAGTCGAAAGCCTTGGCAAGGTCGATGAAGACAGCTGCACAGTACTGTCTTTTATCGATGGCGGTTATGATATCGTTTAGTACCTTGAGCGTGGCTGAGGTGCACCCGTGACCGGCTCGGAAACCAGATTGCACAGCGGAGAAGGTACGGTGGGATTCGAGATGGTCAGTGACCTGTTTGTTGACTTGGCTTTCGAAGACCTTAGATAGACCTATATCCATCCTGCCCTCCCTAACAGTTTGGGTCCAGGGTGTCTCCCCCTTTGAAGAGGGGGATGACTGCGGCAGCTTTCCAATCCTTGGGGATCTCAGACGATATGAAAGAGAGGTTGAACAGGCTGGTAATAGGGGTTGCGACAATGGCGGCGGATAGTTTCAGAAATAGAGGGTCCAGATTGTCAAGCCCAGCTGATTTGTACAGGTCCAGGTTTTGCAGCTCTTTCAGAACATCTGCTATCTGGATTTGGGTAAAGGAGAACCTGGAGAGGCTTGGGCGAGTAGCTGCGGGGCTGTTAGGGTTAAGTTTAGGCATTTAACAGCAACTTCTTAAGGTTAAGGCATTAACTCTGAATGGTTAAGGTTTAGGATAAGCTTAAAACAAAAATCTCAAAAACAACTTTTGGAATCCGAGGCAGATGCTTACACCCATCCACGTCCACAACACCTTAGCAAAACCGAAACCTACTTCAAGGTAACAGCGCTTAGAGTTGCCCCTAATTGCCGGTTTCCACGTCATCTCCGGACGTCCTCAGACATGGATAGACGTCAAAAACGGACTTGTATCACGGGTGGCCTGGCCCGTGTGTGTTCTGACTTCAACTTTCTGCAATGGTGACTAGGACATCATTCGCTATAGTAAGCTTCCCCTACTACACAAAAAAAAAAATATTTTCGATAAAACCTTCTCAATGCAAACAGTGTGCAAAGAGGCGTGTGCGTGCATGCAAGAGTGTCCATGTGCTGATAAAGGTTGAAGAGTGTGTCCTTGTGTGTTAATTGTGAGTGAGAGGTGAGAATGAACAGTGAAATTGGGTTGTGTCGTCGGGGGAGGGGGGTGAAAAGGCGTCAGGCTGGTGCCTAGCCGTACTCGGCTAGCCGAACCGAACGAGTGTGCTCCTGAACTCGCTTAAAAAGACCTCCGCTTGAAAAATTAGAAATAAAGCATCAATAGTACCGTTTGTCCACTTTGAGATGCCATAGTCAGTATACACTTCCTCAAAATAGTCTGAATTAATCAAAGATAACTCAAGAAATCTGTCATGCATTTTTACAGAGGAGATCTTAGTCACGCAATTTTACATCTACCTAAGATGTTTGGTGCAGTATTTCCCAATGAAAAAATGTGTATGAAAACGAGTCGTGTCTCGTTGAATGACAACAAAGACTTCATTGAAGAATCTCTACTGTTGACCAATCACCGACAAAGAGGCATAGACGTCGGCTCCAAACAGCCGAAAAAAGTCCAAAAAGAACAAAAATGTCACAAAATGTTGTCATAATATATGCATGAACTCTACCGAACTGTTTCGGCTAGGAAGCATGTGAATGCCTTAATGAGTCATGTGTCTCTGTCTATGGGAAGTGATTTTTAGGGAGGGTAGGTGGCCTTCAGGGAGCAAGCCATAACATTCACAACACACACACACACAATCCTCCCTCAGCATACCTCCCCCTCTCTCTGGTCTCATACCAGGTAGGCTGGTAAGCGAGTGTGAAACACCTTATCAGTAGTGCATACACAGTGTATTGGTGGACACACACACACACACACACACGACTCAAATAGAAGACAAACACACCACATACAGACATCATACCTTTCTTGGGCTCGTCTATTCTGGCCAGCTTATTGGGAGGGGAACCAAACTCATCCTCGTTGGCGTAGGGTAATTTCTTCATGCCCGAGCTGCTACGGACACACACACACGACAAGTTGGCTTAGAGGGTTCACACACACACACACACCCCTGTTAAGCCTGTGAGGCCCTCTCCCAGAGAAGTAGCAGGAAGGTCCTATGCCATACAGTCTTTATTTTCTCCAGACGCTTTCCTTAGATCAAATTACAGACAAACGAGTGTCAAATTAGTGTTTCCAGGAACTCACCTTTCCTCCCCATCTTCTTGTGAGAAGGGCTGCATGGAGAGAAAGAAAAGAGAGGGAGAAAGAAGTATGGGTCAAGGGTGAAAACACACATTCCTACATATCAAAAGACGGGATTTTATTTGATATGGACCGCATTGGGAAATAAGACTATAGGTTGATTGGATTTTGTGGGCAGTGAAAACAATCCCTGGGGAACTCTTCAATCAAATGTAATGACCGTTTTGGATATACTATACTTACAGTATTTTGAGTCACACTTTTAGGATTTTCTTGTTCAGTTCCTTCACGAAGGCCATTATTGCAGCACAAGAGGAGTGATCTCTCTGAACCTGACATAAACCCGGCAACTTGTGCCATAGTCAATATTAGCTCTGGTCCAGGTTGTTATTGTACACTCCTCTACTGTGGTGTGGAGCAGCGCGCACTAACGACTTGGACCAGAGCTTGGACCAGAGCTAAATCATTCTCAGAGGAAACCCAGTCACCCTGCTAAGCAGTAACAGCTAAAAGTGCTGGAGGTTTACTGGGTTGCTCATTTGGATCCAACTGCCAATTGTGCACCAAAATAAAAATAAAAACCCTCCAGGCTGGATTAGAAAAGGAAACAGGAAAGCTTTATTTGCAGCTCAGTCCACTCTGCAGCTCAGTAGCGCCATGTGGCCCAGAAACCAGCGAACTCATTGAGCTGGGTCATGTTCATTAGGCAACAGACAGACTGAAACAGGGAGGAACACTACCAATGAAAAACAGATTTCGTTTTCTGTTGCAATAATGTTTTCAAACATTTAAACCTAATGAACAAGACCCTGGTGCCACTGTAGCCAACAGGGGGCAGTCAAAGTTAACATTCCACAGAGCCATACGGGTTCAGCAAAACAACCGTCTATCCTGATCGTCAATGTTGGCCCCAGACCCACTTTACAGACAACATTCTCAGAGCTTTGCAATGATTGGGCCCTGTTATATACTAAAGCATCCTTCCTTACCAATTTCCTTGAGATATCAGTGATCTATTGAGGATGAATAAGTGAAAGCAAAAAATGTGGCTTTCACCAATTTGGTCTGATTTCTGATGACCTCACAGCAGGAAGGAAGGAAGAATCCATTGACCGTGTTCAAACAGGGCCCTGGAATGTTTTGTCTCAACACACCTAAAAACATGTTAGATGGACTTCTTTTCTCTAAAAATAGAGGCAATATGCTTCACTCTAGGATTCCTGCATCCAACCTGAGGGCCGTGTGATGTCATGCTGCAGGGAGCACTGCCAGAGGTGTGCTCTTGGGTAATGATGAGAGACCTGACATACCACACGCATACAGACAGAGCTACATTACCCTCTGTCTCCTCTCACCTTGGGGTCAAACCAAGTCACAGGTACAGTCTACTGTAGACATACAAATACCATTGATGTCCCGGGGATCTGCTGTGCATTATGGGGGAAAAGGGTTGCATTATTTATTCAAAGAGCACCAGGCATAAAAATAATCAATTATGTTGACAGTATATTTACTTTTTTTTTTATAATAAATTTAAAAAAAAAAGCTATACATGCATAAGAGTGAATCCAGACATGTGTTGATTCACTGAAGCACCATGTAAGATCTTTAGCACATAAACACACACATCAGCCAATCCCAAGGCTAACTCGCCCCTATCAGAACACACTGGAAAGTCCCAGTCTGTATAACCCCCGATCCCATTATATTACAGGACTGCAAAGTCCTGGCCAATTGGCAAGTCTATCCTGTGAGTTTGTGTTGCCTTGAGGTCACCTTGCCCTGAGTTGTGGAACTGTTTACCCACCAGGAACTACGTGATGTGACCCACATCTTACCTTAAATCTACCAAAACAAACTATGGCAGCATCTGAACCGGCATCCTATAGCCTATATAGTGAACTTCTTTTGACCAAATGTAGTGTACTCTATAGGGAATAGATGCACTTCTTTCTACTAAGGCCCATAGGGCTCTGGTCAAAAGTAGTGCACCTCATTAGGGAATAGGGATCTCATACTGTGTTAACATGGCAGGAGTGGCCTGGCAAAGTGACAATGACATTGGCCAGGCACCAGATTCAAGTACTCTTGTCTCTAATAGGCTCTTAAGCATGAACAGCTACTTGTCCATGGTGATCTCATCTACAGCCCTGAGAGAGAAACAAGTCTAACTACCAGGGGTTGGAACAGAACCAAAAATCTGAAAATAACAAACATTTGAGGAACAGAATCAGAACCACAAATGAAAATAATCTATGCTGTTATTTTAAAAGCATGGGAACTGGTTAATAACATTATTTTAGGTTCTGGATTTTTTTTCTCCAGTCCCACAAAACGCAACAAATCGCCTATGCAAAGCCCTCACTCTGTCACTCAAATGTATTTCAGTGTCTGCCTGCTTGCCAGCTGAAAATCTTGTGTGTGTGTGTGTGCCTCTTGTAGCCTACTGACTTTACAAGCTTAATTCATAAATTTAGGGAGAGATTTTTTATTAGAGAAAAATGGATGAACCTTTTCAATACTAACTAAGGATACTATAGTTAAAGTTCCACATTGGATTTATTAACTACAAAAAGGTAAGACATGTTATTATTTTAATTCTAGTGCCGCTCTGCACACACAAGCTTGTTAACTAGCTGGCTGGTCCAATGTTAAGTCAACTCTCTGAAGTTCAAAGACATTCAAAGTCCCTACATATTAGCGGTTCCCCTGTATGTATAATTATTTGGTCCTAATTCAGGTAATGCATGTCATAACAACAAGATGCCCAGCGTGTCAAGCCAAGCCTCCTCCATCCTCTCTCACCCTCTCCCCCCACCTGCAAAATTTCAGTTGCATCTTGCGATCTACATTTGTCTGTCCAATGCATGTAAATAGCTTACCCATTCCATAGCAAGCTGCTCAATCCTCTACACTGATTGGTGAAGTCATTTATTATCGAGCTAAATGTAAAAATGATTTGATTTCAGGGGTTTAATTAGGAACAGAAAGAAACAAACCCCTAAAATAGTAGCAGTTTATGAACCGGTTCAGAACGTTATTTTGCTGGTCGGAACAGTGGAACGTAATCAAAAAAAGAATGGTTCTGTTCAGGCGAAACGATTGGGAACATTTTTTGGTTTTAAACCCTGCTAAGTACCACTCTCTGACCAGCGAGTTCTAGTGCAATGATCCAGTGTGGTGTCTGGAATATGTCTTCTGAATGCCACCCTGACCCAATCAGCTGGGGAGGAGTGACCGATAGGAGGAGCACTGGGTATACAGGTTTACAAAACAGTACAGACATAACACATTCCCCTACAGGGTCACAAAAGTTCATACATTTTCCCAAAATGTTCAAGTTGTCTGGAATTTCAACCAGTATTTCTGGGAAACCTGGGAATTTTGTGAACGTTTCTGGAATAATGCAACCCTGATCCCCCATAATGCACAGCAGATCCCGGGACATCAATGGTATTCAGGGCTTGGACTTCTAACAATGCATAGGCAGAACCTCTACACTTTAAAGTAAGAAAGCCTTAGGGGGATATCCAGCCACTAAACACCTGGTATTTAGTGAAGGAATGTCAGAATGAGGGGCTCTTAGAAGTCTGAAGGAAACATTGAGGAGATGGTTTGGACTCTTTGGTAGTCAGGGGCTGGTGGGAGAAGCATTTAAATGCCATTTGATAAGATTTTTAGTATCATTGAATCTGCACCAATTACAGTATGTGCTCAAATCTTATCACAAAACATACATTTGCATAATTTATTTAACCTTAAATTAACTAGACAAGTTGGTTAAGAACAAATTCTTATTTACAATGGACGGCCTACACCGGCCAAACCCGGATGACGCTGGGCCAATTGTGCGCTGCCCTATGGGACTCCCAATCACGGCCGGTTGTGATACAGCCTGGATTCGAACCAGGGAGACTGTAGTGACACCTCTAGCATTGAAATGCAGTGCCTTAGACAGCTGTACCGCTCAGGAGCCCACCATTTTACCGCTACTCTATAGTAAATTCTACCTTGCAATTGCATGGCAATTAAGTAGGTACAATTGAATTCGGAAGTTAACATACACCTTAGCCAAATACATTTAAACTCAGTTTCACAATTCCTGACATTTAATCAGAGTAACAATTCCCTGACTTAGGTCAGTTAGGATCACCACTTTATTTTAAGAATGTGAAATGTCAGAATAATAGTAGAGAATTATTTCAGCTTAATTTCTTTCATCACAGAAGTTTACATACACTCAATTAGTATTTGGTAGCATTGCCTTTAAATTGTTTAACTTGGGTCAAGCATTTTGGGAAGCCTTTCACAAGCTTCCCACAATAAGTTGGGTGAATTTTGGCCCATTCCTCCTGACAGAGCTAGTGTAACTGGGTCAGGTTTGTAGGCCTCCTTGCTTGCACACACTTTTTCAGTTCTGCCCACAGATTTTCTATAAGATTGAGGTCAGGGCTTTGTGATGGCACCTGCCACAACTTTGGATGTATGTTTGGGGTCATTGTCCATTTGGAAGACCCATTTGCGACCAAGATTTAACTTCCTGACTGATGTCTTGAGATGTTGCTTCAATATATCCACATAATTTTCCTCCCTCATGACTCCATCTATTTTGTGAAGTGCCCCAGTCCCTCCTGCAGCAAAGCACCCCCACAAGATGATGCTGCCACCCCCGTGCTTCACGGTTGGGATGGTGTTCTTCGGCTTGCAAGCCTCCCCCTTTTTCCTCCAAACATAATGATGGTCATTACGGCCAAACAGTTATATTTTTGTTTCATCAGACCAGTTGACATTTCTCCAAAAGTACGATGTTTGTCCCCATGTGCAGTTGCAAACCGTAGTCTGGCTTTTTTAGGGTGGTTTTGGAGCAGAGGCTTCTTCCTTGTTGAGCGGCCTTTCAGGTTATGTTGAGATATGACTCGTTTTACTGTGGATATTGATACCTTTGTACCCGTTTCCTCCAGCATCTTCACAAGGTCCTTTGCTGTTGTTCTGTGATTGATTTGCACCATTCACACCAAAGTACGTTCATCTCAAGGAAACAGAACGCGTCTCCTTCCTGAGCGGTATGACGGCTGCGTGGTCCCATGGTGTTTATACTAGCGTACTATTATTTGTACAGATGAACATGGTACCTTCAGGCGTTTGGAAATTGCTCCCAAGGATGAACCAGACTTGGAGGTCTCCAATTTCTTTCTGAGGTCTTGGCTGATGTCTTTTGATTTTCCCATGATGTCAAGCAAAGAGGCAAAGAGTTTGAAGGTAGGCCTTGAAATACATCCACAGGTACACCTCCAATTGACTCAAATGATGTCAATTAGCCTATCAGAAGCTTCTAAAGACATAATTCTCTGGAATTTTCCAAGTTGTTTAAAGGCACAGTCAACTTAGTGTATGTAAACTTCTGACCCACTGGAATTGTCATGCAGTGAATTATAAGTGAAATAATCTGTCTGTAAACAATTGTTGGAAAAAGTACTTGTGTCATGCACAAAGTAGATGTCCTAACCGACTTGCCAAAACTATAGTTTGTTGGCAAGAAATTTGTGGAGTGGTTGAAAAACACATTTTAAATGACTCCAACCTCATGTATGTGTATGTAAAACTTCCAACTTCAACTGTATAACTACGATGTACTCTAATTGCATGGCTGGTGTGGTCCACTTGTGCAGCCTACATATACTGTAGCCCAATGTTAAATGCACAAAGCAACTTTCTAGAATCCGCAAAATTAAAAACAAGGGTTGGCGTCAATCGCTTTGTCCCAATGAATCTGTTAACAGCTTTATCACCACACCTACAGTATATCAGGAAAACAAAACTGGTTTTAATATCAGTTTGAATGTCACAGGTACCATTTCATAATATGGATTTGTGTGGTATGCATACTTTGCATAACCCTGCATTCGGTGACCTGGCCCAGGATGCTGCCTTTTGACACATATCTAGGGTCAGCTTACCCTGCCCAAATCCTAACCTTAACCAACAGATGGTCAAATGCAAGACGGACCATAGATCAGTGTATAGGGGTACTCACATGACGCTGGACATTGGAGAAGTGGACATCAGGGATGAAGAGAACCGGCTGAGTCTCAAAGTCAGTCATCATCTTGAAGGATGTGACATCATTACGCTTCTGAAGGATAGGGACTTTGACATCACCATCTGTGGGGAGGGGGTCGAAAATGACAAATGATGAGACTTGTTGCAAGAATAGATCATAAATAGATCATAAACTCAGCATAAAAAGAAACATCCTCTCACTGTCAACTGCGTTTATTTTCAGCAAACTTTAACATGTATAAATATTTGTATGTACATAACGAGGTTCAACAACTGAGACAATATCTGAACAAGTTCCACAGACATGTGATTAACAGAAATGGAATAATGTGTCCCTGAACAAAGGGGTGTGTCAAAAATCCAAAGTAACAATCAGTATCTGGTGTGGCCACCAGCTGCATTAAGCACTGCAGTGCATCTCCTCCTCATGGACTGCACCAGATTTGCCAGTTCTTGCTGTGAGATGTTACCCCACTCTTCCACCAAGGCAACTGCAAGTTCACCTGCAAGTTCAGGCCCTATCCCTCACCCTCCGATCAAAACAGGTCCCAGACGTGCTCAGTAGGATTGAGATCCGGGGTCTTCGCTGGCCATGGCAGAACACTGACATTCCTGTCTTGCAGGAAATCACACACAGAACGAGCAGTATGGCTGGTGGCATTGTATGGCATCATACTGGAGGGTCATGTCAGGATGAGCCTGTAGAAAGGGTACCACATGAGGGAGGAGGATGTCTTCCCTGTAACGCACACCGCCCCAGACCATGACGGACTGTCCACCTCCAAATCGATCCCGCTCCAGAGTATAGGCCTCGGTGTAACACTCATTCCTTCGACAATAAACATGAATCAGACCATCACCCCTGGTGAGACCAAACCACGACTCGTCAGTGAAGAGCACTTTTTGCCAGTCCTGTCTGGTCCAGCGACGGTGGGTTTGTGCCCATAGCGACGTTGTTGCCGGTGATGTCTGGTGAGGACCTGCCTTACAACAGGCCTACAAGCCCTCAGTCCAGCCTCTCTCAGCCTATTGCGGACAGTCTGAGCACTGATGGAGGGATTGTGCGTTCCTGGTGTAACTCGGCAGTTGTTGTTGCCATCCTGTACCTGTCGCACAGGTGTGATGTTCAGATGTACCGATCCTGTGCAGGTGTTGTTACAAGTGGTCTGCCACTGCGAGGACGGTCAGCTGTCCATCCCGTCTCCCTGTAGCGCTGTCTTAGGCGTCTCACAGTATGGACATTGCAATTTATTGCCCTGGCCACATCTGCAGTCCTCATGCCTCCCTGCAGCATGCCCAAGGCACGTTCACGCAGATGAGCAGGGATCCTGAGCATCTTTCTTTTGGTGTTTTTCTGAGTCAGTAGAAAGGCCTCTTTAGTGTCCTAAGTTTAGTAACTGACCTTAATTGCCTACCGTCTGTAAGCTGTTAGTGTCTTAACGACCGTTCCACAGGTGCATGTCCATTCATTGAACAAATATGGGAAACATTGTTTAAACCCTTTACAATGAATATCTGTGAAGTTATTTGGATTTTTACGAATTATCTTTGAATGACAGGGTCCTGAAAAGGGGATTTTTTTTTGTTGTTGCTGAGTTTATTACACTGAACAAAAATAAACGTAACATGTAAACAGTTGGTCCCATGTAAAATGTTCCATATGCACAAAAAGCTGATGTGTGTGTGTGTGTGTGTGTGTGTGTGTGTGTGTGTGTGTGTGTGTGTGTGTGTGTGTGTGTGTGTGTGTGTGTGTGTGTGTGTGTGTGTGTGTGCCTACGTGAGTCTATGCTCAGTGGGCACTCACATGCTCCCATACTGGCTCCGAGGTCAGTGCACTTGCCCTTCCTACGAGACTGCTTCCTCTCCTCGTCTCTGATCTTCCTCTCAGCTCCCTTGTCACAGAACACCTTGATCTGGCAGAAGGCTCGGTGGATTGGCTTGTTGCTGCGGTTGTTGTAGCTATAGGTGTCTATCTGCAGGTTCAGGGGAAGGCCCTTCACCCCCTTCTGGGAGGAGAAGTCTGTGCTGAGACAGTTGACCGAGATGAAGATCTGAGGAAGAAGATTAAGGATGTTGTTTTTAAGTGGTCATTTTAGTTGTTGGGTAATTCAGGTAATTCGGGGGGGGGGGGGGGGTTGTAACATTGCCTCACTATGTTAAACCATAGTGATTGTGCACAATGCATGGTACGGTATCTTACACTTTTATACCCTGTTCATTCGGTATAAAACCTGACTGATGTTCCATGCACAGTAAATGAGGTCATATTTATTCAAGAGCATTCCCACTGGTTCCACTCCCATTGAATTCTAACGAGCACAGGACAAAGAGCACAGGATCTCTTTGTCCGGTTCCTTGTTTATGTACGCGCAGTCTTCACTGAACTAGTGTGTGTCTCCCTCGTTTGGTAGACCGTGGTAATTACACGGCGACTCAGTTCTACTGACAACCACTAAAACAAGGCTTTGCTGAAAGCAATTTCAATACGTGGCTTTCTTTGGAATGTACCGTTTCGTTTTTCCTTAATATTCTAACCACTACACTGAGACATTTTAACTTAAAAGGTTGCACAGATATCATGTAGTCACAACTGTTCATTTCTATAATGACATAGTAACTTCATATTAACTACATATTGTAGTTCATTTTAAGCCGAATTTGACTTGTTTTCTATATATGATGCTTGGTGTAATCAAATAGCCGACTGGTTAACCAATGTAGTAAGTCATTATTTGACTTCATATAAAGTAATGTCTGTCGCAACAGTCTCATGAGCGACATGTTCCATTTCAACGTTTTTGCTATTCCTCAATCTCCAGTAAAGATGATCTCATCGTACAATGAGCTATTCTCATGATTCTAGGTGTATGTCCTATCAAGAAACTCAAAAAGTGTGAACATTTGGGAAAGGCTGCTCCTACTTCTGTTTCACTTCCGTCTTCAGAGTAAACGGTGTGCGAGCCTACGTTTCAAATCACCAGAGGGCAAAGCGAGAGAAGGTAAAGCGTCTCACACACACGCGCGCACGTACGTACACAAACGCAGTGACTAAGTGTCCCATCAGTCTTACACATCATCCTTAGTGCGAAACCTTACACCTGGCTCATCAGTGGTTCTTACAAAACAGGCAGTGTGGTGCGTACACAAAGGTGATTGTACACAGTACAAACAGGTGATTATACACAGTACACACACACACAAGGATGAACATCCTCTATCCTATGGACACAGGCCTCGGGTCACGAGATGAGAAGACCCACATCCTGGTTATGCGTGTGTGTCTGTGTGTCTCCCTCAGGGGATCGAGGGGATAGATGAACTGTCGTGTCTGCCCGTCTATTTGTTAGCCTAATTCTGTTAGCATCCCAGTCTAACAGTCGTACGGTCAACAGTAGCAGTGTCATAGCACCACACGAACACAAAGCGCCAGCTAAAACGTCCGGGAGGTTGACAGTTGACGCCATCCCTCACAACCAAACAAACTGGTCAGGGACAGTGAAATACTGCTCTTGCCTCGAACCCGGTCGGACAGGATTCCAGCGCTAGCTGTCAAATCCAGTTGTCTGCCCCCCTGCCGCGTTTCCTCATTCCAACTCCCATTGTTAGGCTCGGCTTAGCCCCGAAGGCCTCCCTTGTATGCGCATCACTTCAGCTCAACAATGGGGATGACAGGTAAAACGAGTCAAGAATGTGGCCTCAACGGCAGACAAACACCCACCTCTGCAGCTATAGACTACCTCCGACCGTGTGTCTATGGTCTCTATGCAACCGAAGCACCCAGGAAAAACTCCCTTAGGAACAATAAACATATTTATTCTTCGATCAAAACTCGAGGGACCACTTCCATAATGGGCATTTAGAAGAAAATAAAAAGGACAAAGCATGTGAATATATCTTTTTGACAAATTGGTCCGAATCACCTGACACCTTTGATGGCCAAGACACATCCTTACCTTTAGATCAAGGAAACGCAGTCTATTTTTGGAAGAGTCTTCTGCCGCTATCACAAAGAATGTTTATGGTTTATTAAGGAAGTAGTGATCAGGTTTACACCTAATCCTTCAAAAACACTTCTCATCATTGTCTAGGACAAAGATCTGTTCTCACATTCCCCATAATCCCTAGCCGCGTCCTCAGAGCATGCGCAGAACAGCTGGCTGGAGTGTTTACGAACATATTCAATCTCTCCCTATCCCAGTCTGATCTCCCTACTTGCTTCAAGATGTCCACCATTGTTCCTGTACCCAAGAAAGCGAAGGTAACTGACCTAAAATGACTATCGCCCCGTAGCACTCACTTCCGTCATCATGAAGTGCTTTGAGAGGCTAGTTAAGGATCATATCACCTCCACCTTACCCGACACCTTAGACCCACTGCAATTTGTCATAATGCCCCAATAGATCCACAGATTATGCCATTTTCCATCGCACTGCACACTGCCCTATCCCATCTGGACAAGAGGAATACCTATGTAAGAATGCTGTTCATTCACTACAGCTCAGCCTTCAACCCCATAGTACTCACCAAGCTCATCATTAAACTTGACGCCCTGGGTTTGAACCCCACCCTGTGCTACTGGGTCTTGGACTTCCCGACGGGCCGCCCCCCAGGTGGTGAAGGTAGGCAACAACACCTCCACTACAGGGGCCCCACAAGGGTGCGTAGCTCCCTCCTGTACTCCCTGTTCACCCATGACACCTCCAACTCAATCATCAAGTTTGCAGACTACACAACAGTGGTAGGCCTGATTACCTACAACGACAATATAGCCCTGGTGGCGTGGTGCCAGATAAATAACCTCTCCCTCAACATCAACAAAATGAAGGAGATGATCGTAGACTTCAGGAGACAGCAAAAGGAGCACACCCCTGTCCACATTGACGGGGCCGCCGTGGAGAAGATGGAACGCTTCAAGTTCCTCAGCGTACACATCAATGACAATCTGAAATGGTCCACCCACACAGTGTGGTGAAGGCGCAACAGTTCCTCTTCAACCACAGGAGACGGTTGAAAAACATTAGGCTTGGCCCCTAAGACCCTCACAAACCTTGACAGATACACCATTGAGAGCATCCTGTTGGGCTGTGTCACCGCCTGGTACAGCAACAGCACCGTCCGCAAGGCTCTCCAGAGGGTGGTGCGGTCGGCCCAGCGCTTCACCAGGGGCACACTGCCTGCCCTCCAGGACATCTATAGCACCCGTTGGTACAGGAAGGCCAAGAAGATCATTAAGGACCTCAACCACCCGAGCCACAGCCTGTTCACCCCGCTATCATCCAGAAGGTGAGGTCAGTACAGGTGCATCAAAGCTGGGGCAAAGAGATACAATCTGTTTTTCAATCTCAAGGACATCAGACTGTTAAGCCATCACTAGCCAGCCTCCACCCTGCCCAGAACTTAGTCACTGTCAGTAGCCGGCTACCACCCAGTTACTCAACTCTGCCCCTTAGATGCTGCTACCCTATGTACATAGATAAGGAACACTGGTCACTTAAATAATGTTTACTTACTGTTTTATCCATTTTATATGTATATACTGCATTCTAGTCAAGGCCATCCTATATAACTACTATTCTATCCTATGTATCCTTCAGATATACTACATATTCTATCCATATACTGTCCACAATGTCCATATATACACACACACACACACACCGTTCAAAAGTTTGAGTCACTGAGAAATGTCCTTGTTTTCCATGAAAACATACATAAAATAATTTGCAAAATGAATAAGAAATATAGTCAAGAAGTTGACAAGGTTATAAATAATGATTTTTAATTGAAATAATAATTGTGTCCTTCAAACTTTGCTTTCGTCAAAGAATCCTCCATTTGCAGCAATTACAGCATTGCGGACCTTTGGCATTCTGGTTGTCAATTTGTTGAGGTAATCTGAAGAGATTTCACTCCATGCTTCCTGAAGCACCTCCCACAAATTGGATTGGCATTTCTTACGGACCATACGATGAAGCTGCTCCCACAACAGCTCAATAGTGTTGAGATCCAGTGACTGTGCGGGCCACTTCATTATAGACAGAATACCAGCTGACTGCTTCTTCCCTAAATAGTTATTGCATAATTTGGAGCTGTGCTTTGGGTCATTGTACTGTTGTAGGAGGAAATTGGCTCCAATTAACCGCCGTCCACAGGGTATGGCATGGTGTTGCAAAATGGAGTGATAGAACTCCATCAAGATTCCTTTTACACTGTACAAATCTCCCACTTTACCAGCACCAAAGATCATCACATTGCCTCCACCATGCTTGACAGATGGTGTCAAGCACTCCTCCAGCATCTTTACATTTTTTCTGCATCTTACAACTGTTCTTCTTTGTGATACGAACACCTCAAACTTAAGATTCGTCTGTCCATAACACTTTTCCAATCTTCCTGACCAGTGTCTGTGTTCTTTTGCCCATCTTAATATTTTATTTTTATTGGCCAGTCTGAGATATGGCTTTTTCTTTGCAACTCTGCCTAGAAGGCCAGCATCCCGGAGTGCTGAAAATTACATCATGTCTTTAGAAGCTTCTGATAGGCTAATTGACATCATTTGAGTCAATTGGAGGTGTACCTGTGGATGTATTTCAAAGCCTGCCTTCAAACTCAGTGCCTCTTTGCTTGACATCATGGGAAAATCAAAAGAAATCAGCCAAGACCTCAGAAAAAAAATTGTAGACCTCAAGTCTGGTTCATCCTTGGGAGGAATTTCCAAACGCCTGAAGGTACCATGTTCATCTGTACAAACAATAGTACGCAAGTAGAAACACCATGGGACCACGCAGCCGTCATACCGCTCAGGAAGTAGATGCATTCTGTCTCCTAGAGATGAACGTACTTTGGTGCGAAAAGTGCAAATCAATCCCAGAACTTCAGCAAAGGACCTTGTGAAGATGCTGGAGGAAACAGGTACAAAGTATCTATATCCACAGTAAAACGAGTCCTATATCAACATAACCTAAAAGGCCGCTCAGCAAGGAAGAAGCCACTGCTCCAAAACCGCCCTAAAAAAGCCAGACTACGGTTTGCAACTGCACATGGGGACAAGGATCGTACTTTTTGGAGACATGTCAACTGGTCTGATGAAACAAAAATAGAACTGTTTGGCCGTAATGACCATCATTATGTTTGGAGGAAAAAGGGGGAGGCTTGCAAGCCGAAGAACACCATCCCAACCGTGAAGCACGTGTGTGGCAGCATCATCTTGTGGGGGTGCTTTGCTGCAGGAGGGACTGGTGCACTTCACAAAATAGATGGCGTCATGAGGGAGGAAAATTATGTGGATATATTGAAGCAACATCTCAAGACATCAGTCAGGAAGTTCAAGCTTGGTCACAAATGGGTCTTACAAATGGACAATGACCCCAAGGTATTGGAGTGGCCATCACAAAGCCCTGACCTCAATCCTATAGAAAATCTGGGGGCAGAACTAAAAAAAGCGTGTGCGAGCAAGGAGGCCTACAAACCTGACTCAGTTACACCAGCTATGTCAGGAGGAATGGGCCAAAATTCACCCAACTTATTGTGGGAAGCTTGTGGAAGGCTTCCCAAAATGCTTGACCCAAGGTAAACAATTTAAAGGCAATGCTACCAAATACTAATTGAGTGTATGTAAACTTCTGACCCACTGGGAATGTGATGAAAGAAATAAAAGCTGAAATAAATCATTCTCTCTACTATTATTCTGACATTTAAACATTCTTAGAATAAAGTGGTGATCCTAACTGACCTAAAACAGGGAAATCTTACTAGGATTAAATCTAGGATTAATCCGGACTCTTGATTGATCGTCCTAATATTTCTATATTTCTCAATTCCATTCTTTTACTTTTAGATGTGTGTATTGTTAGATATTACTGCACTGTTGGAGCTAGGAACACAAGCATTTCGCTACACCCGCAATAGCATCTGCTAAATATATGTATGCGACCAATATAATTTGATTTGATGTGTTCTAAGGAAAATCAAGTTGCCCTACAACTTTCTCTCCAACTCCCTTTTTCCTCACATTTCCTGTCTCACCTTAGCCTCCTCGTTGATGTCCCAGGTGAAGGAGATGGCATTGTAGGAGATCTCCTCAATGTTGCTGATGGTGTTGAAGCTCTCCTTGTAGTCAGCTGGGAAGCACAGGACACATAATGGACTGTACTGTTAGCATTGACATTAGACTTTTAAATGAAAAAGGGCTGTGGTGGTGGCTAAGTTATGAAATTAAGTTGGCTAAGTGGATGTATGGAGAGGCGGAAGGAGACTTCTGATATTTTATTGGAGGAAGGATGGCAATATTTTAAGGATATGGTTGATTTCATTGTTTTAGGAGAGTTGCAGAAGAGTGAAGTGAAGGTCAGTAGCTTGTTTTAGACACAACTACTGAAAATGTGCTCCCACCCTGGTGAAGACCCATCCCACAACTTAGCTGTTTGATAAACAAACAAGCTTTTTGTCCTCAAAAGGTGTGGATTTTTTTTAAAAGCTCCAACTGTGGCATTGGCCTTCTTGTCTCGCATTATCGTACTTCTAAAGTCTTTCAGAAGTGTTTTCCAAATAACACAATAATATGGGAATTCTTGGTGCTTGGTTCTCCAACTTTACGTTCTGACCAATCCCAACCAACTTCCTAACTAGGATTCACCAATACACTTTCACACCTTGGCCTATAGCCCTATACTACAAACCACACTATTTTAAGTAGGGTTCCTCTACGCTTCTGACTGACTGACTACTTTAATCCAAAGCAAGCAGAGTACCAGCAGTTACCTTTCGCCCATAGTCCTTCCATCAGTCAGACTGCAAGTGAAACAATGCACTTTCCTCTGTCAAGCAGAACAAACCTTTCTTTTCACAGTGTGTGCATGCAGAGTAAGATTGATCAGTCTACCTCCAGAGAACTAAGTTGCTGTATTGTCCTGACAGGGAGCCACCATGGGTCCCAGTTTACACAGGTATCATTAACAAACAGGGCAACTGGCCTTGTCCCATTTCCACCCACACCCTCATCCAATCAGGTGTACTGTTCTAAAGAGGTTTGTTCAGATTCAACCAATGAGAGCATGGCCTGTATTCATAAAGAGTCTCAGAATATTATTCATGAATAAGATGAAGATTATATGGAGTAGGGAGGACCTGATCCTAGATCAGAACTCTTACTCTGAGACACTTTTTGAATACAGGCCCAGTTTATCCTCATTGGGTGGATCTGTCTGTCTGGCTCCTTGGCTAGCCTCTCCTTGAGCTGAGACAGAGACAGCATGTGACAGGAGGGAGGAAATGGAGGGTGATGGTTGCACAACAAGTCAGGGAACAACAGTGAATCACACCAGTGGTATTGCAGGACGGTATGGTAAGAGTGTTAGGTAGATATGATCAAATGCATTCATTACCATTCAGGCAGTACTTCTGGAGACTTTATGTGACATAAGAAACTACGGACTGATTTAATAAGCATTTGTAATGTGAATTTTGCACCTGTTATTTCCCCGTGGTAATAAAAACAGGTTCATGAACAACCTTTAAGGGTAAAGCAATTAATGTTTTAGCCAGTTTTTTTGCTTTTCTTTGAAAACTTGTCGTAACTCGTGCTTCGCACCGTAAATCTGGCCTTGAATGTATTCGTTAGGCCTTTAAACTCCCCTTTAAGAGTTCTTGTGGAGATTTGTGTGATGTATACTACAGTATGGGCTCTCACCAATATCAAGACACCTCTGCTTGGCTGTGTGCTGTCTGGAGTGCCAGTACTTCCAGTGCTTCAGCTGGTCGTCTCTGCACTTCTCTTCCCCGAACACCACCATCACCACACTCTAAAATGGAGCACACAATCCCAGAGCCATCAAACATGTTAAATTGAATGTGTCTGTTGAGCTAACGAGATCAGACCTGTTAGTAGCTAAAAGCTACTATTAGCATAATAGCTATCAACGAGCCTAAGATTTCTCTGTTTGTTCCGTCTAACTTTTCACCAGAGGTATCTTTTAAAATGAGAGACCTACTCATATCATGTATTGGTACTTGAACGATGAGGCTAGACGAGCTAGCTTGGTGGTGTGGTCTTACCCTGACTTTGCTGATGGGGTGGTGGAGCAGCTTGCTGTTGTCTATCTCCTTGAGGCTGATGGGGTAGAACTGGCCCTTGTTCAGGTACGTCATGGTGCCGTCACCGGTCTTCTGACGCAGCGACTTGGAAGCCTCCACGGTGTACTCAAAATTATTCCTAATAGAAAAATAAGTATTGGTTACAATAGTACATTTGTATGTTCCTTTAGGGAAAAGAGTAGCCTGAAATCCAGACCTGTTTTGTGTTGACATTCCACTACTTGTACTCTGTCATATGTTTGGCACAAAACAGGTCTGGATTTCAGGCTAGGAAAAAGGAAGGCCTACACATTTAGGCCACACTCATCAAGCCCTTCCCATTGACCAAATCCTCATAGTGTCACAGAGGCCCTTGTTAACATTGGGTTTGGCATTGTGCCTTTTACACTGAGGGGAATCTGGTGACTCCCAGGTAACTGTAGTGAATGAGGCTATTCTCGGGAGTCTTCTATCAGGGCCTAAATGGCGACGGCGGGCGGTCAGCGGGCTTACCCCGGCACGGTGTCAAAAGCGCTGTATTCCTCCGGCGCGATGGAGGCCAGGCGTAACTGGAGATCCCCTGGGAAGGAGAACACCTGCAGAACACAAAGAGGAGAGAGGGAGAGGGGCTGGATTTAGACAAGCATCCACGACGAGGCTGTAGCTAGTGCTTTCAGGGGTTAAAGGGAGTCTAGGGAGCACTCTCTCTCTCTCTCCCCCTCTCGCTTGCCCTCTTCCCTTCCAATCCCTCCCTCCCCTGTGTGAAGGGGTTTGTGTTGGGTTATCCCTTTCCAAGGTAATCCCCCTCCAGGTTAAATAGAGAAAGAGTGAGAGGAGAGGAGAGAAGAGAGAAAGGGCTTGGGCTATTGTAGGAGGGGAATAGTACAGCACTTTATTGTGTGGGCAAGACAATGGCATAATAACACGCTGGTCTGCTATTTTGGCATGTTCAAATAAAACAGGGAGGGCTGAGACCCACCGTTGTAGGCTCCAGAGGCTCAGGTAAAAAGGGTCATGTCTGACGGGGGAGAGAGACATCTGAAAGTGGGGGAGGGGTGGGGTTTAGATTAGAGAAGAGGCTATTGGATTCTTGCTGTTGTGTATGTGTACACACCTCTTGGGAACTGTCCTTATAGTTCTCTGGGAAGGTGGAGTCGGGGGTGCGGGTCTGGGTGCTGGGGCTGAACTGGCTGTGGGTGAGCTGCCGGGCGAACTCCACCGTGTGGCTGTCGGACTCAGAGCAGTGGTTGGGGACTGTGACAGAGAAGCCATTGGAGGAGCCCTCCATCTTGATGTTGGGGTAGTTGGGGACGGCGGCGATGGAGACAGTGACAGTGGTGTCCGGGGAGGGGAAAGGGACTCCCCTCTTGTTGTCCTGGCCATGCAGCTGGTTGGGCAGGAGAATGTTAAAGGGGCCCTTTAAAACCTGGATCCTGCTCTCCGCCGACACCATTGAAGCCTCTTGCAGGGGGGCCATCAAATGCCTGAGCAAGAACAATTAAAAAGAACAATTAAAAAACAGGGCAGGGAAAATGTCAGTGGTTTAATTTAATATGAAATAAGGACCATAGACAGTGTGGTGGCAAGGTATCACACACACAACACACACAGCTAATTCTGGTTTGTAAAAGGGATGTTATACCTACATGTACCTTTTGTTGGGATCTACATCAGAGCCCAGGGACTCTGTCTTGGTCTGAGATATTGTTCTCTTCTCCCGGGGAACCTGCATGGGAAGGTAAACACAGCCGCTGTGTGAGTCTGACCACATCCAAAAGCACCATCTCTGTCTACATGGAAAACTAAATGACAATCAGTCTGTGCTGTGGCTGCTTCACAAATGAAGTCTGTGAGACACAGGTCTTAAGTAAAGCTACTTCAGTCGTTTAGTTTGTAGACCGTACTAGTGGATATGGGTTTAAAAAACATTAATGAACACATTGGTTCGAATTGTGTGATTGTCATTTTGATGCTTGCGAAGTAGGGTGCTTATTTGTGGCTGTGCTGCTTTTAACAATCAATTGATAATAATCAATTACAGTGCAGCCATAACCTTACAGGAGTGTCATGACACCGGTGTGGGAACACAGTACCTGTACCGGTAACAACCAGCATTGGTTCGGTCACTTCTATGTTACCTTGTAGTAGTCGTAGAGCAGGCCCAGGGCTGCGGCGCTGTCTTCGTCCCCGTTGATGCTCATCATGGCCTTGGTGGCAGCCGTCAGGGGGTTCTCCAGGAACGACTTCCACGCCTCGTCCTCGTTGGTGAATGGCCGGCGCTGACCGTAGTTGGGATCATTCTGCAGCACCAGGACTGCCCTCTTACTGGGGGGGGGGGGGGGGGGGGGGGAGTGCCGTCACAATGTAATGGGAGAAACTCATGTGCTACATACTGTACATGTCAAAACCAGGAGCTGCATGATAATCATAATAAAAAGCTACACGTTAAAGATGGACTGAGTTATAAATATGTAGTTAACAGGGCCCTGTTTTTCTACCTGGTCTTTTCAAAAGCAGACATACGCCAGACTAACAGCACATAAATCACCAGACAGTCAGAGCAACAATCAATGCCTTGTTCACAACCGACTAACAGGTTGGAGAGATCAACAGTGTCACACTTTATCTTCCAGACCTGTTGTACAAGCAAGACGATTGCGCAACAAATCTCAGCAACTTGTGAGATTATGGCGTCTCTCAGAGGAGAGAACCTCTACTGGCTCTTCCAGTGTGACAGCTCATGGTGATCAACAGTTTCCTATTTGTTACCTGTCTGTTATCTACACAGAAGGATCTAGTGCAACATTCCAGGGTTTACCAGACTGGGTTGTTGTTTAATTTCTAGAGAACCTGTTTGAGAACATTTATCGCTGTCGTCGTCGTCATCATCACGCCAAGCTTAACTGAATACTCTCCCATAGAAAGCAAATTACACATCCTTTAAATCAGACAGAGGAACTAAGACAAGACTAAGACTAAGAGGAACTAGACACCTTCTTCTGGCATTTAGTGAAGGGGCTAGTTGGATGGGGGGGGGGTGTATAACAATAAGAAATCAATACAAATCTTATTCTTCTAGGACTTGATAAGGCACCTTTTAGGACTACACCATTGTATTATCAGAAGCAATGCAGGCTTTCTGTCAATTGCGGGTGAAGGCCAAACTTGGAATAGTGCCGTATGTGTTATATGGCATGGTCACACAATTATTCAGTAGTTTTATTTTTAGCCACATTATTTTACAGTCACAAACAGAACCCCTAGATCTTTCAAGTGGGATGTGGGAACAACATTGAAAGTGCAAACAAAGACAACTTCTCAGACCTAAAGGCTACACTAGGCATATTTCTTTCTTTCAATAAATATATATCTACAAACAAAAGGTCTCCTATGATCCTAGAAAATAAAGGGTAGTGTGAGATAAGACACCTATAGCTTTTCTATCTTCAATTCACATGAACGCTTCTCCAGAGTGGCACACATTGTATTTACGGATTGATTTCCTTTTGCTTCTAAGCCATAGTTGCTACAGCAAATGGTTTTATTCTGGCTGGTTAGTGTCAATGTATTATTAATACTCCAATATCTAATTGTTTCATTCACGAACTGTTTACCGGGTAAAATTGAGGCGTTAGTGATTTGCAACCCGATAGATTCGCTATTAACTGGCAATATAATTGATAGGATACGCAATAACGTTACATTGTTAAAACAAAGGAGAATGAGCGATTTTATACTTGGATAAAAAAATGATTGAATTAGACACTGGATAAATAGCGTAGTCTACATTGCTTTTCCAGAAAGGTTAAAGAGGAACCCCAATTGCCTCTCACACCGTATTTGGATGTCCCAGGAAATAAACTGGCCTAAATTACACATTTTAAAATGTGGAATTACATTAAAAATATATTTATAGGCACCCCCCCCCCCCCCCCTTTCAACAATGGCCTGTTTGTGAATATCAAAATCCCTTCTTTTTACAAAAAATATACATTCACCATCTCAATCAACTAAATAATTCTGTCAGAAGAAATAATTCGTCCAGTGACTGTATGTCTGTCTGCAATACAGCGGAGAGAAAGCTTGCTTACATTGTTCCTTTGACTATGGTGGCCAACGCCTAACAGGTGTACGATTTCACTGGAGTCAGTCTCATTGTCATTGCCCTCAGACAAAATACATCCACATTTGACCACTTTTGAGCAAAGATTAAAAATATAATAAAAATTATACAAATAATTATTAATATTGTTTTGGATTAAAATGCCATTTCTGATTAGAAATGCCATTACAAGCATGGATTAGGAATCACAGTGCATTTCAAACCTAAAATAAATCGCAAAATATATGCATAATGCCTCAACTTCAATAAAGTAGCCTAAAACAATAGGTAAAACGTATGCCTCGCTAAGGTAAAGCCAAATCAAACACCTCCAGGGGTATGAAGGCGAATTTCTTCAAATTAAAGTCTAACCACATAATCAAATAATGAACCGCACATCAATAACACACACGGAACGGCAGAAGGTTGCTCGGAACAGGCGCCTGATCTAGCACGACAGGTGGAGAGATACAGTACACCTGTGCGGTACAGGCTGGAACACGACAAGTGAAACTGCTTGTAAAGCTCTCAATGACGCTCTCACGGATCCCAAGCACGATAAATACAGATATTGAATCATACTCGTTTTGGCAGACAGGCAAAAAGTACACTTTCCCACAGTCCAGGGAACTCTTATTAGAATCGACCTGCACCAGGTAAACCCCCCTCAAAAACAGTCAAATATCGACGGGTCATTATTGCACCAGAGTAGAGAATTCAGAATGAGTTCAACACGTTGATTCCGCTGGACTTCCAGTCGTGATTGAAAAACACTTACTTGTCATGCTCCTGTGACATCTCGGTTGGTGGAACTGGACTTTCTAGTTAGTACTGTAAATCCGATCCGTCTTCTTTCCCCAGAAAAAACTAAATTACGACTTGAGATGAGGGCCACAGTAAAAGTGTCCTGAACGGGTTTTGTCGGCTTTTCTCGCTTTTGGGGTATAGTGTGAGAATATGAGGCCGGTTTTACCTGTGACAGGGCATCGGATTGGATTACAACGCGGTAAGGGGTGGAGCCCAATACTCAATAACATGTGTTGGTACTTTGTATTGCTCTACCTGTGGGCTTGGTTAATTAAGAGAGTAAGACAATGTGGAAGAGAGTGACACAGAAAGTGACCGAATTAAAGGTGACCCACAATACAGTGCTTTTATTGTAGCCTATACTATCTATCACAATTTGTACTATTTTAGGATAAGAAAATGCTCAATCTAGTTTGCATACATGTTGACTTAAGATAACCATCAAGCTATAGAAGAACTACACGGTGCAACCAGCGTCAGCACTTAATTAGACCTCACTTGTGTAAAGTGATTGATTGCTTTAGCTAACAGCAGGTAACTTAAAAGGCATATCAGAGTGTCTGGGGTCAAGCTCACCAAAGGCTTGTAGGGTGATAATACTATAATAATTTTGGGGGTGCTTATATTTGTCCTGTTACACACAAGTGTGTAATGGTAATGTGTGTTTGTTTTTTAATATCCTAACTCTCCCTGAGACACCAATAGGGTTATGGTTAAATGCCTTGCTCAAGTGCACAGAGACAGATGTTTTTTTTTTTTTTTACCTTGTCGGCTCTGGTAAACAAACCTGGAACCTTTCAGGTTACTGGCCCAACGCTCTAACCTCAAGGCTACCTGATGGGATATTAGTAGGGCTTGACTTGGACTGAAATAGGTGTAGGTACTCATTTTGGGTGCTGGTATAGTTTATATTTAGGTGCAAGAATTCCACAATACCTTTTAGCTAATATTCTATTAGAGGTGCAGGTACTCAAGTAGTAGTGGTGCAGGAACTCAAGTCGTAAAAGGTGCAGGAACTCAAGTAGTAGAGGTGTAGTAACTCAAGTAGTAGAGGTGTAGTAACTCAAGTAGTAGAGGTGTAGGAACTCAAGTAGTAGAGGTGCAGGAACTCAAGTAGTAGAGGTGCGGTCAGATACTCAGTTTCAATGAGCTCTTGCCCAAGCCCTGGATATTACCAATTACATGACACCCAATTGGAAATGGAATTTGTTTGAGAGAAAAGCCCAAAATTCTAATTCATAAACAACAAAACATCTCTACCATTTACCACCATCATAATAATAAAAGGTAGATACTTTGGTCTTTATTATATTATTATTTTATGGCCGATTTACTCCTGATATTACACAAAGCACTGAAATGTAATATGTTGCCACCAATCCATTTGTGAATAATAAATGAATGAATTGTATGCATTTATAACGTGACAAGCATTTACACTGTTGGCTCCATACAGTATGTCATTCACATGGAATTCCACACTGAGAACATATTTCTCCCCTAATCGTCAATACCCAGCTTTTACGCAGATCAGAGTTAAAAAGAAACATATGGAGAGAAAATAAACAGCAGCTCTTAGTCTGAAGAGGCTTTAAAGATGCTATCAGCAAGATGCAAAGTTGACGCACTGTTGGGATCAACCCCCCCCCCCCCTTCCCGAATGCACACACCCACGTCCTGTTTAATTGTTTATCTATCCCGTTGGAAAGACACCTGCTTCTCCCGGCAGCCGTGTTTGTTTTTGTTTGCACTTGGGGCATGGGATAGAACCAGAGGGTAGGGATACAGGCAGGGAGAGAGCTAGGAATATCCGCCATGCAGCCAGGTCTGGAGATTGGCCGTAGACACACTGGGTGTTGACTAAGTAGTAGAGCGTGTAGACTAGAGTGAAAGCATGGTGGGGGAAATAGGCAGGATAAACCCATGGGATCAACCTATAGGACTCATGAGGAGAGTATAGGTTACACATAAGGTGATCCTACCTTGAGACATTGTTTTCAGACAAATAGAATCAATCCAACGCGAATGTAGAACAATTTATATGAAACATCAACGTCTAAATTCAGTTGAGTAACAGACACGTTGCTTTCATTAGAACTTAGTCCCCGGGGGTTTTTCCTTAGCAGTGAGGAGAAACTCGAGGCCCCCAGACTACGACTAGTCACTAGAGCATAACCAGGAATTGACAGCGAGAGAAGCGAACTGTTTCTTTCTTTTGAAGACTTTCAAATTGTTCCAAGGAATAAGTCTTGGCAAGCTTTGATAAAGAATGCTCTGCCGCAAAACAACTGAACCAACAAAAGGGATGTCATTTTGATTGGTGGAGAGAGATGCGGGATGCGCTACGAGGTGCTTTTTTGCTGCTTCGTATGACTACTGTACATACTACATGTGGAAAATACAGACCAAATACAGTACTATACAGCAGATCAAAAGGCAGATCGCTTGCATTATATCAATCACCAAACCAGCATCTCTGATATGAATTATTATCAGATAGTTATTTTGCTAGTGCAATACCAAAACCTTCCAAAAATGACAGCTCTGAATCCTGGGGAGCCCATTTAAAGCTCACTAGCAACATCTGATAGTTTCGTTTTCCTCACCAAGTATTGACATAGATTATAAGCTCTCAGTGTCTTATTGGGAATTGTCTGGGCTTGAGTCTGTCTAAGGAACAAAGCACAATCAGTGAAGAGTGTAATCATGCTATCTTTGTGAAATCAGAAATAACATCATCTCTTCATGAGTTTGTCTGAGGTTTCCAACAGTTAACAGCTCACCGTGGTTGCCTGATCCTTATCTGTTAAACGGTCTATTTATTGAGTGAGTTTGGGGATGATATATCTGTTTTGTTCGGGAAAAGCCTCATATCCCGTTCACTCACACCCCCTTTCCCATTGGTTCATCCTGGAATCCCTGACCGTTGGCACTTACAGCCTGCTCTATACTCCTAGCACTCGACAGCTAACCAGGATCTCATGGAAATTACATGCAAATGAATCCTCTTTATCCAGGTTTGTTAGCTCGTCTTAGCTGAGCCTTCTACCGTAGTGAGTGAATTATGTTACGTTGTCCCTGACACATGAGGGTGGATGTAAATTCTCCTGTATTATAGATGAAACTAAGTAAACCCGAGTATGACTATTTATTTAATAGAGTTTCCTATTTGAACAAAGCAACGGTATGCTTGTTTGAAGATCTCTATCAGACAGTATTCCTCTTAGGGCTATTCTACGGTAACAGAATTATACTGAGACTCAGATTTTTCACTTAAAATGTGTGCCAAACAAAAAACCATTGATTTCAAAGTCGAACAAACCATACAACTCTAAACACTTTACAATTTACACTGAACAATTTACACTGAATATTATACAAAAACACATTTACTGGAAGAACAGACACAAAGATTGGTAATGTAATTTCTGTAAAATCTCCCTCAGTTTTTAATGTCCATGTTTTCACCAAACTCTGTTAAATGTCTGTTCCGAATTAAGATTTGACATGACACATTGAAATATTATATTGTGGTTATTGAACGACAGGAAGTGAAGTGGATTAACAGCCAGTAACGGAATTGCAGTAACGGAATTTCATCATGGGTCCCTGATCTGTACTATACAGTAAAGCATAATTATGCATATGAATGTTATTCTCTTCATGGTGATGTATCCTAAATAGGTACACAAAGGTAGAAATATGGCTTTTAGTTTAAAGAGCTCTGCCCCCAAACAAGCCAAATGCTCTGTCCTCAAACATGCCAAATGACAAATTAACACACCTTGTCCAAATATGCCTTTTTTGATAACATACTTAATTTACTTAAGACACACACAAAAAAATGAATGGCACATATCCAATAGCCTCAAGAGGGGAGCAGGTAATAGGAATTCAACCCATATAGTCACAACAGACACGATCACCTATGGTAAAACACAGGTAGGGAAAGCTGTAGAAGTAAACCATAGCAATCATCTATGCACAATATTCCACGTTTGGCCAGAGAGAAATAACACAGAGAGTTGGTGTACACAAACACGATGACTAAGGCAGGGCATACGGATATGATGAGTTGAGGAGGTGTTTTGCTGAGGCTCGGCTTAGATGTTATCACACTGCTCTCTGTGCTGACAGTGCAAACACTGGGAGACAGTGAGGGTACCATAGGCCTGTATACTAACCCCACCACCACCCTTCTCCACCCTAGCCCTCTTCACAATAACCTGTGTGCGTGTGCGTGGGTGTGTGTGTGTGTGTGTGTGTCAGAGACGCTGAGATCCTTAACGGAGTGTGTTGTTGCTTTACACAACAGAGGAGATGTTATTGCCCTCAGCTGTGTGGAAGTTAATTGGGCTCTTAACGGACTAAAAGAAAGGACCGTTACCAACCACAACGAAGCTACAGGGCATTCGGAAAGTATTCAGGCCACTTGACTTTCTCCACATTTTGTTACGTTACAGCTGTATTCTAAAAAGGATTAAATCGTTTCCCCCCCTCATCAATCTACAGACAATACCCCATTATGACGCAGCAAAAATGTGTTTTTATACATTTTTGCAAACGTATTAGAAATAAAAAATGGACATATCACATTTACATAAGTATTCAGACCCTTTACTCTGTACTTTGTTGAAGCACCTTTGGCAGCGATTTCAACTTCGAGCCTTCTTGGGTATGACGCTACAAGCTTGGCACACCTGTATATGGGGAGTTTCACCCATTCTTCTCTGCAGATCCTCTCAAGCTCTGTCAGGTCTCCCTGCCGCTGAAAAACAACCCCGCAGCATGATGCTGCCACCACCATACTTCACCATAAGGATGGTGCCAGGTTTCCTCCAGATTGGCATTCAGACCAGAGAATCTTTTTTCTCATGGTTTGAGAGTCCTTTAGATGCCTTTTGGAAAATTCCAAGCGGGCTCTTATGTGCCTTTTACCGAGGAGTGACTTCCGTCTGGCCACTCTACCATAAAGGCCTGATTGGTGGAGTGCTGCATAGATGGGAGAACCTTCCAGAAGGACAACCATCTCCATCTGGAGCTCTGTCAGAGTGAACCTCAGCTTCTTGGTCACCTCCCTGACCAAGGCCCTTCTCACCCGATTGCTCAGTATGTCTGGGTGGCCAGCTCTAGGAAGAGTCTTGGTGGTTCCAAACTTGGATGGATGATGAAGAATGATGGAGGCCGCTTTGTTCTTGGGGACCTTCAATGCTGCAGAACTGTTCTGATACCCTTCCCCTGATCTGTGCCTCGACACAATCCTGTCTTGGAGCTCTATGGACAATTCCTTCGACCTCATGGCTTGGTTTTTGCTCTGACATGCACTGTCAACTGTGGGACCTTATATAGACAGGTGTGTGCTTTTCCAAATCATGTCCAATCAATTGAGTTTACCACAGGTGGACTCCAATCAAGTTGTAGAAACATCTGAAGGATGATCAATGGAAACAGAATGCACCTGAGCTCAATTTCGAGTCTCATAGCAAAGGGTCTGAATACTTCTGTAAATATGTAAGGACAGACACTGGGAGACGAGAAGCAAGTACAGGGAGTGAACATTTAATAAATAACTGACAAGAAACAAACAAGGACAGCATCTAAACAGGGGAAATATAACAACAATAATGCTGACACGGGAACAAACTGAGGAACTGACAGATATAGAAGGGGCAATAAATAAAGTGAAGGAGTCCAGGTGAATCCAATGAGTGCTGGTGCGCGTAATGATGGTGACAGGTGTGCGTAATGATGGGCAGCCTGGTGCCTTCGAGCACCAGAGAGGGAGAGTGGGAGCAGGCGTGACAGTACCACTCCCCCCCCAGGAGCGCCACCTGTGCGAGCCTGACATGGAAGCCCAACGAGTCCCGGCTGAGGTGTGGGAGCCTGATGAGCCGGTTGAGGCGTGAAAGCCTGACAATCCCACTGAGGCGCGGGAGCCTGACAAGCCGGCTGAGGCATGACGTACGATGGGAGCCTGCCGAGCCAACCAAGGCAAAGAAACCTCTCGAGCCAGCTAAGGCGTGGAAGCCCGACGAGCCAGCTGAGGCACCCTGGATCCTTCAGCAGTGGCACCTGGTCCCGACATCACCAACAAAACAAAAGAATCCCTGATGCTTCAAATATTAGTGTCAGCATTCTGTAAGGACAGACGCTGGGAGACGAGAAGCAAGTACAGGGAGTGAACATTTAATAAATAACTGACAAGTACAGCATCTAAACAGGGGAAATATAACAACAATCATGCTGACACGGGAACAAACTGAGGAACTGACAGATATAGAAGGGGCAATAAACAAAGTGAAGGAGTCCAGGTGAATCCAATGAGTGCTGATGCGCGTAATGATGGTGACAGGTGTGCGTAATGATGGGCAGCCTGGTGCCTTCGAGCACCAGAGAGGGGGAGCGGGAAAAGGGGTGACAAAATATGGTATCAGTTTATTTGTAATAAATCCGTTACAATTTCTAAAAACCTGTTTTTCCTTTTTCATAATAGGGTATTGTGTGTAGATTGATGAGGAATTTTGTTTATTTAATCCATTTTGCAATAACGCTGTAACGCAACAAAATGTGGAAAAAGTCAAGGGGTCTGAATCCTTCCCGAAAGCACCATCTTAAACCTGGCACAGATCCCATAGGACCAGGATGCTATTGTGGTGGTTATGTTAATCAGAATCCTGTAGGAAAGGGAGTTTACCAAGTAAACAACTTTATAACGTTATTACACATTATTATTCAAAGAGTGCTGGTCCACGTCAAACTTGGATTACATTGTTTGTTCAGGCCCTAGGTTATGCTGTACTAGGAATGCAAGTATTTCTCTAATATTGACGCGTGCATGTATTTTACACAGTATAATCAAAACAGAGTGTCTGTGAAAGTCAATTATATACAGAAACTTAAGGTACAACCTCTATTAAGTTAGCTACAGGTAACTGTATTGTCCGTACAGTATATACACAAGTATGTTTGCTATACTATTGCAGGAGTTCTTGTTTCCGTTTTCATGGCCAAACATGGCGTCCCAAAATATATACAACTTTCAGCATGTGAGACGAACTTTGAAAGACGACGGGCAAGCGCCCCCAACCGTCAGAGGGTGAGGCAGGACAACAGCAGAGTAACCGGAGCAGTGGAGTGCTATAGGCCCAGACATTTCCGTGGGTAAACGTGGCGCTGCTGCGGCTGACAGACTCATCCAAAAATCAGCCTCTGCCCCCTGATCTCAATCGAACACTGACAGAAAATTGAACTACCTCACAAGTCATGTCAAGTGTTTAGCACTTTAGACAGGTTGCTATACATTGAAGCTTTCTTACAGTGTAATGAGACCTGAAAAGACGTCTATAGAAGCAATCCATTATTATCAGTCTCAGCTTGATATTCTTTTGGCTTGATGGGCCCAGCTGCCGAGGCAAATAGTTCAGGTGAAAATGCTCGAGGAAGAGACTTGAGATTGTCTTGGTCCTTGTAAACTTCACTGTGTCCTTACAAACTGTATGTGTCTGTACTAACCACTGCACCTGACCTATCATTATCGCCGTGACCAACACTGCACCCTCTGGCCTATGACTGAAACGTCATCATGGTGGAACATTCTATCAGATCTCTTTCAGGTTATAACATTTACACGGTTTGGGATATCTTGCTACGCCAATGGTATAAAGTTGCTGCGTTCCATTTATTTCTCTCTCTGTCGCTCTGCGGTGTGAACTAGGCTATCTTTGTGAGGAACTTATCCGAAAATGTGACCATGAATTGTTGACACACTATCTGTGATCATAGTTTAGGTCCAATGGTGACACCACCAGTGACAATGTCCTGTAGATGAGGTGACAGTCATGTCATTTGTAAGGGAACTGGTTCGCTAATGTTTAGAGACGGATGCCTTCTTTCGGAAAGCAAGCAAACAAGAACGTAGTCCATTCCAGTTTGATCATGGGATTTTCACATGTTCGTTTGAAAACTCACACCCATTTAGGTACATTTTGTATTATGTTCTTTGGAAGATGAAAATGTATAAATGTGGCTTCCGTCTGGCCACTCTACCATAAAAGCCTGATTGGTGGAGTGCTGCAGAGATGGTTGTCCTTCTGGAAGGTTCTTCCATCTCCACAGAGGAACTCTGGACCTCTGTCAGAGTGACCATCGCTTTCTTGGTCACCTCCCTGACCAAGGCCCTTCTCCCCCAATTGCTCAGTTTGGCCGGGCGGCCAGCTCTAGGAAGAGCAAAGTTAACTTAGCAAAAACAAAATCTAAAAATCTGTTTTGCTTTGTCATTATGGGTATTGTGTGTAGATTGATGAGGAAATGTTTTATTTAATCCCTTTTAGAATTCGGCTGAAACGTAACTAAATGTGGAAAAAGTCAAGAGGTCTGAATGCTTTCCAAACGCACTGTAAATTCCTAAAAATAATGTTTTTAATGAAAACATGTCAATAATTATTTGAATATGTTTGCCGACCCTCGACTTAGTCTTGGGCCTAACAACACCCTTGCCAGCATATCTTCCAACCGTAGCTTCAAGGGCATTATCACTTAACTGTTCCAGAGGTGGAAAGACACACAAGGCAATTTTTTTAACCCTTTCTTTATTTTCTCTGTGTGGAATACTGACATACTCTATCTGTGTGCCATAGCATACAGTATCTACTACAAAACTTTTTTTTTCATCTCACAGGCTACTTAGGAGAGCAAAACATGACATCCTACAGACAATGAATATTCATAACTATTGGAGAATTTATCATTTCATCAGGCTGGGTCACATAATCAGGTTTGTGTCAGGGTAGGTTTGTGTTAGGTATGCGTGGGAGGCCACCAAAAAGCTCACCTTTTGTCTCGTGCGATTAGATTTATGAAATACGTGTGTGTGTGTGTGTGTGTGTGTGTGTGTGTGTGTGTGTGTGTGTGTGTGTGTGTGTGTGCGTGCGTGCGTGCAGTACACAGATTTGTTATCAAACCTGAAGTTATCTTAGAGGAAGTTGGAACTCATTTTTGTGTTGTGGCAAAAGCACTCGGTTACATTCGTTTTTTCAGAATCCATTTTAAGAATCCTTCACCGTCTTACTTTACTGCTGAAACAAATTATGGTTGAACAAGACTGAACTAACGGATGATGTTGAATTTGTCTACAAATCAACATGTTTCCTGCTTACAAAGCAGCTTTACAGTCTTCTTCTCTGCATCTCTGCTTTACATCCACTTTAATTGAGAGAGACTCTCACGTGCCAATCAAAAATCAAGAAAAAAGCCGTTCCATAAGTCTCAAAGGGAGTCACACTTTTGTCAGTCAGTCAACACCAGATTCTGGGCTAAGGTGAATGAAAGGTAACAGCAGAAGCGAAACACAGAAATATCCGTTTTGCCACCAGCAGTCCTTATATTCATTTCACTGAGAGGGTGTGAAAGAGGGGCGCTTTGGTTGTTCCCTGCCCCACAATATCCCCCCTAATCGCATTAACCACAGACACACACACTGTAGGTCTGTTTGTGTATTTGCGTGATGTGTGTGTGCAACATGTGTTTGTACTTGCTTGTTCGTTTGCATGTGTGTGTGTGTGTGTGTGTGTGTGTGTGTGTGTGTGTGTGTGTGTGTGTGTGTGTCGGGACAGGGTTTGGAGGCAGGTGAGAGAGAGAACAGACTGGATCCAGTTCGTAAAAGATCTCAGGGCATGTAGGAACAAGCCTAGCTGAGTTTCTGTTGTTCCACAGCCAAACTCAGCAGGTTGTTGATTACTGTCATCTTCACGTGGAGAGAAAGGAACCACAACGGTGCTCCGAAAGCCATTTATCCTTTACTCTCAGTCTATTGCTTCCCATGTGGGTGTAGCACAGTGAAGAAAGCAACTGTCAAAAGGGCAGAGAGCTAAACCACATACTCATAAAGGGCTTTTATAGAGGCCTTTACCACTCATCCCTTAACATAATAGTGTGGTTTAAACAGAGGGCGATCGAGGTGTCACTCGTTTCACAACAGACTAAACATTTCAGTGAAGTCAAGTGTTTTTCCATACATACTGTAGTTATCAACAGCCCATGTCTCATGCCATTATGTGAGCTTGGGAATTTTTCCCACGATCCCTGAGAATTCTAGAATGAGGTAGTATTCTCTATAGGAAAAATACCCATGATGAGAGAGCCTATATTGCATCATCATTAATCCTATTCTAGGAAAAACTAAGAACTTGAGTCCAGGCTCTCTGTGGTTACTAAAGATCCCATGGCACTTATCGTAAGAGTAGGGGTGTTAACCCCGGTGCCCTGGCTAAATTCCCAATCTGGCCCGCATACCAACATGTCCACCTAATCATCCCCAGCTTCCAATTGGCTCATTCATCCCCCTCCTCTCACATGTAGCTATTCCCCAGGTTGTTGCTGTAATTGAAAATGTGTTCGAAGTAAACTTACCTGGTAAAACGAGGTTTAAATAAAATTATAAAAAAATACATTCTTGACCTTGTGTCCTCATTAGTAAAAGAAAACTACAGGCCATAACAATGAGCCAGGTGGATGACCATTGACCTTTCATGTTGATTGTAAAAAAAAAAAAAAGGAAAAAGGAAAGAGGGAAAAAAAACTATTTATAGAGACCTTTCGATGACCCATCACGTTCAACTTCTTTCTTTCTCCTCCCCTTTCAAGATACTTACAGTCTTCCTGTGTGAGACACCATTTTACTGCAATGTCATCTAATTAACCCCTTGTCCAACTTGTCTAAAATCCCTCTGGTAGGAAGGATCTTCATAAGGGATTAGATCTAATGCCACTGCCATGTCTGTGCTAATTTGAAGTGAAAAAGGTTTGGAGGAAAATGTCAGGACAACCCATGCACTTAAGGCGAGACAACAGCCAGAGGAAAACAGAGGAGTTTCACTTGAACCTAAGCCAAGCCTCTAACCCTGCAGGGCAGTGGATTGGTGTGTGTGTGTGTGTGTGTTATTGATGTTTCCAATGAATTGGTGTCTGTGTGTGTTTCTGTGTGTGTGAGTAAACACTTAACTAATGGTCTAAACAAACCTGTCATTGTTAAAATGCTGTAATTATTTCATTAAACTATGGCATTCCCATAAATCAAAGTACTGTCTTTAAGGAGTGTCTATATTAAATCTGAAACACCTTTGGGTTAGTCTATTGTTAACAGAGCTACACCTGTCAGACCTGTAGTAGTTCAACCCTGATAGACAGGTAGGCCCATCCCTGGGTGGAGCAGATAGAAATCACTGCACTTTACAAAAGGCAGAGGTTAGTCAACTGCTAAGGAAGTCACATCAGAGAGGACAGTTGCAATAGTATCCATATGATTACTTTATTTAGTGGTGCTCAATCCCCCTGGTATTGGTCCCTAGTGACCAATGGTCAGATGGTTAGTGTATGCCAATTTAGAAGGCCAGAATCCCGGAGTCGCCTCTTCCCTGTTGAAGCTGCCAGTTGAGGACTTGTGAGGCGTCTGTTTCTCAAACTAGACACTCTAATGTACTTGCCCTCTTGCTCAGGTGTGCATCGGAGCCTCCCACTCCTCTTTCTATTCTGGTTAGGGCCAGTTTGCGCTGTTCTGTGAAGGGAGTAGTACACAGAGTTGTACGAGATCTTTAGTTTCTTGCAAATTTCTCGCATGGAATAGCCTTAACTTCTCAGAACAAGAATAGACTGATGAGCTTCAGAAGAAAGTTATTTGTTTCTGGCCATTTTGAGCCTGTAATTGAACACACAAATGCTGATGGTCCAGGAACTCTGATGGTCCAGGAAATAAAACGGGTCTAGGCCCGTTTTATTGCTTCTTCATTCAGTACAACAGTTTTCGCTGTGCTAACATAATTGCAAAAGGATTTTCTAATGATAAATTAGTCTTTTAAAATTATAAACTTGGAATGACACAACGTGCCATTGGAACACAGGAGTGATTGTTGCTGATAATGGGCCTCAGTACGCCGATGTAGAAAAACATAACAAATCTGACATTTCCAGCTACAATAGTCATTTACAACATTAACAATGTCTACACTGTATTTCTGATCAATTTGATGTTGTTTTAATGGACAAAAATGTGTGACCCCAAACTTTTGAACGGTAGTAAATATATATATTACACACAAACACAACCTTTGTGGTTCTTTAAGACATTTGTACTTAGCTCAAAGTATTTGCCATATTCAATGGATATACAGTATATTGTTCACTGAATACCTCTCTAGAATAACCTGGAGTTATAACCGGCCAACAGCTCTGCACCCCCCGCAGCAACTTGCCCAAGCCCGCTATGCAATCTGGTTTCCGAGCTGGTCATGGGTGCACCTCAGCCATGCTCAAGGTCCTAAACGATATCATAACCGCCATCAATAAAAGACAGTACAGACCCACTGGCTCCAGGTCATCTACAAGTCCATGCTAGGTAAAGCTCCGCCTTATCTCAGATCACTGGTCACGATGGCAACACCCATCCGTAGCACGCGCTCCAGCAGGTGCATCTCACTGATCATCCCTAAAGCTAACACCTCATTTGGCCGCCTTTCGTTCCAGTTCTCTGCTGCCTGTGACTGGAACGAATTGCAAAAATCGCTGAAGTTGGAGAATTTTATCTCCCTCACCAACTTCAAAAATCTGCTATCTGAGCAGCTAACCGATCGCTGCAGCTGTACATAGTCTATCGGTAATTAGCCCACCCATTTTTACCTACCTCATCCCCATACTGTTTTTATTTATTTACTTTTCTGCTCTTTTGCACACCAATATCTCTACCTGTACATGACCATCTGATCATTTATCACTCCAGTGTTAATCTGCAAAATTGTAATTATTCGCCTACCTCCTCATGCCTTTTGCACACAATGTATATAGACTCCCCTTTTTTTTCTACTGTGTTATTGACTTGTTAATTGTTTACTCCATGTGTAACTCTGTGTTGTTGTCTGTTCACACTGCTATGCTTTATCTTGGCCAGGTCGCAGTTGCAAATGAGAACTTGTTCTCAACTAGCCTACCTGGTTAAATAAAGGTGAAATAAAAAAAATAAAAAAAAACAGTACTGTGCAGCCATCTTCATCGACCTGGCCAAAGCTTTCGACTCTGTCAATCACCGCATTCTTATCGGCACTCAATAGCCTTGGTTTCTCAAATGACTGCCTGGCCTGGTTCACCAACTACTTCTCAGATAGAGTTCAATGTGTCAAATCGGAGGGCCTGTTGTCCGGTCCTCTGGCAGTCTCTATGGGGGTGCCACAGGGTTCAAATCTCGGGCCGACTCTTTTCTCTGTATATATCAATGATGTCGCTCTTGCTGCTGGTGATTCTCAGATCCTCCTCTACGCAGACGACACCATTCTGTATACATCTGGCCCTTCTGTGGACACTGTGTTAACAAACCTCCAGACAAGCTTCAATGCCATACAACACTCCTTCCGTGGCCTCCAACTGCTCTTAAGTGCTAGTAAAACTAAATGCATGCTCTTCAACCGATCGCTGTCTGCACGACTAGCATCACTACTCTGGACGGTTCTGACTTAGAATACGTGAACAACTACAAATACCTAGGTGTCTGGTTAGACTGTAAACTCTCCTTCCAGACTCACATTAAGTATCTCCAATCCAAAATTAAATCTAGAATCGGCTTCTTATTTCGCAAAAAAGCCTCCTTCACTCAAGCTGCCAAACATACCCTCGTAAAAATCATCAAACTATCCTACCGATCCTTGACTTTGGCGATGTAATTTACAAAATAGCCTCCAACACTCTACTCAGCAAATTGGGTGTAGTCTATCACAGTGCCATCCGTTTTGTCACTAAAGCCCGATATACTACCCACCACTGTGACCTGTATGCTCTCATTGGCTGGCCCTCGCTACATATCCGTCGCCAAACCCACTGGCTCCAGGTCATCTCTAAGGCTTTGCTAGGTAAAGCCCCGCCTAATCTCAGCTCACTGGTCACCATAGCAACACCCACCCGTAGCACGCAGGTATATTTCTCTGGTCATCCCCAAAGCCAACATATATCTTCCTCACCAACATATACATATCTCTCTCACTAACTATAAGCATCAGCTGTCAGAGCAGCTTACTGATCACTGCACCTGTACACAGCCCACCCAACTACCTCATCCCCATATTGTTATTTGTTTTGCTCTTTAACACCCCAGTATCTCTACTTGCACATCTATCACTCCAGTGTTAATGCTAAATTTGAACTATTTCGCCACTATGGCCTATTTATTGCCTATCTACATTTGCACACACTGTACATAGATTTTTCTATTCTGTTATTGACTGAACGTTTGTTTATCCCATGTGTAACTCTGTGTTGTTGTTTGTGTTGCACTGCTTTGCTTTATCTTGGCCAGGTCGCAGTTGTAAATGAGAACTTGTTCTCAACCGGCCTACCTAGTTAAAGAAAGGTGAAATAAAAAATAAAATAAACTGGATGACATGGCCATTTCCAACGTACAAGGCCCAGTGTTTGTATGCATCCATCTTTATCTCAATCACGTCACCTGTCTCCATCGAAGTTTAAAGTTGGGAAGAAATGTACAGTTATGTAAAAAAAAACAGAGAGATACATTTTACTTTCATGCTACTATTTATTAATAGTAATTAGTCCATGCTCAGCTACAATACTTACTGTGGTGTGCTCTACTTCTCGTCAATGTGTCAACATTGATTGTGCTCCATGTCCCCAAATCTAAAACAAATTCAAGGCAATGCACAGCAGTATATAGAGCCATGGTTACATGGAACTCCCGTCTCAAATTACTCAAGCAAACAACCAGGGACTGACTCTTCATGTAATCGCCTGTACAATCAGACTTTCATTTGGTGAAATGGGCCTTTACCTTCCTGCAGTCGCTATCTCCTAAACCATGTCAAAGTTTATACAAATATTTGAGAGCGGAGAAAAAACAATAACCTTTTGTGTGTCCTTCGTGTTTGTGAAGGATGGTCTCTCTTATAGCTCTCTGAGGGCCATCAAAAGGACACAAGTTCGCAGGTTAGAATCCATCCTCTACTTTCATTTCATAATGCATTCAACAGCAGATTATCTCAAAAAATTCCACTGCCTTAACAAGTATAGTGTGACAAAGGCCATTTCTGATACACCTTCCTGTGCTCAAAGAGCAATTTGAAATATCAGATGTCAGTGCATGTGAATGACCAGGGGAGGGCACTCCATGATCAAAATGTATATCCTCGCAGCATCCATTCGCTTTTCCCACTGACGTTCATCACAAGGGAAGAGATACTGCATATAATGACGTGATGGTCTTGTCTCCACACTAGCAATGTGAGTCGTTATGCCAAAGGCGGGTAGGCAGGCAGTCTGCTTATCGCTGTAGGACCCTCTCGCATCGCATCTTCCTCTGAATAGGCAAGGATTTCTCAGGCACTTTGAGACTCTAGGCTTTTATACCGGTATTTTGAGCATTGTCCACTAGTGTTGCTGCAGGTAGGAAATGTTCTGTAATTGACACAAGCTGCCTCCAATCAATCAATGTCTTGATGTGCCGTGTTTTTGGCATAGCTCTTTGAATCTTAAATCGCACAAAACATATTTGGCAGTGAATACTATTTGTAGATCAGTGATTCTACACCTCAATTTGCTCAAGCTGATCATCTCTATTTGAGTACTCCATCAAAGTACAAAAATCGGTTAACCACCTAACTGAGGAACTAAATTTAACATTGCGTAATAACCTAGATGCAGTCGCACCCCTAAAAACATCTGTCATAACAAACCTCCTCCCTGGTATACAGAAAATACCCGAGCCCTGAAGCAAGCTTCCAGAAAATTGGAACGGAAATGGCACTACACCAAACTGGAAGTGTTCCGACTAGCTTGGAAAGACAGTACCGAAGAGCCCTCACTGCTGCTCGATCATCCTATTTTTCCAACTTAATTGAGGAGAATAGGATGAATCCAAAATGTATTTTTGATACTGTCGCAAAGCTAACTAAAAAGCATCATTCCCCAAGAGAGGATGGCTTTCACTTCAGCAGTGATAAATTCATTAACTTCTTTGACGAAAAGATTATGAGCATTTTTTTATTTATTTTTTATTTCACCTTTATTTAACCAGGTAGGCTAGTTGAGAACAAGTTCTCATTTGCAACTGCGACCTGGCCAAGATAAAGCATAAGAAAGCAATTTACGGACTCTTTAAATCTGTTATTTCTCCAAAGCTCAGTTATCCTGAGTCTGCACAACACTGCCAGGATCTAGGATCAAGGGAGACAAGTTTTTTAATACTATATCTCTTGACACATTGATGAAAATAATCTTGGCCTCTAAACCTTCAAGCTGCATACTGGACCCTATTCCAACTAAACTACTGAAAGAGCTGCTTCCTGTGCTTGGCCCTCCTATGTTGAATATAATAAATGGCTCCCTATCCACCGGATGTGTACCAAACTCACTCAAAGTGGCAGTAATAAAGCCTCTCTTGAAAAAGCCAAACCTTGACCCAGAAAAGAAAATTATATATCAGATCTCCCATTCCTCTCAAACATTTTTGAAAAAGCTGTTGCACAGCATCTCACTGCCTTCCTGAAGACAAACAATGTATACAAAATGCTTCAGTCTGGTTTTAGACCCCATCATAGCACTGAGACTGCACTCGTGAAGGTGGTAAATTACCTTTTAATGGCGTCAGACCAAGGCTCTGCATCTGTCCTCGTGCTCCTAGACCTTAGTGCTGCTTTTGATACCATCGGTCACCACATTCTTTTGGAGAGATTGGAAACCCAAATTGGTCTACATGGACAAGTTCTGGCCTGGTTTAGATCTTCTCTGTCGGAAAGATATCAGTTTCTCTCTGTGGATGGTTTGTACTTTTTTTCACTATATATTTTACCTCTTGGTGATGTCATTCGGAAACATAATGTTAACTTTCACTGCTATGCGGATGATACACAGCTGTACATTTTGATGAAACATGGTGAAGCCCCAAAATTGCCATCTTTGTAAGCTTGTGTTCAGACATAAGGAAGTGGATGGCGGCAAATGTTTTACTTTTAAACTCGGACAAAAGATGACAGAGATGCTAGTTCTAGGTCCCAAGAAAAATCTTCTATTGGATCTGACAATTAATCTTGATGGTTGTACAGTCATCTCAAATAAAACTGTGAAGGACCTCTGCGTTATTCTGGACCCTGATCTCTCTTTTGACGAACATATCAATAATATTTCAAGGGCAGCTCTTCATAACATAGCAAAAATCAGAAACTTTCTGTCAAAAAATGATGCAGAAACATTAATCCATGCTTTCGTCAGTTCTAGATTAGACTACTGCAATGCTCTACTTTCCGGCTACCTGGATAAAGCACTAAATAAACTTCAGTTAGTGCTAAATACGGCTGCTAGAATCCTGACTAGAACCAAAAACGTTGGTCATATTACTCCAGTGCTAGCCTCCCTACACTGCTAGCCTCCCTACTGCTAACCTACAAAGCATTACATGGGCTTGCTCCTACCTATCTTTCCGATTTGGTCCTGCCGTACATACCTACATGTACATTACGGTCACAAGACGCAGGCCTCCTTACTGTCCCTAGAATTTCTAAGCAAACAGATGGAGGCAGGTCTTTCTCCTATAGAGCTACATTTTTATGGAATGGTCTGCCTACCCATGTGAGAGACGCAGACTAGGTCTTAACCTTTAAGTCTTTATTGAAGACTCATCTCTTCAGTGGGTCATATGATTGAGTGTAGTCTGGCCCAGGGGTGTGAAGGTGAACGGAAAGGCACTGGAGTGACGAACCTCCCTTGCTGTCTCTGCCTGGCCGGTTCCCCTCTTTCCACTGGGATTCTCTGCCTCTTACCCTATTACAGGGGCTGAGTCACTGGCTTACTGGTGCTCTTCCATGCTGTCCCTAGGAGGGGTGTGTCACTTGAGTGGGTTGAGTCACTGACATGATCTTCCTGTCCGGGTTGGCGCCCCCTTCGGGTTCGTGCCATTGGGGAGGTCTTCGTGGGCTATACTCGGCCTTGTCTCAGGGTAGTAGGTTGGTGGTTGAAGATATCCCTCTAGTGGTGTGGGGGCTGTGCCTTGGCAAAGTGGGTGGGGTTATATCCTGCCTGTTTGGCCCTGTCCGGGGGTATCGTCAGATGGGGCCACAGTGTCTCCTGACCCCTCCTGTCTCAGCCTCCAGTATTTATGCTGCAATAGTTTATGTGTCGGGATGCTAGGGTCAGTCTGTTATATCTGGAGTATTTCTCATGTCTTATCCAGTGTCCTGTGTGAATTTAAGAATTCTCTCTCTCTCTCTCTCTCTCTCTCTCTCTCTCTCTCTCTCTGAGGACCTAAGCCTCCAGGACTACCTGGCCTGGTGGCTCCTTGCTGTCCCCAGTCCACCTGGTCGTGCTGCTACTCCAGTTTCAACTGTTCTGTCTGCGGCTATGGAATCCTGACCTGTTCACTGGACGTGCTACCTTGTCCCGGACCTGCTGTTTTGGACTCTCTCTACCGCACCTGCTGTCTCTAACTCTGAATGATCGGCTATGAAAAGCCAACTGACATTTACTCCAGAGGTGCTGGGCTGTTGCACCCTCTACAACCACTGTGATTATTATTTTCTAACCCTGCTGGACCCTGCCGGACCTGCTCTAACCCTATGAACGTTTGAACATCTGGGCATGTCCTGTTATAATCTCCACCCGGCACAGCCAGAAGGGGACTGGCCACCCCTCAGAGCCTGGTTCCTCTCTAGGTTTCTTCCAAGGTTCCTGCCTTTCTAGGGAGTTTTTCCTAGACACCATGCTTCTACATCTGCATTGCTTGCCGTTTGGGGTTTTAGGCTGGGTTTCTGTTACAGCACTTTGTGACATCGGCTGATGTAAAAAGGGCTTTATAAATTAATTTGATTGATTTGACTTTATAGCTAAAAATAGGTCAATTAGGGGCAGTTAAAGGAAGTACAATACATGGTTCAGGGAACAGAACCAAAAAAATACGTTTTTCAAGGAACAGAAATGGAATGAAAGTGATCCACACAGTTCTGGAACAGAACCGTTATTTCTAAAAGCACGGGAACCAGTTACTAACGTTATTTTACTTTCCAGGCATTTGTTTCTTAACAAGATGCCCAGAGCTTCAAGCCTCCTCAACCCTCTCTCCACCAGCAACCCTCTCTCCACTGGCTGCACTCGTCTGTCCATCACACATGTAAACAACTAGCTTGCCGGCTCTATCCACACTGATTGGTGAAGTAATTTAATGAGCAAAAAAAATCACAGGTTAAAAAGGAACAGAAAGGAACGATATAAACTGGTAAAAAAAATTGTGTTCAAACCGGTTCAGAACTTTATGTTGCTGGTCAGAATAGTGGAACAGAACGAGAGAAAAAAAGTTGTTCTGTTCAGAACAAAACGATTGGAGAAAGTATATTGTAGGAGATGGCCCTGACCGGGACTGGAACCCAAGGTACAGCAACTGTCAAGCCAACACCTTAACCATTACATCAAGAGGTCCGAACCTACTGGAGTAACAATAAAGAGGTTGGCTTGCCAGTCACTGGATCCGGGTTTGAGTCCCAGTCAGGGCTACCTCCTAATTCGCTACATAGGAGTCAGAAGTGGAATAGCCCAGGTGAGGCCATTTGACAGGTGTGTACACGTTAGGGACTTGGTAAAGATGTAACAGCTGTCCAGCGAAGACAAGAAGACTGGTCTCGGCCCCGGTGGAACAGATGTGATCGTACTTCATAACTGTCTTTCGTTGGTTTTTTAAGAAAGGGCTGTACAGCCAGCGATCCCAATTGATTGGTGTTTATTCTGATGATAGACACAAGGAAGTGCATTAGATGTGCAGGACAACAGTATGTTGATGGCGGTAGATTTGACATACATCTGTTAGCATTGGAAATAACATTGTATAAGAGCATGCTAGCTAACTCACTCTTACAACAATACGCACATCTCAGGATGCCCTCAATATCTACTAGGTACCATACACATATACAAGCATTTCGCTACACCCGCAATAACATCTGCTAAACATGTGTATGTGACCAATAAAATTTGATTGGATTTATACACTGAGTATACAAAACATTAAGGACACCTCCCTAATACTGAGTTGCCCTCAGAACAGCCTCAATTTGCATTACACAGGGATGCTAGCCAATGTTGACTGAAATGCTTACCACAGTTGTTGTTGGCTGGATGTTCTTTGGATGGTGGACCATTCTTGATACAAACGGGAAACTGTTGGGCGTGAAAAACCCAGCAGCGTTGCAGTTCTTGACACAAACCAGTGCACCTGGCACCTACTACCATACCCCGTTCAAAGACACTTAAATATTTTGTCTTGCCCATTCATCCTCTGAACGACACACAAACACAATCCATGTCTCAATTGTCACAAGGCTTAAAAATGCTTCTTTAACCCGTCTCCTGCCCTTCATCTACACTGATTGAAGTGGATTTAACAAGTGACATCAACAAGGGATCATAGTTTTCACCTGGATTCATCTGGTCAGTCTGTCATGGAAAGAGCAGATGTCCTTAATGTTTTGTACACTCAGAATATAGCAGGTCATGTACATAGTGGACTCGTACACATTGTAAATATGGAAATAGTGAACTCGTACACATTGTAAATATGGAAATAGTGGACTCGTACACATTGTAAATATGGAAATAGTGGACTCGTACACATTGTAAATATGGAAATAGTGAACTCGTACACATTGTAAATATGGAAATAGTGAACTCGTACACATTGTAAATATGGAAATAGTGAACTCGTACACATTGTAAATATGGAAATAGTGAACTCGTACACATTGTAAATATGGAAATAGTGGACTCGTACACATTGTAAATATGGAAATAGTGAACTCGTACACATTGTAAATATGGAAATAGTGGACTCGTACACATTGTAAATATGGAAATAGTGGACTCGTACACATTGTAAATATGGAAATAGTGAACTCGTACACATTGTAAATATGTAAATAGTGAACTCGTACACATTGTAAATATGGAAATAGTGGACTCGTACACATTGTAAATATGGAAATAGTGGACTCGTACACATTGTAAATATGTAAATAGTGGACTCGTACACATTGTAAATATGTAAATAGTGAACTCGTACACATTGTAAATATGGAAATAGTGGACTCGTACACATTGTAAATATGGAAATAGTGGACTCGTACACATTGTAAATATGGAAATAGTGGACTCGTACACATTGTAAATATGGAAATAGTGAACTCGTACACATTGTAAATATGGAAATAGAATCCAGTATTTCAGAACGTGACCTGCCACTTGGTTGTCAATATCAGATTAGGAAGAATTTACATGTGCGATCTCCCCCTATCTGCGAGCTTAACCAATGGCATAACACCTTATTGATATGTAAATTCAACTAACCAATAGGAATACATAAACATCGAAGTGGCAAGTGGAAACATAACCAACCCTGTTACATAGAGAAGCGTGGGGACAGACTTCCGAAGGATGGGTGAGGTGTGGCGACCTTGAGCCAACACCAAGCAAGCCTGTCAAGAGGTCCAGACCTCAAAGCTTAACGGTTAAGGTGTTGGCTTGACAGTCGCTGGACCCAGGTTTGAGTCACAGTTGGGGCTACCCCCCGAATTCACTACAATATACACTCCATTTATTAGGTACACCACCCTGTTAATGAAAAAGATTTGGGGCCTCTGCAAAACAGGAGGCAATAGGAAGTAGTGAGCATGCTTATGACTGAAGGCCTTTTCAGGCCGCTAGTTTGAATCTACTTTGAACTATAACAGTACATTCAGCAGCATATTATCTCAGAAATCCCACTGCCTTAACAAGTATATTATGATACAGACCATTTCTAATATACCCTCATGTTCAAATAACTATTTTAAATATAAGATGTCAGTGCACATTAATGAACAGAAGAGGGAGCTACATAATAACACGACATCCCTTTGCTAACAGTAATGTCATGCAAATGTCTTTCTGTAAGACCTCATCTCAATGGAAATCAATGTCATGCTGTAACTGACCATCCATTCCTCATAAAATACATACTGTTTGATATCAGGCCTCTTGTTGGGCCAGGGGCAGACCAGGGCCGTTGATAGGAGGAGGGTTATTTAATCAATAAGGCTCGAGGAGGTGTGGTACATGGCCAATATACCAAGGCTACGGGCTGTTTGTATGCACAACGCAGCTCAGTGTGCTTGGATACAGCCCTTAGCCGTGGTATATTGGACATATACCACAAACCCCCGAGGTGCCTTATTGCTATTATTACTGGTTACCAATGTAATTTGTAAATGTAATGACAAAATGTAGATTTTCGCCAAAATAGACCTACCCAAAAGTATTACATGATTCAGACATGCCAAAACTTGGTATATTTGGAAAGAAGACATCTGGGAGATTTTGAGGAAATGGTCAGAAGATAGGAGTTACATAGTTCAGAATACACAAGATCAAGCTCAAACAAAATAACTTTTTATTTTTTTTGTCATCTTTCATTGACAAGCTATAGGTGAATTATTGATGACTAGAGCTGAAAGCACATCAGATGGCTTCCACAACATCTGAACAATATCAGAAAAAAATTGAATTGATAGACCTGAAATGGGCAGATGTTTTAATAAGTGGTGTCAGGTGTGGTTACGGGACGTTTCCAAGTGTCACTAAACCAATCCAAAGTGACATTTTATGTCCTCATGATCTGTGCAGTCCCGGCATTCGGTGTATATCAGCGTATTCCGTGTTAATTTAGTCTATGCTTCACAACGCTAACCGGAAGGTAGGTAGCAGCCATCTTGAAATGAGGTATTCGGCTCGGACTGCCCTTATAAATCCGTATGCCCATATATGGTAGTAAATCGCACCGAAGATTTTAAGGTACCGATCAATAGCCAAGCTTTCCGCAGACACCCTGCTTTTGCAGATAGGGGCCTCCGTTCTCATACCAGACTGAACTGAATCAAGAAAATTGAATAGGGTCCCCAAATATGGGGACTTCACATTTAAGAGGCTACAAGTTAACAATATTTTTTTGTCATACCCATGGTATATGGTCTGATACCACATCTTTCAGCCAATCTGCATTCAGGGCTCGAACCACCCGGTTTATAATATGAGTTTATACAAAGGATTGGTCTAATCCTGGATGCTGATTGGTTAAAACCCCATTCCATCCGGTGTCTATTCCACAAATTACACTGGCTAAATCTACGTTTACTCTATTCCATCACACTGCACAATCCACTTTCTCATCGGCGAGGCGATTTATAATATAATCTCCACTGTAAAAACATCTAGACATTATCTCCAATTTCTTTTAGACTAGCAATTGGTTTTCAACAGCGGAGGTTTGTGTAAACCTTGCTGTCTGTCTCTCCGACATTTGCAACATTGTTTCAATAATGAAATTCCATCTCCAGCTGTCCCATAGTAATGAACGTGTTGGAGTCTGGACGAGACAGACAGGCAGCTTTTCTCAGCCAGTCGAATCAGCATAATATTTATGGACATATACAAAGACATTCCAATAGAAAAACAAACCACGGCTTGTTTTGGGTCATTCCAGCTTCAGTTTGAAGTGACTGTTAGCTGTGTAGTTGGCTAGCTCCTCTGAACAATGTCCTGGCAGAATAGCACATTTTCTATGCCAGGTGAAATCGCGCATCATTAGGTCATTGTTATGGATGTATCCCCCAGAAAATCACTAGAAAACAGATTAAACAAATGCATGGTTTGCTAACAGCACCGTTGCCAATATATCCTCCAAACACCGGATTCTCTGGCATTATCAATTCATTCAAATCTATCTGGAAGGGCCACATATAGATACCGAAGCACACACACTGGCATGTCATGCACAGTAACGCGCTCACAAAGAAATACAAAGACACACAGGCGCACACGCAGGTGCACACGCAGACACACCCTCACTCATCACACACACATCGATTTATTATTTTCCCCGTTACAGCCTCCTTCTCGATGCTAATGTGCTGCTGATTCGGACTGGGCTACCGCTCTTCAAGCTTCATTCCCCTCTTCCACACTCTTTCATATTTGTAGAGGAGGAGGATATCGATCTATTTACTCTCCACAGGTCGGATCACAGGATAAAGCTGCATTTCGTAGCACTTACATCCACAAACAGAGCAGAGGCCCTGCTAGGATGTTAATTGGCAATGGTAACACCCAGAGCAGTATGACTCATCTGGGTGTCTGAAGGGCACTACAGAGGAAGTGTTCACACATAGCAAAGCTACGCTACATTATGGCTCACCCATGTAGAAATATGCTATTACATTACATATGAGCCTCTTCTATTTCCATCTGCTTGGTTAGTTAGAACAACCCTCTATCCCAGGGGTACTCAAGTACTATTTCAGAAGGTCAGGTCACACATTTTGCATGGGGCAAAGATTATATGATGCTTATATGATACCAGGGGTCGAAGCCAGACCGAGTAAAATTATGATTTTCTATTTGTTTATTTTATTTAGGACCCACGGTCCATATTGACCCTGTTATGGGCCCGGATCCGGTCCGCGGTCCAGTATGGGGGGCGCTATCCTTGATTCATAATGGATCCTCTCCTTCACATTCCTAAATTCCTGTAAGTGGGAGGAGAAGAGAATAAGAAGGGAAGAGAAAGGGTGTGGCAGGGTGCAGCTGAAGCGCTGTACTGTGGCTTGTGGCCAGGGAGAGAGAGGTGGCAGCGGCTAGCTGTCAGACATTGGGCTGCTGAGACACAGCTCTCGCTCTTTCTTTTTTTCCCCCTCTCTCTGGAGCAGTGCCTAAGCCCAGCTGGTAAGGGTTGGGCAGCTGCATTGAGACAGACTTCCTGGTGTTTTTGTCTAAGGGATGGCGTGGAGGGCTCATTACGAATGTCAAGCATGTGTGAATACGCACAAACATGCAGACATACAAAATACATCCACCCACCCACACACACATTAATATCAAATCAAAAATCGAATCAAATTGGATTTGTCACATGCTTCGTTAACAACAGGTGTAGACTAACAGTGAAATGCTTACTTGCGGGCCCTTCCCAACAATGTGGAGAGAAAAATAGAAACAGTTTAGAAAAATAAAACACAAGGAATAACTACACAATGAGTAACATTAGCTTGGCTATGTACACAGGGTACTAGTACCGAGTCGATGTGCAGGGGAATGAGGTAGCTGAGGTAGATACACCATATATACAAAGTATGTGGACACCCTTTCAAATGAGTGGATTTGGCTATTTCAGTCACACCTGTTGTTGACAGGTGTATAAAATCGAGCACACCGCCATGCAATCTCCATAGACAAACAATGGCAGTAGAATGGCCTTACTGACCAGCTCAGTGACTTTCAACGTGTCACCGTCATAGGATGCCTCTTTCCAACACGTCAGTTGGTAAAATGTCTGCCCGGTTAGAGAGCAACAGTGGCTCAGCCGTGAAGTGGTAGGCCACACAAACCCACCACGGAGTGCTGAAGCACGTAGCTCATAAAAATCTTCTGTCCTCGGTTGCAACACTCACTACTGAGTTCCAAACTGCCAATGGAAGTGTTACCAGCCTCAGTCTGTAGCTGAGGTGGCCTGTAATGGTAAAAAGAACAGACACAAGCTTACGTCTGCAAAGTTCTGACGCTTTCTTTATTCTGAAGAATGGTGCGCTCTCTTGGCCAGAACTTGCTGTTTCTCTTACTACCACAATGCAACAGCGCCATCTATTGGCCTGATGGACTACTAATGCTAAAGCATGTAGAATATGAATTAAGACAAATACATGAACAAATTGTTTAAAAATAATAATAATAAAGGGTTGTCTGTTTTTGTGACTTTGTTTTCAATCCTTTACAAAAGCAACGTCGGCACAAGAACTGTTTGTCAGGAGCTACATGAAATGGGTTTCCATGGCCGAGCAGCTGCACACAAACCTAAGATCAACATGTGCAATGCCAAGCGTTGGTTGGAGTGGTGTAAAGCTCACCACCATTGGACTCTGGAGCAGCGGAAACACGTTCTCTGGAGGGATGAATCACACTTCACCATCTGGCAATCCGACAAACTAATCTGTATATGATGGATGCCAGGAGAATGCTACCTGCCCCAATTCATAGTTCCAACTGTAAAGTTTGGTGGAGGAGGAATAATGGTCTGGGGCTGTTTTTCATGGTTCGGGCTAGGCCCCTTAGTTCCAGTGACGGGAAATTAAATCTTAACGTTACAGCATACAATGACATTCTAGACGACTCTGTGCTTCTAACGTTGTGGAAACAGTTTAGGGAAGGCTCTTTCCTGTGTCAGCATGACAATGCCCCCGTGCACAAAGCGAGGTCCATACAGAAATGGTTTGTAAAGATCAGTGTGGAAGAACTTGACTGGCCCGTACAAAGCCCTGACCTCAACCCCATCGAACACCTTTGGGATCAATTGGAATGCCAACTGTGAGCCAGTCCTATTCGCCCAACATCAGTGCCCGACCTCACTAATGGTCTTCTGGCTGAATGGAAGCAAGTCCCCGCAGCAATGTTCCAGCATTTAGTAAAAAGCCTTCCCAGAAGAGTGGAGGCTGTATAGCAGCAAGGGGGAGACCAACTCCATATTAATGCCCATGATTTTGGAATGAGATGTTTGATGAGCAGGTGTCCACATACCTTTTTTTAAATATTTTTTTTACATGTAGTCTATGTACATACAGTGGGACAAAAAAGTATTTAGTCAGCCACCAATTGTGCAAGTTCTCCCACTTAAAAAGATGAGATTTATAATTTTCATCATAGGTACACTTCAACTATGACAGACAAAATGAGAATAAAAAAAATCCAGAAAATCACATTGTAGGATTTTTTATGAATTTATTTGCAAATTATGGTGGAAAATAAGTATTGGGAAACAGTCCTGTAGTTTAGCATCTGCTTCATCTGACTACTTCTGTATTCAACATGTCACTGGTACTGCCTGGTTGAGTTTGTGCTTGTAAAAAGGAATCAGAAGGATAGAGTTAGATTTGCCAAAGGGAGGGTGAGGGAGAGCTTTATATGCATTTCTCTGTGTGAAGTAAAGGTGATCTAGAGTTTTGTCGCCTCTAGTTGTACAGTTGACATGCTGGTAAAAATGAAGTAAAACAGACTTCAGTTTCCCTGCATTGAAATCACCGGCCATGAGAAGCGTCACTTCTGGATGTGCATTTTCTTGTTTGCTTATGTGCCAGCATCGGTTTGTATTGGTAAACAGCTCTGAAAAATATAGATGAAAACTCTTGGTAAATGTCTGCAGGTTATCATGAGGTGTTCTAACTCTGTGAGCAGAAACTCAAAACTTCCTTAACATAAGAGATCGCACAACAGCTGTTGTTAACAAAGACACACCGCTCATCCCTTCGCCTTACCAGAGGCTGCTGTCCAGTCTTGATCAGGGCATGGAAAACCCAATATTACAGTTCTTCAGGTCCGTTGATAGGATAGTCTCGAACAGAGCTCGTCCAGTTTGCTCTCCAGTGTACATTCACCAATAAAACGGAGGGTAGAGGCGGTTTATTTGCTCACCAATATAGTCTCGTCATGTTGCCTGCTTGTCTCGTCTGCCTCTTGCGCTGTCACTTCTTCTTTCGAGTCCAGATGACCAAGGCCTTAATGCGGATTAAGCAGAAAGTCCAGAGCTGCCAACTCGTTGAAGTAGAAATTGTCATCCAAATCGAGGTTGGTGATCGCTGTTCTGATGTCCAGAAGCAGTTTTCAGTCATAGGAATTTATCGTGGAGACATTCTGTACAAAAAAAAGTTAAGATTAGCGTAAAAAAACAAACATAAAATAGCATAATTGATCAGGAGCCCGTAAATCCACTGCTATACACTGCAGCGCCATCTTACGCATCATATGCACATATGCATGCAATACGCACAAACCGACAAAGCACACACACATACATGCACACAGGTGCACACACACACACAGCTCTTTAATTCCCCACCATTTCTCAGGACTCGTCTGGTAGTCTCTGCCCACTTGCCGTGCAGTGCGGTCACCATGGAAACGACTGCACTGCATGTCTTTTCTTGAAATGCATAGACTATTGTTCTCGTTTCTTGTGGCTGCTGCCAGTGACATTCAGGACTGATTTGTAATATATTCATCCTAGAGAGAATGCGAAGGGATTAATCATTTATCTATTCTTAGGAAAGCCAAAACATGTTGCCATGACAATGATATTGTGAAACAGACATACAGTACATGTTTCTATCGAAGTATTGTAACTGTACTATCATTGGAATGGTCTCAGTGGGGGTTGGTTGTGTCATCACAGAACGTGGCTGATTATATCACTTTAGATAGCAACGGCAGAGTAGTCAGTTAGGATTTCTCTGCTCTGAACATCTCTTGCTCTACATTTCTTCCTCTGACATCGGAAAGCTATAGCAACTAACCTGGAAATGTCCTATTTGTTTGCAGTCAACTGAGTTTTGCCTTGGGCTATGTTTCAGCTGCCTTTGAGGAAGTAAAAGCAAGGCCGATGGTTTGGAACACATTCTCTGAGTAGAGTTCAGTAAATACCAAGGGCCAACTGTACTCCATCGTCCTTCAATCCATCCCCCACCTCAGTGTGTGTGTGTATTATTCAAGCTCCGTCTGTTGATCCATTGATCAAGTTTTGCATTAGATTTTCAACCGATTTCCAGTATGTCAAAACTTTAACTAGGCTCACTCAGAAACATTCAGTTTCATCTTGGTAAGCAACTCCAGTGTATATTTTGCCTTGTGTTTTAGGTTATTGTCGTGCTGAAAGGTGAAATTGTCTCCCAGTGTCTGTTGAAAAGCAGACTGAACCAGGTTTTCCTCTAGGATTTTTGTCTGTGCTTAGCAATATTCATTTTATTTTTATCCCAAAAAACTCCCCAGTCCTTGTCGATTACAAGCATACCCATAACATGATGCAGTCACCACCACGCTTGAAAATACTTTTTGCAGTATTACTTTAGTGCCTTATTGCAAACAAGATGCATGATTTGGAATATTTTTTATTCTGTACAGGCTTCCTTCTTTCTTCCTTCTTTGCACTCATTTAGTTTGGTATTATGGAGTAACTACCATGTTGTTGATCCATCCTGTTGTCTCCTATCACAGCCATTTAACTCTGTAACCGTTTTAAAGTCACCATTGACCTCATGGTGAAATCCCTGAGTGGTTTCCTTCCTCTCTGGTAACTGAGTTAGGAAGGACACCTATATCTTTGTAGTGACTGGGTGTATTGATACACCAGCCGAAGTGTAATTAATAACTTCACCATGTTCAAAGGCATATTCTTTAGCTTTTTATTTACCCATCTACCAGTAGGTGCCCTTCTTTACGAGGCATTGGAAAACCTCCCTGGTCTTTGTGTGTTTGAAATTCACTGCTCGACTGAAGGACCTTACATAGAATTGTATTTGTGGGTTACAAAGATGAGGAAGTCATTCAAAAATCATGTTAAACACCATTATAGCATGCAGAGTCCGTGCCACGTATTATGTGACTGGTTAAGCACTCCTGAACTTATTTAGCCATGCCATAACAAAGGGGTTGAATACTTATGGATTCAAAACACAAAAAATGTCATGCTGTAACAAAATGTGTAAAAGGTGAAGGGCTGTGAAGAATTTCTGAAGGCACCGTATATGTTGCAATATCATTCTTGGAAGATATTATATCGATATTTGACTCCAAGAATCGATTACGACTTTTTTGGGGTGGACTACTATAGGTAACGTTAGTTAGCACTAGTCGGCTGTTCTGGCGCCAAATCTCCGGTATTTTTATCCCATAGCTGGTTCACCATCTGCTTCTTAAATAGTGAGCCAACATGTTTTCACTGAGTACACCACAGATCACAGATACCTTAAAACAAATGCGCCTCACAATGGGTCTAAGACCTCATCAGTGTCTCTGTGCTTCCAAATTGCCATCGATAAAATGCAATTGTGTTCATTGTCCGTAGATTATACCTGCCCATACCATAACTCCACCACCACCATGGGGCACTCGGTTCACAACGTTGACATCAGCAAACGGCTCGCCCACACGACACCATACAAATGGGGTCTGCGGTTGTGAGACCGGTTGGACGTACTGCCAACAACTTTTGGGGGCGGCTTATGGTAGATAAATTAACATTCAATTATCTGGCATCAGCTCTGGTGGACATGCCTGCAGTCAGCATGCCAATTACACGCTCCCTCAACTTGAGACATCTGTGGCATTGTGTTGTGTGACAAAACTGCACATTTTCGAGTGGCCTTTTATTGTCCCCAGCACAAGGTGCACCTGTGTAATGATCATCCTGTTTCTTGATATGTCACACTTGTCAGGTGGATGGATTATCTTGGCAAAGTAGAAATGCCTGGCAAAGTAAACAAATTTGTGCACAACATTTGAGAGAAATAAGCTTTTTGTGTGTATGGAACATTTCTGGGATATTTTATTTCAATTCATGAAACATGGGACCAACACTTTACACGTTTCTATTTTTCTTCAGTGTAGAATCCCAATACATATCGGAGCACCTAAGTATCGTGAAAATATTGTATTGTGAGGTCCCTTGCAATTCCCGGCCCTAAGCAGGAACACTGGGAGAATCTCAAATGCATTCTCCGCATGTCCTCTCTCCTCTTCGCCTCCTCAAAACACATTGAGCTCAATGGTTCTAACAATTAGCCTTAAAGATGCTTTTGGGAAACCGGGCCCAGGTTAGTTGAAAAATCTATGACTGAATTTTCCATTAGCTCTGACTATGGATGGAAGCATGACATATCTGGGTTACTAGCAATAGCTAAGGATCTGTTGTGTTCGCTAAGCACCCTTCTTCTCAATGTTCACCTTGAAGTGTCCACTTCTGGCAGGCCCACAGCATCAGCTGACAGAGAGCAGAAGAGGTTGGACCATGGTCATCAGAGCAGAACATGCCCTAAGGATAGAACCGTGTTTTAAAATAGAACCCAAAGCTAGTGCTCCTCAGCCTTTAAGTGAAAGTATGCCTAGATTTGAGAGAGAATCTAATAATGTCTACACTTCTAGACTGTGGAGGTAAATCATTCATCATAATCGAGTCAAAAGAGAAAATGTCCCTTTTAATTTTCCATCTTCAGTACATTTACACTGAGTGTACAAAACATAGGTACACCTTCCTAATATTGAGTTGCACCCACTTTTTCCCTCAGAACAGCCTCAATTCATTGGAACATGGACCCTAAAAGGTGTTGAAAGCGTCCCACAGGGACATGTTGACTCCACTACTTCCCACAATTATGTCAAGTTGGGTGGTGGACCATTCTTAATACAAATGAAAAAATGTTGAGCGTGAAAAACCCAGCAGCGTTTGGTTCCTACCATACCCCGTTCAAAGGCACTTAAATCTTTTGTCTTGCCCATTCACCCTCTGAATATACGTACACAATCCATGTCTCAATTGTCTCAAGGCTTAAAAGAGTCCTTCTGTAACCTGTATCCTCCCCTTCATCTGCACTGATTGAAGTGGATTTAACAAGTGACATCAATAAAGGGGTCATAGCTTTCACCTGGATTCACCTGGTCAGTCTTTGTCATGGAAAGTGCAGGTGTCCTTAATGTTTTGTACACTCCGTGTATATTCCACAGTCACATTCCATGTTCCAAGATCAACAGAGATATGCAAAGACCATGGTCTGATAGTACGAGTGTGTCATAGTATTGGACACATTACTATACCCTGTGCTTGCTGATTTGATGGTTTATTGGTAGGTCAAATCTATGTGTGACAAAACCACTGAATCTCTCCATTTTGAATGCTTATTCTGTCTGGGAAACCGGCCCATGCTATAAACAGTTTCATTCCATTCCCGACCCCAGTTTCAGTTCAGGTCACTGCAGCTTACCACTTCCTCATGCCGTATTGTCTCCAGGAAGATCCTATTTCCTTGTGGGATGTACTTTGCATGATGATGTAATGGTTTGACGTTATCTTTATATGAATTAAGTCAGATATTCAACATCTAATGTATACTTTCACAGAATTGTGTCTTTATTGTATTAATGGGACCTGGAGTTTTTCCTGACCACATGGCCAGGAAAAACTCCGGTCCCTAACGTCATGAAATCTGCTTAACTGCGTATAAGCCGTTTCTAAACCATTAAGGATCCTTGTAAAAAATATGCATATAAATGTACATTTTGGATAAAGCATGAGTGGGTCTTTTACGTTTCACCCCCTCTGAACCCCGTACGATTAGAAACCAACCAGTCTTCAGTTATATGACAAAACACGGTGTAGACTGGTTAGTGTTGCATTGCTATGGTAACAAAAACACTGTTTCTTGTCCATCACAGGCACAGAGGGGGTGAGATAGAGAAAGGGGGAGATGGAGATAACAGAGAGAGGTGTGAAGCGAATGAGGGAAGGAAAAATAAAGAAGGGGGAGAGAAACAGAGAAAGAGAGAGATGAGAGAGAAAGAGGAACCTGAGAGAACAGAGAGAGCAGAGAGAGAGGAACCGAGAGAACAGAGAGAGAGAGGAACCGAGAGAACAGAGAGAAAGAGGGAGAGAGAGAGAGAGAGAGAGAAAGAGGGAGAGAGGGAGAGAAAGAGGGAGAGAGGGAGAGAGAGAGAGAGAAAGTCTATCAGGACCACAATGGAATAGATGAAAAACACTTCATTTGAAGTGACGCTACATTCAAATAGCTCCCCCTTACCTAATGATCCCAGCTCTTCCTATAGGCTATGTCAGACAAAGGTCAGTGGGTAGGTTGACTGAACACAGACTTGTGGGTTAATAGAGAAGTGTTGAGTAGGTGTCCGTGTAGCAGATGGGGGTCTGTGAAAGTCACAGATCCCCATCCTGAAGTGAAGCCCTTTTTCAATAGCGCAATAGTTAGGAACACTTCAGGAGGGTGATCACGTGTGTCAGCGAGGCAAAGGTCATGAGTTCGATCCTCGGTATGAGCTGATCAGGGCTATGCGGTACTTTATAAGCAAGCAGCATGACATTGTTTACATCAGGGGCTGGTGAAGTTTGAGATAACTCCATGTACCTATTTCCCAGAGAGGATGCTGCAGTGTGAGAGGGTAAATAAGATGGAGCGGAGATGCCTTAATAGTGGTTAAAGGCTTTGACCACCAGGACATAACAGCCCCATTGCAGTCCACTACATAGAAATATAATGTGGTTGTCTGTTCAAACTTCCTCTCCTCTCCTCATCTCCTTTCCTTCACGACCACTAATATAACATAAACACGATTTGATAGATCTAAGTGATCAGGTTGAGATATATCCAGGCCTTTCGGCTATCCATGGTCATAGGGAGATATCATTAGTCTCAGAACAACTGAGCAGAGTGTGCCGCAGTAGCTACATCTCCGCCATTGCTTCGGCTAGCAGGCAAGGCACTGGATAAGTGCATCTGTGTGCTGATCTGTGCCCCCAGGCATACTGCATAACCCAGAAAAAGACAGTGCTGATAGTCAGTTGGTGAGGCGGGCTGGGGGGGATGGGCCGCGGGATGGAACCTCATGATTGCCTTGTTCATCCCACAAGGGGCTTTTTCTGCGACACAGAGGGATACGAGAGGGTCCTGAAAGCGAACAGCTGCAATGTAAGCCATACAAATAGTACTTTTGTCCTTAGCCATGTATGCTCCAATGTATCCTTCTCATAAAAAAAACTCTCAAATTTTCTTTTAGTATATAAATCATCGACACAGACATTAGCACCAACATGCTAATGCTACCCCGCTAATCAGCAGCAGTAGAAATCAACACTGACCTATTACATTCAGTGGCCTAGCGTCCTGTTCACCCCGTCCCCAGAAACTCGTTCCCATTCTCTAAACGTCATGCGTATGTGCTACGCAAAAAAAACACACTGATATCCACTTCTACTCAGTGCAACACATTGAATTTAACTTCACACTCTATAATTGAATACCGCATAGAATGGCTGATTTGCTCATATTTGCAAAGGCCTACCTGTGATATGGCTGGAGGAATGGGAGGAAGGAATAGTAATAGTTACACCCATCTAGCACCTCCTTTGCCTCCAGAACAGCCTGAATTGTTTGGGGATTTCTACAAGGTGTCAGAAACGTTGCACAGGGATGTTGGTCAATGTTGAAGCACTGCTGCAGATTGGACACCGGTACATTCAAGCTGCTAACAGCACGTTCAATCTCATCCTAAAGATGCTCTATTGGGTTGAAGGTCTGGGGACTGCGCAGGCCACTCAAGCAAACTGAACTTGCTGTCGTGTTCCCGGCAATCTTTTTCCACTCCTCAGTTGTCCAGTGTTGGTGATCTGATAGGAATTGAACCCGGTGTGGTCGTGTGGTCGTCTGCTGCAATAACCCATCCGTGATAAAGATCGACGGGTTGTGCGTTCCGAGATGCTGTTCTGCGGATCATTGTTGTACTGTGCCGTTATTTGTTCGTTTGTGGCACGCCTGTTAACTTGCATCAACTCAAATTTGATTTGTCACATCCACCGAGCGGTTTTCAGTTTTCGCTGACTGGATGGTTTTGTTTGTCGCACCCTTCTCTGTAAACCCTACACACTATTGTGCGTGAAAAGCCCAGGAGGGCGGCAGTTTTTGAGACACTGGATCCTGCGCACCAGGCACCCACGATCATACCCTGCTCCAAGTCGCTTAGGTCACTCGTTTTGCCCAGTCAAACGTTCGAACAGTAACTGAATACCTCGATGCCTGTCTGCCGGCTCTCTATTGCAAGCCACGGCCATGTGACTCAGTTTTGTTGGAGCGATCAATTTTTTTGCGAACGGGGTGGTGTACCTAATAAACTGGACGGTGAGCGTACATGCATAACGATCTGCATGTCATTGTGGCAGTTCAGCTAAATGTTATGGTGAAGTGGGGTAAGGGGTGTGACAAATGTAGTGTTTCGTAAAGATGTTTCATGTAATTCTACTACACCTTATTAAATGACTGGAGACATAAGCAAAATCTTTTTTTAATATGTCAAATTAGTAGCCTACTCTGCTTGACACTGACAAACAGATCACTATAAACAACCTTGTCTTGAACGCAACCGGTTGGATGTACTGTCAAACGTTGGAGGCAGCTTATGGTAGAGAAATGAAAATGGACTTCTCTGGCAATTCCTGCAGTCATCATGCCAATTGCACAATCCCTCAAAACTTGAGACATCTGTGGCATTGTGTTGCGTGACAAAACTGCACATTTTAGTGGCCTTTTGTCCCCAGCACAAGTTGCACCTGTGTAATGATTACGCTGTTTAATTAAGGATCACCCCCTTTTTGGGGGGGCCTAAAATAGCATACCCAAATCTAACTGCCTGTAGCTCAGTACCTGAAGCAAGGATATGCATATTATTAATACCATTTGAAAGGAAATGTGAAATTAATGTAGGAGAATATAACCCATTAGATCTGGTAAAAGATCGCATATTGAGCAACAACTGTCCCGGTTTAGGGACACCGATCCCGTAGAGCTTCTTGATATGCCACACATGTCAGATGAATGGATTACATTGTCAAAGAAGAAATGCTCACTGACAGGGATGTAAACAAATTTGTGCACGACATTTGAGCAAAATAAACTTTTTGGGAGTAAGAAACATTTCTGGGATCTTTTATTTCAACTCATGAAACCTGGGACCAACACTTTACATGTTGCCTTCATATTTTTGGTCAGTGTATAAACATTGATTGGAATAATTAAATACACACACGACCAATTATTATTTTACAATGACGGCCTAGCCCGGCCAAACCCTCCCCTAACTCAACCGAAGCTGGGAGCCAATGCTTTTCAGGAATGTGACAACATCTCATGGGGTGGGGTTACCGTACATTCCAGCATCCACTGCTATGTGGGTCTGCAGGGTGTGTGTGTGGAGTGGGGTTACTGATATGAGTGACGGGGTGTGGTGTCTTTTTGCTATGTGGTCTGCCTACTGTCTGTCTACGATCTATTTGTGTTTGTATGACCTAACCAGGTTCCCGCAGAACTTAACTTATAATGTTGAGGTCCACCCATACCCATTTAAATTCACTGTATCTCTGCCACCATGACCATGGCGTCCATTGCCGTGTGTGAGATGTCTCACAGCAGTAGACTGATACTGGAGCAAGCAGAGATGGAAAGTTTAAGCCACCCTGTGGTTTGGTATACCTGTGGTGAGTTTGTTCAAAGGCATTCTCATCCGTCTTGGTTGTGACTAGTAATGCTCTCTTAATGGCTAGGTGTGGCTCCCTTCATGCCTTATTGCTGCAGTGACTCAGCTGGAGGGCGGGGCTCAGCCAGGCAGCCAATGAGGCACCAGGCACCACCCTGCATACGCCAAGACATGTCAAGGGTGACTTCAGGTAAGGATAACTCAAGAAGCAAACCACAACTGACCTTAGATCAGTGTCTGTATGCAACTTAATCCTACTCAATAGGAAGGGATCTCTGCTCTCTCATCACTGTGGGTCTAATGGATAGATCAACCATAGTCAAAAGGCAGACCGCAGGCCGGATCGACTCCTGGTATGAACACACAAGACATGTCAAGTCTGTACAATTGAAGGAAATTAGCTTAAAAACAGCTACAGTTGAAGTCGGAAGTTTACATACACCTTAGCCAAATACATTTAAACTCAGTTTTTCACAATTCCTGACATTTAATCCTAGTAAAAATTAATCCTAGTATTTTGTGAAGTGCACCAGTCCCTCCTGCAGCAAAGCACCCCCACAACATGAGGCTGCCACCCCCGTGCTTCACGGTTGGGATTGTGTTCTTCGGCTTGCAAGCCTCCCCCTTTTTCCTCCAAACATAACGATGGTCGTTATGGCCAAACAGTTCTATTTTTGTTTCATCAGACCAGAGGACATTTCTCCAGAAAGTACCATCTTTGTCCCCATGTGCAGTTGCAAACCCTAGTCTGGCTTTTTTATGGCAGTTTTGGAGCAGTGGCTTCTTCCTTGCTGAGCGACCTTTCAGGTTATGTCAATGTTAGACTCGTTTTACTGTGGATAGAGATACTTTTGTACCTGTTTCCTCCGGCATCTTCACAAGGTCCTTTGCTGTTGTTCTGGGATTGATTTGCACTTTTTGCACCAAAGTACTTTCATCTCTAGGAGACAGAACGCATCTCCTTCCTGAGCGGTAAAACGGCTGCATGGTCCCATGGTGTTTATACTTGCATACTATTGTTTGTACGGATGAATGTGGTACCTTCAGGTATTTGGAAATTGCTCCCAAGGATGAACCAGACTTGTGGAGGTCTACAAAAAATGTTAGGTCTTGGCTGATTTCTTTTGATTTTCCAATGATATCAAGCAAAGAGGCACTGAGTTTGAAGGTAGGCCTTGAAATACATCCACAGATACACATCCAATTGACTCAAATGTCAATTAGCCTATCAGAAGCTTCTAAAGCCATGACATCATTTTCTGGAATTTCCCAAGCTGTTTAAAGGCACAGTCAATTTAGTGTATGTAAACTTCTGACCCACTGAAATTGTGATAATGTGAATTATGAGTGAAATAATCTATCTGTAAACAATTGTTGGAAAAATGACTTGTGTCATGCACTAAGTAGATGTCCTAACCAACTTGCCAAAACTATAGTTTGTTAACAAGAAACTTGTGGAGTAGTTGACGAACAAGTTTTAATGACTCCAACCTAAGTATATGTAAACTTTCGACTTCAACTGTATGTATACATCAACTGTACATTTTCCCGTCACTCAATTGCATAATGTGTTGAATTGCAGGAAATTAGCTTTAAAACTGCTATTTTCTTTGTCTCTTCCAACAAGAAGGGTGTGAGCAGTTTGAAGTTGCAAGGTGGGGGTTGTTACTGCTCCAATAAATGACTATCCATCCGGACCTTTGCCACCTAGGAATTTCTCAAATGGTATTTGAGTACCCCTGTACACTATACATTTATTGACATCACTCACTTCAACCATGGGAACGGATCCAATTTTATTGAATCTATGCTTCTGTCAAACCTATCTGGAGTGCTCCAGTGAATAACAGATTATACAGTGACATTAATGCATTGACTTCATTTCCCCTATGCGCAACGTGCTTTTATGTTGTTCCCCTTTGGAGAAATCTGTTCCCCTCACAAACCAATCCTAAACAATTTGTCACCCGAAGCTTACATCACCTATGCTGGTTTAGAGGCAAGCAACACTGAACAATGCATGAGAGCACCAGCTGTTCCAGACGACTGTGTGATCATGCACTCTGTAGCCGATGTGAGTAAGACCTTTAAACAGGTTAAACAGACTGATTTCAGCATGCTTATAAGGATGGACATTCAACAAGCACAGCACTTACACAAATGACTGATGATTGGCTATAAGACGTTCATAATAAAAATATTGTCAGAGCTATTTTGTTAGACTTCAGTTTGGCTTTTGATACTATCGATCATAGTCATCCAAATCTTGTAATAAATCATGTGGATATTGAGCAAGACGATTTGACTAAGTTGCTTGGAGTAACCCTGGACTGTAAACTGTCATGGTAAAACATGTTGATACAACAGTAGCTAAGATGGGGATACGTCTGTCCTACAGGCAAGGCAGGTCCTACAGGCTCTAGTTTTGTCGCTCCTGGACTACTGTTCAGTCGCATGGTCAGGTGCCACAAAGAGGGACCTCTGAAAATTACAATTGGCTCAGAACAGGGCAGCACGGCTGGCCCTTAAATGTACACGGAGAGTTAACATTAATAATATGCATGTAAATCTCTCATGGCTGAAAGTGGAGGAGAGATTGACTTCATCATTACTTGTTTTTGTAAGAAGAGTTGACACGCTTAAACTACTAGCACACAGCTCGGACACCCATGCATACCCCACAAGACATGCCAACAAAGGTCCCTTCAAATCCCCAAGTCAAGAACAGATTATGGGAGACACACAGTACTACATAGAGCCGTGGCTATATGGAACAATATTCCACATCGGGTAACGATGCAGCAGAATCGGATATAAAAAAACGGATAAAAATACACCTTATGGAACAGAGGGGAATGTGAAGAGTCACACACAGGCACAGGCACACATACACATTAAGACAAAACGGATGGCACTGGGATTGACTACATCTAATTTGCTGAGTAGAGTATTGGAGGCTATTTTGTAAATGACATCGCCGAAGTCAAGGATTGTTAGGATGGTCAGTTTTACGAGGGTATGTTTGGCAGCATGAGTGAAGGATGCTTTGTTGCGAAATAAGAAACCGATTATATATTACATTTTGTATTGGAGATGTTTAATATGAGTCTGGAAGGAGAGTTTACAGTCTAACCAGACACCTAGGTATTGGTAGTTGTCCACATATTCTAAGTCAGAACCGTCCAGAGTAGTGATGCTAGACAGGCGGGCGGATGCGGGCAGCGATCGGTTGAAGAGCATGCATTTAGTGTTACTTGCATGTAAGAGTAGTTGGAGGCCACGAAAGGAGTGTTGTACTGAAGCGCGCCTGGAGGTTTGTTAACACAAAGTCCAAAGAATGGCCAGATGTATACAGAATGGTGTCGTCTGCGTAGATTTGGATCAGAAAATCACCAGCAGCAAGAGCGACATCATTGATGTATACAGAGAAAAGAGTCGGCCCGAGAATTGAACCCTGTGGCACCCCCATAGAGACTGCCAGAGGTCTGGACAACAGGCCCTCCGATTTGACACACTGAACTGACGAGGCAGTCATTTGAGAAACCAAGGCTGTTGAGTCTGCCGATAAGAATGCGATGATTGACAGAGTCGAAAGCCTTGTCCAGGTCGATGAAGACGGCTGCACAGTAGTATCTTTTATTGATGGCGGTTATGAACCTGTTTAGAACCTTGAGCGTGGCTGAGGTGCACCCATTACCAGCTCGGAAACCAGATTGCATAGCGGAGAAGGTACGGTGGGATTCGAAATGGTCGGTGATCTTTTTGTTAACTTTGCTTTCGAATACTTTAGAAAGGCAGGGTAGGATGGATATTGGCCTGTAACAGTTTGCGTCTAGAGTGTCTCCCCCTTTGAAGAGGGGGATGACCGCGGCAGCTTTCCAATCTTTCGGGATCTCTCGAAAGAGAGGTTGAACAGGCAAGTAATAGTGGTTGCAACAATGGCGGCGGATAAGAAGACACGCACTCTACACACGTACACATGGATGTTGTATTGTAAATATGTGATGGTGGAGTAGTGGCCTGAGGGGACACACTAAATGTATTTGGTAAAGTGTTATGAAATGTCATGCCATGTAATATTTTAAATGGTATATAACTGTCTTAATGTTACTTGGTCCTAGTTGCCTTGGCAGCAGCAAAATGGGAATCCTTAATAAATACAAATACACATTTCCAGGATGCGTACTACTGACCCGCTGGAAAGTGTCTTCAATGACATTTTCAACCTCTCCCTAACTCAGTCTGTAATACCTACATGTTTTAAGCAGATCACCATAGTCCCTGTGCACAAGAATACCACAGTGACCTGTCTAAATGACTATCGCCCTGTAGCACTCACATCTGTAACCACGAAACGCTTTGAAAGGTTGGCTCACGTCAACACCATCATCCCAGACACCCTGGACCCACTCCAATTCGCATCCCGTCCCAACAGATCCACAGATGACGCAATCGCTAGTGCACTCCACACTGCCCTCTCCAACCGGGACAAGAAGAACACCTATGTGAGAATGCTGTTCATTGACTACAGCTCAGTGTTCAACAACATAGTGCCCTCCAAGCTCATCACTAAGCTAAGGACCCTGGGACTAAACACCTCCCTCTGCAACTGGATCCCGCCAGGTAGTGAGGGTTGGGAACAACACATCTGCCATACTGACACTCAACACAAGGGCCCCTTAGGGGTGCGTGCTTAGTACCCTGCTGTACTCCCTGTTCACCCACAACAGCGTGTCCCCGCATGACTCCAACACCATCCTTAAGTTTTCTGACTACGGTGTTAAGCCTGATCACCGACAACAACGAGACAGCCTACAAGGAGGATGTCAGAGACCTGGCAGTGTGGTGCCAGGACAACAAGCAAGTGTATATAGTAAAGTTATCATTACTCATTGTGTTTTTATTATTATAGGTTATTATTACTTTTCTATTATTTCTCAACTTTCTTTCGCTCAGCATTGTTGGGAAGGGCCCGTAAGTAAGCATTTCACCGTTAGTCCACACCCGTTGTATACGAAGCATGTGACGAATACATTTTGATTTGATTACCTAGTCGATGCTTCTATTACCTGTGTTAAGTTACATTCCTGTCTTAAATGTTATGCTTTACAGGTTGAAGCAGGAGTTGATCTGACTGACTGTGCGATCACTCTGACAGCTGCTGCCACAGTATTTGGGTGTGTATGCGTGTATGGTTGTTCCAGTGCCATAGCTGACACAGTGCTAAAGAATGACAGGGGGGTGGGGGGGGGGGTGCGTTTGCACTCTTGCATAACTCTAACCTTTCCCCCGATACAAGTGGCCTGTTTGAAAGTGTTTACAAGCTGAGGCGGAAGAGGGAGGAAGAGGAAAGAAAGCATCGATAGATGGAGGGTGAGCAAGAGAGCCACTCCATCCTACACACAGCGGTGATGCAAGCAAACCCAGCACCCTCTCCCTGGGTGGGAGGAATGGGCGCCTACTTGTTGCGTAACAGAGCTCTCCTCCTCCACGCTCTACAGAACACAGAGTTATCACACGGTTTATTCCCAGGCTTGGTTTCCCCAGTGTTACATTCTCAGACCTGCTCTTCTATGCAGCCACTCTCATACAGCAAGCCTTCTCTTTATTACCCTCGTGCATTAGCTATGCCAAATTCACCTCTGCACAAACATTGTGCTGATTAAGCTATGTGATTTAGGTGGCTTAGTTGGTTGGAGTACTGGGTCTGATTCTCACGTGTGTGTATATATATCTGCTATCGTTTTTGCATCATTTGTATGCCCATATTGAATGTATATGAAACCCTGCAGACATTATTTATCACAAACACTGTCCCTGCAGCATTGGCGGTCATATTCTCTTAGCTCAGTCCCAACCTCTGACGCACTGTATGCCATTCTCAATCAACACAGGACGACTAACCCGCAAGCCTCATTGATTTGCGATGGCTTGGCTGATTTGGCACCTGCACCTCCCCAGCTCCCCTATTGACCACTATGTAGTCCAATCGCTTGGAGTTAAGCCAGCCTGACCATACAATGAACATAGTTTACAACAACAGGCCTGTGACGGATTAGAGATGAGATTCTATGTAGCCTGGGGATCTCTGTTAGCCTGTCCTGGTCATATGCTCTGGCTGGTCATGCACAACATGACTAGGCTAGCTGATCATCAGCCATGAACTGGAACGAATGAATTAATAAATATGGTCTATTGATCCCAAGAGAGGGAAATGGGGTTTGCCACTAGCATCAGCTAACACAGAATACTGCACAAGCAGTTGCACAGTACAGTACGTAGTATATTGTATGACATACGTACTGTAAATTCATTATATACAGTTGTGGCCAAATATATTGTCACCCTTGCACTTTTCTTAAATCATTTTCTGTTTCTTCTCAAATAAGTTGACATTTAAATGAACTTTTGTTCACCACACCTTACTGGAATTTCAACATTGTAGAACCCAATTTTTTTCCCCAACTTAAATATATACTTTTTGGGAGGGAAATAAATGTTTCACCAACTGCTGTTTTCAGATCCCGCCATAGGTTTTAGATGTGATTCAGATCTGGACTTGTCGCTGAATACTCAGAATTTTCCAGTCATACTATCTGTTGATGAATCAAATAACATTTTATTTGTCACATGCGCCGTATACAACAGGTGTAGACCTTACAGTGAAGTGCTTACTTACAAGCCCTTAACCAACAATGCAGTTTTAAGAAGATCCCTAAAAAAAAGTAAGAGATAAGAACAACAAATACAGTGCCTTGCGAAAGTATTCGGCCCCCTTGAACTTTGCGACCTTTTGCCACATTTCAGGCTTCAAACATAAAGATATAAAACTGTATTTTTTTGTGAAGAATCAACAACAAGTGGGACACAATCATGAAGTGGAACGACATTTATTGGATATTTCAAACTTTTTTAACAAATCAAAAACTGAAATATTGGGCGTGCAAAATTATTCAGCCTTTAAGTTAATACTTTGTAGCGCCACCTTTTGCTGCCATTGCAGCTGTAAGTCGCTTGGGGTATGTCTATCAGTTTTGCACATCGAGAGACTGAAATTCTTTCCCATTCCTCCTTGCAAAACAGCTCGAGCTCAGCGAGGTTGGATGGAGAGCATTTGTGAACAGCAGTTTTCAGTTCTTTCCACAGATTCTCGATTGGATTCCGGTCTGGACTTTGACTTGGCCATTCTAACACCTGGATATGTTTATTTTTTAACCATTCCATTGTAGATTTTGCTTTATGTTTTGGATCATTGTCTTGTTGGAAGACAAATCTCCGTCCCAGTCTCAGGTCTTTTGCAGACTCCATCAGGTTTTCTTCCAGAATGGTCCTGTATTTGGCTCCATCCATCTTCCCATCAATTTTAACCATCTTCCCTGTCCCTGCTGAAGAAAAGCAGGCCCAAACCATGATGCTGCCACCACCATGTTTGATAGTGGGGATGGTGTGGTCAGGGTGATGAGCTGTGTTGCTTTTACGCCAAACATAACGTTTTGCATTGTTGCCAAAAAGTTCAATTTTGGTTTCATCTGACCAGAGCACCTTCTTCCACATGTTTGGTGTGTCTCCCAGGTGGCTTGTGGCAAACTTTAAACGACACTTTTTATGGATATCTTTAAGAAATGGCTTTCTTCTTGCCACTCTTCCATAAAGGCCAGATTTGTGCAATATACGACTGATTGTTGTCCTATGGACAGAGTCTCCTACCTCAGCTGTAGATCTCTGCAGTTCATCCAGAGTGATCATGGGCCTCTTGGCTGCATCTCTGATCAGTCTTCTCCTTGTATGAGCTGAAAGTTTAGAGGGACGGCCAGGTCTTGGTAGATTTCCAGTGGTCTGATACTCCTTCCATTTCAATATTATCGCTTGCACAGTGCTCCTTGGGATGTTTAAAGCTTGGGAAATCTTTTTGTATCCAAATCCGGCTTTAAACTTCTTCACAACAGTATCTCGGACCTGCCTGGTGTGTTCCTTGTTCTTCATGATGCTCTCTGCGCTTTTAACGGACCTCTGAGACTATCACAGTGCAGGTGCATTTATACGGAGACTTGATTACACACAGGTGGATTGTATTTATCATCATTAGTCATTTAGGTCAACACTGGATCATTCAGAGATCCTCACTGAACTTCTGGAGAGAGTTTGCTGCACTGAAAGTAAAGGGGCTGAATAATTTTGCACGCCCAATTTTTCAGTTTTTGATTTGTTAAAAAAGTTTGAAATATCCAATAAATGTCGTTCCACTTCATGATTGTGTCCCACTTGTTGTTGATTCTTCACAAAAAAATACAGTTTTATATCTTTATGTTTGAAGCCTGAAATGTGGCAAAAGGTCGCAAAGTTCAAGGGGGCCGAATACTTTCGCAAGGCACTGTAATTAAAGAGCAGCAGTAAATAACAGTAGCGGGGCTATATACATGGGGTACCGGTACAGAGTCAATGTGTCAATGTGCGGTGGGCACCGGTGTCGAGGTAATTGAGGTAATTATGTATATGTAGGTAGAGTTATTCAAGTGGCTATGCATAGATAATAACAAAGAGTAGCAGCCAGCAGCGTGGGGGGGGGGGGGGGGGACAATGCAAATAATCTGGGTAGCCATTTGATTAGCTGTTCAGGAGTCTTATGGCTTGCGGGTAGAAGCTGTTTAGAAGCCTCTTGGACCTAGACTTGGCCTAGACTTGACCTAGACTTGGCACTCCGTTACCCTGATCTGTTGGTCCGGTATGCAAATTGAGTGGGTGCAGGGTTTCTGGGAAAATGGTGTTTATGTGAGCCATGACCAGCCTTTCAAAGCATTTCATGGCTAAAGACGTGAGTGCTACGGGTCGGTAGTCATTAGGCAGGTTACCTTAGTGTCCTTGGGCACAGGGACTATGGTGGTCTGTTTGAAACATGTTGGTATTACAGACAGGGAGAGGTTGAAAATGTCAGTGAAGACACTTGCCAGTTGGTCAGCGCATTCTCGGAGTACACGTCCTGGTAATCCATCTGTACCAGCGGCCTTGTGAATGTTGACCTGTTTAAAGTTCTTACTCACATCGGCTACGGAGAGAGTGATCACACAGTCGTCCGGAACAGCTGGTGCTCTCATGCATGTTTCAGTGTTACTTGCCTCGAAGCGAGCATAGAAGTTATTTAGCTCGTCTGGTTGGCTCGTGTCACTGGCCTGCTCTTGGCTGTGCTTCCCTTTGTAGTCTGTAATAGTTTACAAACCCTGCTACATCCAACGAGCATCGGAGCCAGTGTAGTACGATTTGATCTTAGTTCTGTATTGATGATTTGCCTGTTTGATGGTTCATCGGAGGGTATAGCGGGATTTCTTATAAGATTTCTTATAAGTCCCACTCCTTGAAAGCGGCAGCTCTAGCTCATGCTGGAGGGTCATGTCAGGATGAGCCTGCAGAAAGGGTACCACATGAGGGAGGAGGATGTCTTCCCTGTAATACACAGTGTTGAGATTGCCAGCAATGACAACAAGCTCAGTCCGATGATGCTGTGACACACCGCCCCAGACCATGACGGACCCTCCACCTACAAATCGATCCCGTTTTAGAGTACAGGCCTCTGTGTAACGCTCATTCCTTTGACGATAAACGTGTATCCGACCATCACCCCTGGTGAGACAAAACCGTGACTTGTCAGTGAAGAGCACTTTTTGCCAGTCCTGTCTGGTCCAGCAACAGTGGGTTTGTGCCCATAGGTGGTGTTGTTGCCAGTGATGTCTGGTGAGGACCTGCCTTACAACAGGCCTACAAGCCCTCAGTCCAGCCTCTCTCGGCCTATTGCGGACAGTCTGAACACTGATGGAGGGATTGTGCGTTCCTGGTGTAACTCGGCCAGTTGTTGCCATCCTGTACCTGTCCCGCAGGTGTGATGCACTGCGAGGACGATCAGCTGTCCGTCCTGTCTCCCTGTAGGGCTCTCTTAAGCATCTCACAGTACGGACATTGCAATTTATTACCCTGGCCACATCTGCAGTCCTCATGCCTCCTTGCAACATGCCTAAGGCACGTTCACGCAGATGAGCAGGGACCCTGGGCATCTTTCTTTTGGTGTTTTTCAGAGTCAGTAGAAAGGCCTCTAGTGTCCTCAGTTTTCATAACTAACCTTAGTTGTCTACCATCTGTAAGCGGTTATTGTCTTAATGACCGCTCCACTGGTGCATGTTCATTAATCGTTTATGGTTCACTGAACAAGCATGGGAAACTATGTTTACACCCTTTACAATGAAGATCTGTGAAGTTATATGGATTTTTACTAATTATCTTTGAAAGACAGGGTCCTGAAAAGGGGACGTTTATTTGGCCCAACTATACAACTTCCATGTACTGTATATGTGTGCAAGTTCCAGATACTGTATGAATACAAACCGTAAATTACACCACGAAAGGATCAGACACAACTCAGCTCCACAACTATCCCTCACCACACAAGTAGCAAAGGTGACTGTGGTGTGAATGGAGACTGATGGGATGTTTTTGTGCTGGCCCTCGACCAGCACAAAAACATCCTGTGGCGGACTGCAAAAGCATCGAATAGTCCCCGCGATATGCAACTGTTCAGGGAAGTCAGGAACCAATACACGCAGTCAGTCAGGAAAGCAAAGGCCAGCTTTTTCAAGCAGAAATTTGCATCCTGTAGCTCTAACTCCAAGAAGTTCTGGGACACTGTAAAGTCCATGGAGAACAAGAGCACCTCCTCCCAGCTGCCCACTGCACTGAGGCTAGGTAAAACGGTCACCACCGATAAATCCATGATAATCGAAAACTTCAACAAGCATTTCTCAACAGCTGGCCATACCTTCCTCCTGGCTACTCCAACCTCGGCCAACAGCTCCCCCCCCCCCCCCCCGCAGCTACCTGCCCAAGCCTCCCCCGCTTCTCCTTTACCCAAATCCAGATAGCAGATGTTCTGAAAGAGCTGCAAAACCTGGACCCGTACAATTCAGCTGGGCTTGACAATCTGGACCCTCTATTTCTGAAACTATCCGCGGCCATTGTCGCAACCCCTATTACCAGCCTGTTCAACCTCTCTTTTATATCGTCTGAGATCCCCAAGGACTGGAAAGCTGCCACGGTCATCCCCCTCTTCAAAGGGGGAGACACCCTGGACCCAAACTGTTACAGACCTATATCCATCCTGCCCTGCCTATCTAAGGTCTTCGAAAGCCAAGTCAACAAACAGATCACTGACCATCTCGAATCCCACCGTACCTTCTCCGCTGTGCAATCTGGTTTCCGAGCCGGTCACGGGTGCACCTCAGCCACGCTCAAGGTACTAAACGATATCGTAACCGCCATTGATAAAAGACAGTACAGCCGTCTTCATCGACCTGGCCAAGGCTTTCGACTCTGTCAATCACCATATTCTTATCGGCAGACTCAGTAGCCTCGGTTTTTCTAATGACTGCCTTGCCTGGTTCACCAACTACTTTGCAGATAGAGTTCAGTGTGTCAAACCGGAGGGCATGTTGTCCGGTCCTCTGGCAGTCTCTATGGGGGTGCCACAGGGTTCAATTCTCGGGCCGACTCTTTTCTCTGTATATATCAATGATGTTGCTCTTGCTGCGGGTGATTCCCTGATCCACCTCTACGCAGACGACACCATTCTGTACACTTCTGGCCCTTCCTTGGACACTGTGCTATCTAACCTCCAAACGAGCTTCAATGCCATACAACACTCCGTACGTGGCCTCCACCTGCTCTTAAACGCTAGTAAAACCAAATGCATGCTTTTCAACCGTTCGCTGCCTGCACCCACACACCCGACTAGCATCACCACCCTGGATGGTTCCGACCTAAAATATGTGGACATCTAAGTACCTAGGTGTCTGGCTAGACTGTAAACTCTCCTTCCAGACTCATATCAAACATCTCCAATCCAAAATCAAATCTAGAATCGGCTTCCTATTTCGCAACAAAGCCTCCTTCACTCACGCCACCAAACTTACCCTAGTAAAACTGACTATCCTACCGATCCTCGACTTCGGCGATGTCATCTACAAAATAGCTTCCAATACTCTACTCAGCAAACTGGATGCAGTTTATCACAGTGCCATCCGTTTTGTTACTAAAGCACCTTATACCACCCATCACTGCGACCTGTATACTCTAATCGGCTGGCCCTCGCTACATATTCGTCGCCAGACCCACTGGCTCCAGGTCATCTACAAATCCATGCTAGGTAAAGCTCCGCCTTATCTCAGTTCACTGGTCACGATGGCAACACCCACCCGTAGCGCCCGCTCCAGCAGGTGTATCTCACTGATCATCCCTAAAGCCAACACCTCATTTGGCCACCTTTCCTTCCAGTTCTCTGCTGCCTGTGACTGGAACGAATTGCAAAAATCGTTGAAGTTGGAGACTTTTATCTCCCTCACCAACTTTAAACACCTGCTATCTGAGCAGCTAACCGATCGCTGCAGCTGTACATAGTCCATCGGTATATAGCCCACCCAATTTACCTACCTCATCCCCATACTGTTTTTATTTATTTACTTTTCTGCTCTTTTGCACACCAGTATCTCTACCTGCACATGACCATCTGATCATTTATCACTCCAGTGTTAATCTGCAAAATTGTAATTATTCGCCTACCTCCTCATGCCTTTTGCACACAATGTATATAGACTCTTTTTTTTCCCTTCTTTTTTTTCTACTGTGTTATTGACTTGACTTGAATTGTTTACTCCATGTGTAACTGTGTTGTTGTCTGTTCACACTGCTATGCTTTATCTTGGCCAGGTCGCAGTTGTAAACTTGTTCTCAACTAGTCTACCTGGTTAAATAAAGGTGAAATAAAATAAATAAAATAAAAAAATCCAAGAGGGTTCAACTGTGCACGGGAGCTCCACAGAATGGAAAATCTGATAAGGACAGGTAAACGACATGAATATGTTGATAACTGATTTCCCGCTTTGAGCTCTCTCTCACCCCCGTGCGTGTATGCGAACGTGTGTGTGTGTGTGTGTTGGGGGATGAGTTATAAGCATCTGCTTTATGTGTGCGTGAGCGTGAGCGATGTATCGATGACTAAGTCTTTTAGCAGAGATTTTTCTGCATAGAGATGGTGATGGAAATATGTGCACAGAGTGCAACGTGCCTGTTAGTGTGTGCACATGGGCATCAGTGTGAACATGTCTGAATGTGATTGGGCGCTTGGGCAGGATAGGGGGTTGGATGGAGTATGGGGAAGTAATCGGAGTCAGCTAACCAGAGAGAAATAGAAGAGAGAAAGAAATAGAGGAGAGAGCGAGAGTTGCAGTAGCAGCAACCCCTATGCCCTGTAAGAGTAGAGCACTAAAGGACCACCAATGCAATGATAACAGAACAGGAAGTTACCGCTGAGGCACAAAGGACTGTTAGGGTGTTGTAAGAGCGTTTAAACTGTCGCTCTGTCTCCTCCCTCCTTATGCTTTATAGGCCATTTTTCCTCTGTTAGTTGGGACCCTTTCACAGTTTAACAACCCAATTCACAGGAGCCATCAGGCGTAAGGTGTGATTCACTCCGACTAGCTGAGTAAATAGACTCTGGGAGAGGAAGGGAGAAATACTAAACTGAATACTAAATATGTTTAATCTCTTACGTGTGACAGAACTGAAGAGTAAGGCAACCCAAACGTATGGACTACACGTTCGTACCGTCCGTAAGGATCAAGCAGCTCATTAGGTTGACATCGCCATGCCAATTCCATAATGAGTTGGCAAGAGAGCAGAAACAAACTGGCACCCGGGCTAAGGTTGACTGTGCTATAGTTGGCCCACGGCCCTGGATTCTGATCAGCTTTGTCTTGACCTGTCAGCTGGGAGGAGATGGCAATTAAGGACACGTCAATCAACCGCCAGGGAATCTGGTAAAAGAGTAGCCTGAAATAACAGCTCACATCCGGTTAACATCAACAAAGGCATTTGATTGACAAGCTGAGTAAAATAATTGCAGGAATAATTGCCACTAATTGCCCATAAGTGCTAGCCAGCTGCCTACATACCCAGTGGTATAGAGTACTTCAGTAAAAATACGTTAAAGTACTACTTTTTTTGGGGTATCTGTACTTTACTTTACTATTTATATTTTTGAGACCTTTTACTTCACTACATTCCTGAAGAAAATATTGTACTTTTTACTCCAAACATTTTCCCCGACAACCCAAAGTACTGTTTACATTTTGAATGCTTAGCAGGACAGGAAAACTGTTAAATTCACGCACTTATCAAGAGAACACATGGTCTTCCCTACTGCCTATGGTCTGGCGGACTCACTAAACACAAATGCATCTTTTGTAAATAATGTGTGAGTGTTGGAGTGTGCCCCTGGCTATCTGTACATTTTTTTAAACAAGAAAATGGTGCCATCTGATTTGCTTAATATAAGAAATTTGAAATTATTTATACTTTTGCTTCTACTTTTGATACTTGAGTATATTTTAGCAATTACATTTACTTTGTTACTTAAGTTTATTTAAAACCATTTTACTAGGTGACTTTCACTTTTACTTGAGTAACCTTCTATGAAGGAATCTTTACTTTTACTCAAGTATGACAATTGGGTACTTTTTCCACCACTGTACCTACCATTAACCCAAAATGATCTTCTCCACATGTATGTTTCGATATCTGGCTAAGCTAGCCGATTAGCATCACCGATGCTAACGGTGTTAGCTAGCACCAGAAGCCAAAATGTCACCTTTGTTACACCTCAAATGAAAGCATTACATTAGTATACTCCGTTTGAGCTGGTTGGCTGGTCTCAGTGACACATTACACGCCTCTTGTCGGACACATACGTAAAAGCTATCTGAAAGCTTGTCTTTTGCCTCTGGGTAGTGTTACACTAAGCATGACTATATATTTCCATTGCACCAAGCTACAGTATGACCGAAGATGCATTTGTATTCATACAAGGTCTCAAACCACTGCGCTGTGACTAAATGATCTCCCTCTCCATCTCCGACTCACTCAGTGCAATAACCAGCCTCTTCACTGCAAAGAAAGTGTTTGGTTTTGAGGAGCACCTTCATGTGATTAATTTGTTGAAGAGAGTATCCTGCACTGCGCTGATATTAAAGCAAGCTGGGAAGTGAACATTCAACTCACCTTGGTGAAGGTCGCATTATATAATACATAACACAAGCACGCACGCACGCACATGCTACAATATCGCAGGCACTGACACATACTGTAGCTACCGGCACAGTTATGCATGCATCTAAACCCAGTGGCACACACACACACACCACCAGTGAAAGGCTAGTTCAACGACAATCTCTCGGGAATTTTGCACTTAGTGAGCACTGCATCTGCATTATTCAACAAGCCAGTCACAGAATATCAGAGAAGGCCAGACAGAGTGTTGCTACACCGTATACTCTCAGCAAACCAAACTGAATGCAGCAGCCACTGCAGCTCATACAGTCCCACACAATACCACTCATATGCCCTTACTTCACATGCTTCATACATAATGCACCTCTTTTCCACTGGTGGATAATGAAGTGGTGACAAATTAGCTCAACTCATCATCCCGGGTGTGTGAATCAAAGGAGGGAGGAGTGAAAAGAGAGTGGTGGTAGCAGGTCTACAATACCAAGAAACAATCCTACTTATCCATTCAGTCTCTCTCTCTCTCTATTCAGTTTAGTTCCTAATGAGTTCCCAGACACCAGCAGTGGAGGGGATTGTAATACGACTAATAACAATGTCCTCTCTACCAGTCAGTCTCAGTAGGTGCCACACACACAAACCCTGGTGCCAGCCACTCAGAGGGCCCGGGCTCAGGGCGTTTAAATTGACTTTAATTACAGTAGTTGGTTGGTGAACTGGAGCACACAGGCCTAATTGCTATGCTTGCTCTGCTATTCCCCCGTAAGCACCTCGTAGACCACCTCCTTCTTGCTCGTTCCATCAACACGCACACAAAGAGCCTATCATCAGAGAGGGGATAATGGAGCATAGTGGATAAGCTGGCTTCTCATTTAGAGTAAAGCTTCAGTACCGTGAATCGGTAGTTATAAGTGGTATGTTTGCAAAAGTAATGGTTTGTATTGTGCATACCATCTTGGCTGTCCATCGTAGACGATGATGACAAGTCTCGTCTTTAGGATGGGGAGGGCTGGTGCTTGGAGGTTGATATAGGGTAGCCTAGTGGTTCGAGGGTTGGGCTAGTAACCGAAAGGTTGCAAGTTCAAATCCCGGAGCTGACAAGGTACAAATCTGTCGTTCTACCCCTGAACAAGGCAGTTAACCCACTGTTCCTAGGCCGTCATTGCAAATAAGAATTTTATTTTAACTGACTTGCCTAGTTAAATAAAGGTGAACCAAAAAATATATATATATATGGGAGTTGCACACTCTGCTGCAGGTGGGTCACCACTTCCTCTCTGCTTACCTCATGTAAAAATAAAAGTGCCCAACAAGTTATTCCTTTTTTGTCCACATATGACACGCGGGACTTTCATTTTGACATGAGGTAAGCAGAGGGGAAGTGGGATAACAACAGACCCACGTTTGGAAAGTGTTTAATAATATGATCCGCGAGAAATTTTGTGTCGAATTTTCCCCGTTACAATGACCTACCGTCCTGCCCAATGGCAGAGTAAGTAGAATTGGAATTGTATTTAACCTATGGTTTCCCACAGACTTTTGTGCAACCCAATACAATTGAAAGCAACGCTACTGTATGTAAATATACCCGCGTTGCTAACAGACGAAAATCACAAGGAGTTCAGCCAAAAATGTGTTTAATTTAGGAAATCAGTTCACCTGTAATTATTCCTATAAATAAAAAATATACATGTAATCGTGTCTTAATGTAATTAAGGTATGAAATTATAGTATTAGAAAATATTATATTTTTGGGCTTAGTTGTGGACAATTTGCAGTGTACAAATAATTATAATTATGTTGCGGGCCAGACCATGCGCTCAGACAAAAATCGGCCTGTGACTGAATCAGTTTGCCTTCCCCTGAATAGCACCCATTACATTACAAATACGAGTCAATGGACGAAGGAGTCTTCTGTACTGGGGACTTTAATATTAAAGGCCCCTACTCTTGATCTGAACATTAGGGTTAGTGTTCCCACACAGCCATATCTTCATGATACAGCGCTTGTTTATGGAAGACATAGGCAGCCACCTGTGCTAATTATACTGAACGCAGCATGTAACGTGTTGGTCACGTGTTTCATGTGCTAAAATAAAAAATCCACACAAAAATCTGATTTCTCTCATATTTTGTGCACAAATTTGTTTACATCCCATAAGCATTACTCCTTTGCCAAGATAATCCATTCGACAGTCAGGTGTGGCATATCAAGAAGCTGATTAAACAGCATGATTATTACACGGGTACACCTTGTGCTGGGGACAATAAATGTCCACCAGAGCTGTTGCCAGAGAATTGAATGTTAATTTCTCTACCATAAACCGCCATCAAATGTCATTTTAAAGAATTCGGCAGCACGTCGATCCGGCCTCAACACCGCAGACCACGTGCAGCAACGCCAGCCCAGGACCTCCACATCCGGCTTCTTTACCTGCAAGATTGTCTGAAGAGGGGTGCTGAGGGGTGTTTTTTTCTGGAGAAAAACTCATTCTGATTGGCTGGGCCTGGCTACCCAGCATGTGGACTTGACTGCCAAGTCTATGCCCTTCCAGGCCCACCCATAGCTTCCCCCCTGCCCAGTCATTTGAAATCTGTAGATTAGGTCCAAATGTATTTATTGCAATTGACTGATTTCCTTATACAAACTGTAACTCAGTAAAACCCTTTGAAATTGTTTTATGTTGCGTTTATATTTTGTTAATATTTTTGTTTAGTATAGCTATCTAGCATGCTCTGAACCCCTGTGTGTAAGATAACTGGAGAGGAAGTGTAGTTCGTCAACACACTGCAACAGTAAGTGTATCTTTTTTTATTTGAAAGCTTCTTTCTCTCTGACATTAAAGATAAGGGACCTGTCAGCATATGTGTCAGATTTGTAGTTTACACAGAGCCAATTGTGGGTAAACGTAATGGCTGAAAACCCTACTGTGCATTCGGAAAGTATTTATACCCCTTGACTTTATCCACATTTTGTTACGTTACAGCGTTATTCTAAAATGGATTAAATCATTTTTTCCCCCCTCATCAAGCTACGCACAATACCCGATAATGACAAAGCACAGTGTGTCAGTGTGTCAAATCGGAGGGCATGTTGTCCGGTCCTCTGGTAGTCTCTACGGGGGTACCACAGGGTTCAGTTCTCGGGCTGACTCTTTTCTCTGTATATATCAATGATGTTGCCCTGATCCACCTCTACGCAGACGACACCATTCTGTATACTTCTGGCCCTTCCTTGGACACTGTACTATCTAACCTCCAAACAAGCTTCAATGCCATACAACACTCCTTCCGTGGCCTCCACCTGCTCTTAAACGCTAGTAAAACCAAATGCATGCTTTTCAACCGTTCGCTGCCTGCACCCGCACGCCCGACTAGCATCACCACCCTGAATGGTTCCGACCTAGAATATGTGGACATCTATAAGTACCTAGGTGTCTGGCTAGTCTGCAAACTCTCCTTCCAGACTCATATCAAACATCTCCAATCCAAAATCAAATCTAGAGTCGGCTTTCTATTTCGCAACAAAGCCTCCTTCACTCACGCCACCAAACTTACCCTAGTAAAACTGACTATCCTACCGATCCTCGACTTTGGCGATGTCATCTACAAAATAGCTTCCAATACTCTAGTCGGCTGGCCCTCGCTACATGTTCGTCGCCAGACCCACTGGCTCCAGGTCATCTACAAGTCCATGCTAGGTAAAGCTCCGCCTTATCTCAGTTCACTGGTCACGATGGCAACACCCACCCGTAGCATGCGCTCCAGCAGGTGTATCTCACTGATCATCCCTAAAGCCAACACCTCATTTGGCCACCTTTCCTTCCAGTTCTCTGCTGCCTGCGACTGGACCGAATTGCAAAAATCTCTGAAGTTGGAGACTTTTATCTCCCTCACCAACTTTAAACATCTGCTATCTGAGCAGCTAACCAATCGCTGCAGCTGTACATAGTCCATCGGTATATAGCCCACCCAATTTACCTACCTCAGACCCATACTGTTTTTATTTTATTTACTTTTCTGCTCTTTTGCACACCAGTATCTCTACCTGTACATGTTCATCTGATCATTTATCACTCCAGTGTTAATCTGCTAAATTGTAATTATTCACTCCTATGGCCTATTTATTGCCTACCTCCTCATGCCTTTTGCACACAATGTATATAGCTTTTTTTTCTACTATGTTATTGACTTGTTTATAGTTTACTCCATGCGCAACTCTGTGTTGTTGTCTGTTCATACTACTATGCTTTATCTTGGCCAGGTTTCAGTTGCAAATGAGAACTTGTTCTCAACTAGCCTACCTGGTTAAATAAAAAATAAAAATAAAAAACAGGTTTTTAGAAATGTTTGCTATTTTGTTTAAAGAAATAACTGAAATATCACATTTACATAAGTATCCAGACCCTTTACTCAGTACTTTGTTGAAGCACCTTTTGCAGTGATTTCAGCCTTGACTCTTCTTGGGTATGACGCTACAAGCTTGGCACACCTGTATTTGGGGAGTTTCTCCCATTCTTCTCTGCAGATCCTCTCAAGCTCTGTCAGGTTGGATGGGGAGGGTTGCTGCACAGCTATTTTTAGGTCTCTCCAGAGATGCTCGATCGGGTTCAAGTCCGGGCTTTAGCTGGGCCACTCAAGGACATTCAGAGACTTGTCCCGAAGCCACTCCTGCGTTATCTTGGCTGTGTGCTTAGGGTCGTTGTTCTGTCGTTCCCCAGATCTCTGCCTCAAAACAATCCTGTCTCAGAGCTCTACGAACAATTCCTTCTACCTCATGGTTTGGTTTTTGCTCTGACATGCATTGTCAGCTGTGGCACCATATATAGACAGATGTGTAACTTTCCAAATAATGTCCAATCAATTACATTTACCACAGGTAGACTCCAATGAAGTTGTAGAAACATCTCAAGGATGATCAATGGAAACAGGATGCACCTGAGCTCAATTTCGTGTCTCATAGGAAGGGTCTGAATACTTATGTAAAAAAGGTATTTCTGTTTTTTATTTTTAATACATTTGCAAAAAAATAAAAAAAAACGGTTTCACTTTGTCATTATTGGGTATTATCAGTAGATTGCGATGGAATTTTTTTCATTTAATCCATTTTAGAATAAGACAAAGGGTCTGAATACTTTCCGCAGGCACTGTTCATACAGAGAAGAAGGGTTTTCGAGAGCTACCCCAACCCTAGTGCAGCTGTAATCAAGCGGGTCGGATCTGCTGGCTAGCACAAACTGAACTTTAAAGAATTCCAGCTCGTAGTTGCCATAATGTTGGCTGAAATCTAAGAGGAGGACTCCAAAGTAGGACTCCCGCCTTGGGATTCTCCAGCCTATTTAAGGGCACTATTTATAAACTGGCAGCACTGGGGTGGACAAGAGGCATTACTGTCTAAAATGAACAATTCTCAATTAACCCATGACCAGTGTAACTGACTCTTGAGTGTAATTAATAAGAGGAAGATATACAAATCTTATCTGCAGCAATCAATGAATCAATCAATATATCAAGCGTCATAATCGCATTGGGAAATACGAGACAGTCAGGCTTAAATATATTTGGGCTATCATTTTCTTTCTCTGATTGGAAGGCCGCGGTGAAGGCCTAATAGCGCCATGCAGCAGTTGTTTGTGGGTTAAAAGTTTAAAATCAGTAGCCTAAATTAAATACACGGAGCCTGGTCAAGTCCAAATATGCATTACTGTTTCAAATACATTTGTTTACATTGTACAACGTTACCGTTAACTTGCATCTTGTCTGAGTTTCTCTCTCCAGGACAGGACAGAGTAGAGTGTTGGAGTTGCGAGCTGCAGGTAGGCTTTGGGTGCGTTCCAGGAGTGTGCACACTTGATCGAACGCCCTTTTGACTGCACAGGTGCTACTCTCAAAAAGTATTGCTAGTGATTAAACTATTATGCTCAACATTTCTGTATTTAATAATTAAGCTAAATGTATACTTAAAATGGAAAATATAATTTAAAATGTATGCTTTGTTGTGGAAATATTCATGTTTAAAATACACTGAACAAAAATAGAAACGCAACATACATTTTCAAAGATTTTACTGAGTTACAGTTCATATAAGAAAATCAGTCAATTGAAATAAATAAATGAGGTCCTAATCTATGGAGTTCACATGATTGGGAATACAGATATACATCTGTTGGTCACAGATACCTTAAGCGTGAACGCTGTCATACATGTTGATCCAGAGGATCCCAAACATGCTCAATGGGTGACATGTCTGGTTAGTATGCAGGCCATGAAGAACTGGGAATTTTTCAGATTCCAGGAATTGTTTACAAATTCTTGCAACATGGGGCTGTGCATTATCATGCTGAAACATGAGGTGATGGCGGCGGATGAATGGCATGACAATGGGCCTCAGGATGTCATCATGGTGTCTCTGGGCATTCAAATTGCCATTGACAAAATGCAATTGTGTTTGTTGTCCGTAGTTTATGCCTGCCCATACCATAACCCTACCGCCACCATGGGGCACTCTGTTCACAACGTTGACATCAGCAAACCGCTCACACACGCAACACCATACACGCTGTCTGGTACACTTCAAATTGGGACTTACCCGTGAAGAGCTCACGTCTCCAGTGTGCCAGTGGACATTGAAGGGAAGTATTTGCCCACTGAAGTCAGTTACGACGCTGAACTGCAGTCAGGTCAAGAGCTTCACTGAGACGGTTTCTGGCAGTTTGTGCAGAAATTCTTTGGTTGTGCAAACCCACAGTTTCATCAGCTGTCCGGGTGGCTGGTCTCAGGCGGTCTCACAGGTGAAGAAGCCAAATGTGGAGGTCCTGGGCTGACGTAGTTTCATGTAGTCTGTGGTTGTGAGGCCAATTGGATATACTGCCAAATTCTCTAAAATGACGTTGGAGGCGGCTTATGGTAGATAAATTAACATTAAATTATCTGGCAACAGCTCTCGTGGACATTTTCTGCAGTCGTTATGCCAATTGCATGCTCCCTCAAAACTTGACACATCTGTGGCATTGTTTTGTGTGACAAAACTGCACATTTTAGAGTTGCCTTTTATTGTCCCCGGCACAAGGTGCACCTATGTAATGAGCATGCTGTTTAATCAGCTTCTTGATATGCCACATCTGTCAGGTGGATGGATTATCTTAGCAAAGGATAAACGCTCACTAACAGGGATGTAAACACATTTGTGCACTAAATTTGAAAGAAATAAGCTTTTTGTGCATAAGGACAATTTTGGGGATCTTTTATTTCAGCTCATGAAACATGGAACCAACACTTTACATGTTGCGTTTATAATTTTGTTCAGTATAATTAGCACAGGCAGCTGCCTATGTATATTTCAAATGGAAAATAGAATTTAGAATTCATGCTTTGCGTTGGAAATACTCATGTTTAAAATATGTAACTTACTTGCCTACCTTTGGTATTTTCCAGGTATGGTGGATCAGAATTAGATTAGGGTAGTGTGGCGGCGGCTCGTCCACAGGCCAGTTTAAAGCCCAGGTGAGGTAACTTTACTGGGCTTTTAGTACTGCAGGGTTTTGCAGGGTTATTTGTCGTTAATATTGAAAGCAGCAGTCTACTTAAGCTTTGCTTTTTGAAGCATCAACACAATCTTTCTGTACAAAGTTCCTGCAAGATTTTGGTTCTTTTGTTCTTTGAGCCCTACAAGACAATAAGTAACCCTGGTTGCACGACTTTCTCCTTCCACTACACTAACACCTCCTCGTTGCCAATACCTTTTAAGGCCACAAGCCTCTTTCCGACACCATCTCCATGCATTTTCTTCACAAGAGTTTTGTACTTCTTGTACTTCGATTTTTGGCTGGTTTGTGCTCATTCATCACAACACGAATCAACTTGTTTACTCTGCTGTATGTTGCATGTTAAAACAACCTTATTGCCCTTTCTCCTATCCTCACTTATCCTGCCACATCTTTACCCAGCATTTCATCTGAATGTAACACCCAGACGTTAAGCATTTATTTTTTTCATTTTTTATTTTTACCTTTATTTAACCAGTTAGGCCAGCTGAGAGCAAGTTCTCATTTACAACTGCCACCTGGCCAAGATAAAGCAACGCAGGGTGACAAAAACAACAACACAGAGTTACACATGAACAAACGTACAATAGAAAAGAAAAATAGAATAATCTATGTACAGTGTGTGCAAATGTAGAAGAGTAGGGAGGTAGGCAAGAAATAGGCAATAGAGGCGAAATAATGACAATTTAGCATTAATACTGGAATGATAGATGTGCAGATGATGATGTGCAAGTAAAGATACTGGGGTGCAAAATAGCAAGAGGGTAAATAATAATATGGGTTTGAGGGTGTTGGGTGTGTTATTTACAGATTATGCTTAAGTTAGGGAGGGAGATAAGACTCCAGCTTCAGTGATTTTTTGCAATTCGTTCCAGTCATTGGCAGCAGAGAACTGGAAGGAAAGGCGGCCAAAGGAAGTGTTAGCTTTGGGGATGACCAGTACAATATACCTGATGGAGCGCGTGCTACGGGTGGGTGTTGCTATGGTGACCAGTGAGCTGAGATAAGGTGGGGCTTTACCGAGCAAAGACTTATAGATGACCTGGAGCCAGTGGGTTTGTCAACGGATATGTAGCGAAGGCCAGCAATCGAGAGCATACAGGTCGCAGTGGTGCGTAGTATATGGGGCTTTGGTAACAAAACGGATGGCACCGTGATAGACTCCATCCAATTTGCTTGAGTAAAGGGTTGGTGGCTATTTTGTAAATGACATCGCCAAAGTCGAGGATCGGTAGGATAGTCAGTTTTACGAGGGTATGTTTGGCAGCTTGAGTGAAGGAGGCCTTGTTGCACAATAGGAAGCCGATTCTGAAGGAGAGTTTACAGTCTAACCAGACACCTAGGTATTTGTAGTTGTCCACGTATTCTAGGTCAGAACCGTCCAGAGTAGTGATGCTAGTCAGACGGGAGGGTGTGGGCAGCAATCGGTTGAAGTGCATGCACTTAGTTTTACTTGCATTTAACTTCTTATGGCTGGGGGCAGTATTGAGTAGCTTGGATGAATAAGGTGCCCAGAGTAAACTGCCTGCTCCCAGAAGCTAAGATATGCATATTAGTATATTTGGATATAAAACACTCTGAAGTTTCTAAAACTGTTTGAATGATGTCTGTGAGTATAACAGAACTCATATAGCAGGCAAAAACCTGAGAACAAATCCAACCAGGAAGTGGGAAATTTGAGGTTTGTAGTTTTTCAACTCTTGGCCTAGCGAATACACAGTGGGATATTGGTCATATTGCACTTCCTAAGGCTTCCACTAGATGTCAACATTCTTTAGAACCTTGTTTGATGCTTCTACTGTGAGGTGGGTGCAAATGAGAGGGGAATGAGTCAGGGCTCTGGCAGAGAGCCACGAGCTCAGTCTCGCGTGCTACGTGAGAGCGAGCTCTGTTCCATTGCATTTCTACAGACAAAGGAATTCTCCGGTTGGAACATTATTGAATATTTATGTTAAAAACATCCTCAAGATTGATTCTGTACTTCGTTTGACGTGTTTCTACGACCTGTAATAGAACTTTTGTACTTACCGCTGGACTTGCACGCCCTTGCGCGCCCTGAGTTTAGATTTGTTTACCAAACATGCTAACAAAAGGAGGTATTTGGACATAAATGATGAACATCATCGAACAAATCAAACATTGTGCATTCTGATGAAGATCATCAAAGGTAAGTGAATATTTATAATGCTATTTCTGACTTCTGTTGACTACACAACATGGCGGATATCTGTTTGGCTTGTTTTGGTCTCTGAGCGCTGTACTCAGATTATTGCATGGTTTGCTTTTTTGGTAAAGCTTTTTTTAAATCTGACACAGCAGTTGCATTAAGGAGAGGTTTATCTAAAGTTCCATGTATAACACTTGCATTTTCATCAACATTTATGATGAGTACTTCTGTAAATTGATGTGGCTCTCTGCAAAATCACCGGCTGTTTTTGGAACTACTGAGCATAACGCGCCAATGTATACTGAGATATTTTGATATAAATATGAACAATGATGTCCTATGAGTGTCATCTGATGAAGATCAAAGGTTAGGGATTAATTTCTCTCTATTTCTGCTTTTTGTGACTCTTCTCTTTGGCTGAAAAAAATGGCTGTGTTTTTCAGTGTAAAGCCTATTGGAAATCGTACACTGTGGTAGGATTAACAAGAAGCATATCTTTAAAATGGTGTAAAATGTTTGAGGAATTTTAATTATGAGATTTCTGTTGTTTGAATTTGGCGCCCTGCACTTTCACTGGCTGTTGTCATATCGATCCCGTTAGCGGGATCTCAGCCTTAAGAAGTTGCAGTTGGAGGCCACGAAGGAGTGTTATATGGCGTTGAAGCTCGTTTTGAGGTTTGTTAGCGCAGTGTCAAAAGAAGGGCCAGATGTATACAGAATGGTGTCGTCTGCGTAGAGGTGGATCAGAGAATCACCAGCAACAAGAGCGACATCACTGATATATACAGAGAAAAGAGTCGGCCCGAGAATTGAACCCCGTGTTACCTCCATAGAGACTGCCAGAGGTCCGGACAACAGGCCCTCCGATTTGACACACTGAACTCTATCTGAGAAGTAGTTGGTGAACCAGGTCAGGCAGTCATTTGAGAAGTCAAGGCTATTGAGTCTGCCGATAAGAATGAGGTGATTGACAGAGTCGAAAGCCTTGGCCAGGTCGATGAAGACGGCTGCACTGTAACGGTTCTCTTTAGTTGAAGGAGAGGCGGACCAAAATGCGGCGTGATGATGATTCATGTTTGTTTTATGAAGAAAAAACGATACATGAATAAACTAACGAAAACAATAAACGTGAGAACTCAAAACAGCCCTATCTGGTGCAAACACAAAGACAGGAACAATCACCCACAAACACACAGTGAAACCCAGGCTACCTAAATATGGTTCCCAATCAGAGACAATGACTAACACCTGCCTCTGATTGAGAACCATATCAGGCCAGACATAGAAATAGACAAACTAGACATGAAACATAGAATGCCCACTCAGCTCACACCCTGACCAACCAAAACATAGAAACATACAAAGCAAACTATGGTCAGGGTGTGACATGCACAGTAATGTCTCTTATCGATGGCGGTAATGATATCTTTTAGGACCTTGAGTGTGGCTAAGGTGCACCAATGACCAGCTCGGAAACAAGATTGCATAGTGGAGAAGGTACGGTGGGATTCAAAATTGTTGATGATCTGTTTGTTAACTTGGCTTTCAAAGATTTTAGAAAGGCAGGGCAGGATGGATATAGGTCTATAACAGTATGGATCTAGTGTGTATCCCCCTTTGAAGATGGGGATGACCGCGGCAGCTTTCCAAACTTTGGGGATCTCAGACGATACGAAAGAGAGGTTGAATAGGCTAGTAATAGTGGTTGCAACAATTTCGGCTGATAATTTTAGAAAGAGAGGATCCATATTGTCTAGCCCAGCTGATTTGTAGGCATCCCGATTTTGCAGCTCTTTCAGAACATCAGCTGTCTGGATTCGGGTGATGGAGAAGCGGGGGGGGGGGGCAAGTTGCTGCAGGGAGTGCTGAGATGTTGGCCGGGGTAGGGGTAGCCAGGTGTGGCCAACCGTAGAAAAATGCTTTTTGAAATGATCGATTATCATAGATTTATAGGGGGTGACAGTGTTTCCTATCCACAAGTGCAGTGGGCAGCTGGGAGGAGGTGCTCTTATTCTCCATGGACTTTACAGTGTACCAAAACCTTTTGGAATTAGTGCTACAGGAACACATTTCTGTTTGAAAAAGCTAGCCTTTGCTTTCCTAACTGACTGAGTATATTGGTGGTTCCTAACTTCCCTGAAAAGTTGCATATCGCGGGGGCTATTCGATGCTAATGCCGAATGCCACAGGATGTTTTTATGCCGGTCAAGGGCAGTCAAGTCTGGGGTGAACCAAGGGATATATGGATATATCTGTTCTTAGTTCTACATTTTTTGAATGGGACATGCTTATTTAAGATGGAGCGGTCGATTAGAAAGGCCTGCTCGCTGAAGTGTTTTAGGGAGCGTTTGACAGTGATGAGGGGTGGTCATTTAACAGCGGACCCATTATGCATGCAGGCAATGAGGCAGTGATCGCTGAGATCCTGGTTGAAGACAGCAGAGGTGTATTTTGAGTGCAAGTGGGTCAGGATGATATCTAAGAGGGTGCCCATGGTTACGGATTTAGGGTTGTACCTGGTAGGTTCCTTGATCATTTGTGTGAGAGGCTATCTCTACAGTATATTGCAACTCCGCAACCTTTGGCAGTTCTATATTTTCGGAAAATGTTATAGTTAGGGATGGAAATTTCAGGATTTTTGGTGGCCTTCCTAAGCCAGGATTCAGACACGGCTAGGACATCCGGGTTGGCGGAGTGTGCTAAAGCAGTGAATAAAACCAATTTAGGGAGGAGGCTTCTAATGTTAACATGCATGAAACAAAGGCTTTTACGGTTACAGAAGTCAACAAATGAGAGCGCCGGGGGAATAGGAGTGATGCTGGGGGCTGCAGGGCCTGGGTAAACCTCTACATCACCAGAGGAACAGAGGAGGAGTAGGATAGGAGTACGGCTAAAGGCTAAAAGAACTGGTCGTCTGGTGCGTTCGGAACAGAGAGGAAGAATAGAATTAAGGCATAATGTACAGACTGGTATGGTAGGATGTGAGTACAGTAGAGGTAAGCCTAGGCATTGAGTGAGGATGAAAGAGGTTTTGTCTCTAGAGGCACCATTTAAGCCAAGTGAGGTCACCGCAAGTGTGGGGGGTGGAACAAAAGGGCTAGCTAAGGCATATTGAGCAGTTCTGGAGGCTCTACAGTGAAATAAGACAAAAATCACTAACCAAAACAGCAGTAGACAAGGCATATTGACATTAGGGAGAGGCATGTGTAGCCGAGTGATAATAGGGTCCAGGGAGTAGCTTGGCGAGCTGGAGGCACGACGATTCAGATAGCTAGCAGGCCGGGGCTAGCAGGCTAGCAGATGGTCCTCAGGGGGACGTCGCAATGGAAGAGCCTGTTGAAACCCCCTCGGATGGTTATGTTGGCAGACCAGTTGTGATGGATTGTTGGGGCTCCGTGTCGGCAGCAAAGGTTCCAGGCCAATTGGCATAAGAGGTATTAAAGCCCAGGAATTGTCTGATTGATCTCTTCGGTTAGCCGGGAGATGGGCCTAGCTCCAGGCTAGCTCCAGGCTAATTGGTGCTTGCTTCTGGACTGAGATGTTAGCCGGGAGTAACCACTCGGATAGCAGCTAGCTAGCTGCGATGATCCGGAGTAAAGGTTCAGAGCATGCGGTAGGAATCCGGAGATGTGGTAGAGAATAAGCAGTCCGATATGCTCTGGGTTGATATCGCACTGTGCCGACTGGCAGGAATTGACCAGGCTGAGGCTGGCATTTGTCCTAGTTAACGGTGATGATGGCTAGCAGCGGCTAACTGACTACTAGCTAGTAGCTACTTAGCTGGCTAGCTTCTGAAGGGGGTTCCGGTTCTAAAGTATAAAAAATTGCAGATCCATACCACATTGGGTGAGGCAGGTTGCAGGAGAGTATGTTCCAGTCCGTAGATGGAAATTGAGATTAAAAATATTTTAAAAAATATATTAAATATATACGAAGAAAAACTATATATACACAGGACAAGACAAACAAAACAGACATCCTACTGCTATGCCATCTTGGAAAAAACATTTGAATTATAGTCTGAGGTGGAACTGGAAATGGAATGCATGGGGACAGAGTTCCTAACATGAAAATCTCAAAGGAAATACTTGTATATATGTTTTATCATAGCGACAGTGTTGAGTTCTTCTCAATGTAATTGTCCCAATTCCACCCATTATTACAGTGACCCTAGCTCACACATAGCCCATTTACACACTGGGCCTACTGCCAACATTACGTAAGTATCCACAGATTCAAGATATGGTCAAGATATGAGGCCTCCCACTACTTTATAGGCCTATCTCTATCAGTCATCATACACTGAAACTAAACTACCATAGGCCTGCCCTACACCTAACCCCACCCATAGGAAAACTACACTGAAAAGCATAAGTACATTGGGTTGGGCTGGTTTTTATCTTATCTAACTACAGTAAATCTCCACCAGGATTTTCAGGTTGTTAACTGGAACTCAGGGCATGAATAGTGCAAGAGACGTTGGCTTATGTGCTATGTAAACAACGCACTAAAGCAGCGTTTCCCAAACTCGGTCCTTGGGCCCGCCCTTGGTGGATGTTTTGGTTTTTGCCCTAGCACTACACAGCTGATTCAGATAATCAAAGCTGGATGATGAGTTGGTTATTTGAATCAGCTGTGTAGTGAAATGTGCACCGGGGGGGGACAGGCCCGAGTTTGGGAAACCCTGTCTAAGGACTGCACCTTTGCCCTCATTTGTTGTGAAATCAAGTCACTGTCTTTTCACAATGGTCGTAGCATTAAAACATGATCTCTTGTTATGCCTCACAGGCCACTAAAGCCACTTCTGTAATCCTACTCCCACACATGAATCCATCATGCAGCTACTGAATATAACCTATAATCAGTACTCAGCCTTTGCTTTGGCCTCGGTTTCTCTGCGACTCTCACACCATGCTACAGTATATCGCCTGTTTAGTAGTTTCTTTAAATGACAAATACAATGTAGAGGCGTTTGGGTTCATGTTTTTCCCACTTTATTTTGATCTTCTTTTTTGCCTTTTCACATGACAGACACTCCCAACTGACATCAGGCTTCACACAGAGCCAGGAGGCAAGAGGAGAGAAGCCAGCCAGCCAGCCTCCAGACAGTGTGAGACAGTCTGCCCAGTCATTATGAGCAATAAATAGCAGGACTAGGCGGCAGTCAACCGTGAAGAGGAAAAGAGTCAAAATAAAGCATGATGGACGCAGTCTGAGAGCAATATCATCTCCATTATTTCCCTTATTCATTATTCTCACAAACCTTTCAGACTTTGTTTCTGTTGTTGTTGAAACACCAACAAAAAGGCATTCATGGAAAGCTAATTCCAACAGGAGCAAAGATCGTGATTGACTGAAAAGATGCTCTTAATATTCCATGCATCTTCTCTTTTTCTCTCTCTCGCTCTCTCTGCCTCCCTCCCTCTCTCTCTCTTTGTCAATTTGGACAGGTCATCGGAGACTGATTGCCATGACTAAGATCCCAATTAGGCTGACTGCTGCTGGTGGCTTAAATAATGGAAGGTTACCTTGGACATTTATGACTCAGCAGCACTTTCGGCTTTAAATCAAGCCTTGTCGTCTATTGGACTCATATCCGTCCTGTCTATGTGTACAGGCAGGGTAGTGAGTGAGAGTCAGTAGGACTGTTGCCAGGCAGGCAGGTTTCAGTAGAGACGAACAACACCCAAGGGCTTCTCTGACTTACGTAACCCTATGCCTGCCTGTTCAGTTACTGAGCAGCCTTTGGAATCTACTTTTCATACTGGAGGTGAGACGGGGTGGCGGTCACACTAGTGCTGAGGGTAGATAAGGGGAAGGTATGCAAGAAGGGGAAATTGAAGATGGCCGTTCAGATGGCCGTTCATCACTAAGCACACATGGAGCCTCACAAAAAGCAAGCTGTGTTTTGTGCTTGAGGCAATAGGCATAGCGTAAATCCAGTTTTTAGAAAACCTTGCTGCTTCTTCTCTGCTTCCTCTTCATTCACTTAATGCCCTGTGGGTAGCCTCCTCAAAAACAGAATGCAAAGGTGTTTGATAACCATTTGTCCAAAGAGGCCAGAAAGGCAAAAGGCCCAAATGTAATTGTAATCATTTCACTGTCTTATGACATCATCTTCAAATCTGTCATATCTCTGCAAAATCATATAGGTTGTGAATAAGCCTACATTTAGCAGACAGATACCGCCTTGAAAGCAAAGATACATCTATAGGGAAAGGGAAATGAGTCAAGATTCAGGGCAAAAAGAGTAAGCTATAACATAACTAGCCTCCCTTCTCTGTTCAGTCATAGCAAATGGAGTTCTAGACTTACAGGGCTTGTGAGGGGACATTCCAGACTTGTAACTTATCCATTTGTGAGGCCACTGTAAAGAATCACCCTAATGGCCTACAGGCCCTTTTCCCTCAAACAATCAAGAACACCCAAACCAACCCCATGAAATCATATGGACTGCACTATCTATCACAACGAAAGTGTCAGGACTGAGCTGAGCATGAAGAAACAATTAACCCACAAAACACGTTCATCATCTAGGCCTACCTATAACATCCCGTGGGATATGCGTAGCCTTGTCTCAGTCAACCAAAATCACAGCAGTGTAGCCTACTTCAAAGTCTACAAAATCACAGGTTTTTATGATGAATGGACATGGCATTGATGCGCTGTGTTTTCCACTGTAGATTGTTCCCATGACACTGTGTGAGACCATTCAGGGCCCTTCTGGGAGACTGCAAGCCTTTCATTTCAGCTAATGCATGCTGCCAATTATCGGACAATAAAACCACAGGGCAGACAGACTCAACAGAGACAAACAAAATGGCTGCTGAAAGTGACTAATGGTGAGGGTGCAATGGGAAACTGTTTAAAAATAACAATAATAATAAAAAGATATGCTGGTTATATTTCTGAGTGGGGGAGGGGAATCAGTTTTGAAGATAAGATTCGGAGAGAGTAGGGAAGAAGAAGGACGCTGGACACTGACCTCATTGAAAAAGCATATGATCAATAAAATTCACAGGATGAGGTTTGAATTAGAAAAAGGATTTTCCAGATTACAACCCTGTTCGGCTGGTGTCAATGAAATATTTCTCAATAGCATATCCAGCTGTGATCAGGATGCATCTAGGTGTAGGATTCGATTAGACAGGTGGATTTCCCATGTCTGTGACCCCAGAGATGAGAGGAATGGCACTGAGCCCCGTGTGCCTACCGCCAGACCACTTCTACCACTGTGATGCTATTTTTTAGAAACCAAGCCACATATTATTAGGCAATCACAACAATCATAGCAAGTTATGACACGGAAGTCCCCTTTTCATCTAGGGGCTACAAATCATGAACACAAGGGGATGCAGATGACCCAGACAGTTGATCATCCAAGGCATAATATCACCATTAAGATTCAGGTACATTTCCCCATGAGTGTAATTAAATAAGGTAAAAGGCTATTTGGTATTTGACATAGCCAGGCCTATGTCACAAAGAATGTAATAAATTGGTATGCGCACTGTGTACCCTATTACTGGCATCATGTGTTCTGTGCAGTGAACATTTTATTAAAGCCATCATTGCTTTAGTGAGCACTAATATGGGGTAATTTGGTCAAAGTTGTATGGCTGACATCACCCACAAAATCAATGTTTCAGAAGGAGAAAGGGTATTAAGGGGGGGAATTAGCAATATCTCGCGTGCCACGCCCGCCTCGTGCAAATGGAAGTGGGCAGGAACTAAGGATAACCATGGCAATGGTGACGTCTTCTCCCTTGCTCTAATTGGAGGAAACCCCGTGGCCCTAGCCGCAGCCTACGGGCTAGTCGAACATGTCCCTGAACTCCCGCCCCCTTTCCCCTCGCGAAATAGCTACTGGCTAGTATCTCTAGAAACCATCGTTGACAGGTGAAAATGTATATTTCTGATTGGAAAATCATTCTCAGCTAGAGCCGCCCTAGCAAGTTTGGTTGAATTGCATCTCTGCTGGTTTTCCGCTCTGCCTCATACCAATCTCAAAAGCGGATCAATTCGGAGGAAGAAATCGGGACCTTAGAAGGTTAGAAAATTCAGAAATCCCATTTCAATCTTTTTTTAGTTTGCGATTTGTAAATTATGTTTATTTTGTAGCCAAGCATGGTAACGTTGTGTTGTTCCAATCCATTCAGGATGAAAGGAGTGGCCCTACGCTAACGTTACTAGTTATCTTTTACTATTGTAGGCTAACGTTAGCTAGATGCTCATCTGGCGGGTTTATGTTAGTTTGTCTGGTCGAAGCAAGATGGATGCATCATTTTTGTTTTGCATAAATGTTAACCTTGTGGGGATGTAGCTAGGTAACTTTGTCTCTAGCGTTGTCTGTGGTAGCACTGTCTGGTAGTACTGTCTGAATGCTAGCTAACGTCGTAACAGTCAGCAACTGTGACCACTAACGTTAGTTTAATTGCCAGCCTAACTAACTATGATTGCTAACTAGTTAAATTTAGATGGTTAGCATAAAGCTAACTTTGAGTCTTTCTGGGTTAACGAACGTCAGCTAGCTACTGGTACTGTGTCACTAGCTAGCTGACGGCAGCGACCCATCGAATTTGACAGACACCATGTCCACGCGCGCACGACACGCGCACACAGCCGAATGTAACGGTAGCTAGCGCGTGTAACCTGTAACGTTAATTCCAAGTTTGATTGCTCTGAAATTGTTATTTATATCGGCTTCAGTTTATAATACGCTGGTGCTAGTAAAAGTGCATTCACTACATTGGGTCACAACCTCTTCCATAATAAATTGACTAACAGTGACATAAACCTCCCGTTTTACACTTGCAGGTTTTTGGTGGAATACTCCGGAGCACCCCCTACTCTCCATCTTGTACCTCCCAATTCAATTTATTCCCTGTTGCATTCCTGGACTCCTATTGTTTTTAAACCTTCCCTGGCAAGTCAAGATAAGGTTACACACTAAATAATAAAATAAAAAAAACAATGGATAAAACGGATCTTATTCAGAAGGCCAAGTTGGCAGAGCAAGCCGAGCGCTACGATGACATGGCTGCCTCCATGAAGGAGGTAACGGAGCAGGGGGGCGAGCTGTCAAACGAGGAGAGGAACCTGCTATCTGTCGCATACAAGAACGTTGTCGGAGCACGGCGGTCGGCATGGAGGGTCATCTCCAGCATCGGACAGAAGACCGAGGGAAGCGACAAGAAGCTCGCAATGGTCAACGAATACCGGGAGAAAGTGGAGGGAGAGCTGAGAGATATCTGCAATGACGTACTGGTATGTAGTACCAGTACAGATTAATTCTGCTGGAAATGTTTGGTATATAAAGTGGGTGTACGCAGGGTAGAGCGAAATTCAGTTGGTGGTACAGTAAACAAAAACGGTTGGAACCACTGGCCTAGGATACTGAATACACCCATCTCACCCTCTCACAGCTTGGAGCTGGGAAAGTGTGGTCACTAGTCAGACAATCAGTCACTGTGTTGCATCATTATATTGACAATGTATATGGATGTAAAATAATTACATGAAAGACAAAGATATAATTTGAAATAGTTGATTAGTCATCTTTCTAGGTCTTTGAAGTGTTTGGTTAGTGGTCTTCCAAGACTGCCCTTGTCCTCTTGAGGCATATTTGAGTGTATCAGTGCAAGCACGAGACATCAGTAATTCACCCAGCCGTACTGCCACAGGAATCTCAACTCTATGCTGTCTAGATAAATTTGCTGAAGAAAAGGGACTCTTTAAATTATGAGCAATGCCTTCTCTGAACAGTCAACACTACATTAAGTATGCTTGATGAAAGACAGTGTTTGCTTAACAAAAGCATAGCTATGCAGATCTTTCCACTATGTTATCAGTCTACCAGGACTGGTTAAATTCTGTCGCAATTCAGGTTGAATAGCACATACAGTACCAGTCAAAAGTTGGAGACATACTCATTCAATGGTTTTTCTTTATTGTTTTATGATTTTCTACATTTTTAACACATCAACCATGAAATACCACACATGGAATCATAATCATGTAGTAACCAAAGAAGTGTTAACAAATAAAAATATATTTTATATTTGCGATTTTTTTTGACGTTTTGCACAGCTTTGCATTCTTGGCATTCTCTCAACCAGCTTCTTGAGGTAGTCACCTGGAATGCATTTCAATTAACAAGTATGCCATATTAAGTTATTTGTGGAATTTCTTTCCTCCTTAATGCGTTTGAGCCAATCAGTTGTGTTGTGGGAAGGTAGGGGTGGTATACTGAAGATACCCCTATTTGGTAAAAGACCAAGTCCATATTATGGCAAGAACAGCTCAAATATGCAAAGAGAAACGACAGTCCATCATTACTTTAAAACATGAAGGTCAGTCAATGTAGAACATTTCAAGAACTTTTAAAGTTTTTCAAGTGCAGTTGCAAAAACCAAGCGCTATGATGAAACTGGCTCTCATGAGGACCTCCACAGGAAATGAAGATTCAGTTACCTCTGCTGCAGAGGATAAGTACATTAAAGTTAACTACACCTCAGATTGCAGCCCAAATAAATGCTTCGCAGAGTTCAAGTAACAGACACATCTCAACATCAACTGAGGAGACTGCGTGAATGCCTTAATGGTCGAATTGCTGCAAAGAAACCACTACTAAAGGACACCAATAAGAAGAGGCATGCTTGGGCCAAGAAACATGAGCAATGGACATTAGACGGGTGGGAATCTGTCCTTTGGTCTGATGAGTCCAAATGTGAGATTTTTGGTTCCAACCGCCCTGTCTTTGAGATGCAGAGTAGGTGAACGGATGATCTCCGCGTGTGTGGTTCCCCCCCCCCGTGAAGCATGGAGGAGGTGTGGGGATGCTTTGCTTGTGACACTGTCAGTGATTTATTTAGAATTCAAGGTACACTTAACCAGCATGACTACCACAGCATTCTGCAGGCAGCGATATGCCATCCCATCTGGTTTGCACTTAGTACCACTATCATTTGTTTTCTAACAGGACAATGACACACAACACACCTCCAGGCTGTGTAAGGGCTATTTGACCAAGGAGATTGATGTAGTGCTGCATCAGATGACCTCCGCAATCACCCGACCTCAACCCAATTGAGATGGTTTGGGATGAGTTGGACCACAAAGTGAAAGAAAGGCAGCCAACAAGTGTTAAGCATATGTAGGAACTCCTTCAAGACTGTTGGAAAAGCATTCCAGGTGAAGCTGGTTGAGAAATGCCAGAGTGTGCAAAGGGTTGCTACTTTGAAGAATCGCAAATATAAAATATTTTTCTATTTTTTTATTTTTTTTGTTGCTTACTACAGGATTCCATATGCGTTATTTCATAGTTTTGATGTCTTTACTATTATTATACAATGTAGAACATTGTAAAAATAAACTCTTGAATGAGTAGGTGTCAACTTTTGACTGGTACTTTATATACTTAAAAAAAAAAAATCCTGAATTGACTCATTTGAAATGGAATTGACCTTTACTCTGGTCTCACGCTCAGCAGTGAGTGTTTCCCTGAACCCAACCATTAATTTATTTTATCTGTTAAGCATATCACACCTCTTATTAATCTTGCTCTAAACAGAGACTAACATTAGATTGTTTCAATCCAATGTGGGTCAAATGTCATGTCCCACGATTGTCCATGAGTTCCTACAGTCTAAAATGGTGATCTGGCCCTGAGATGAGAAGGTAGTATTATATTTTCATCCTCTCTCCGGTTTCTTCCTGTTGGGAATGTCACACTGAACAATGGGGTTTAATGACGTGATGGTGCTGACTGACAAAGGTCACAAACCAGTGTGTCTGCATGGTAAGGTGTGTCAGAATGGGTGGAGTAGGCACTGGCGGACTACCAGTGGTGGCTGATCAAGGGCCGTGCTGTTATAGGCCTAAAACTGGGAGAGTGTGGGCTCCTCCTGTTTTGATATTCACATATCTAGGTTCCTTGGGACATCTAGGTTCCTTGGGACATCCCTACCCTAAACACTACCATAACCATAACCTTAACCATAACCTTTACCTTAACCATTTAAAAAATATATATCAACTGCAATTGAGTAGTGACGTCCCAAGGATCCCGGCTAGCACGGACCCTTCACATTTCATCTGGCACATGAGTTGTAATGAAGCTAGCCAAGTGGAAGAGTTCATTCAGAATTGTGTAACAGAACTGTCATAGCCCAGTTTGTTCAAGTGGCTATGTCTCTCAACCTCACTAACCTAGCTTGCTACACAATGGGGGCTACTCTCTGATTTAAAACTGAAACATGCAGGAAAATATATTTTTTGGTTCCCTTCCAATAATATTACTTGACTGTCACTGACTGGACTTTCTACTACAGACTTTTTCCCCTGTTTGTTTTTTTCAGGGGCAATTGTTTTCACTTAAATCCAAGCCTGTACTACTGAATGGCTCTGCCCATTTATTCCTATCTGGTCTTGATAGTGGATTAAGGGAGGATCTGGTGGAGGCTTAACTGTGAGGTTGAGAGAATTTCACTGAGCTGCTGGCCTTTAGACACACGGAGGTCTGAGATGAGGGGATTGGCTTGGGGGGATGTTGTGGGCAGCGTTTTGTAAGCACGCTGGAGCCCAATCTAGCACTGAACCTTACATATAGGAATACCATTAAGGCTTTATGACTATGTCCCACATCTCTACTGAATTTTTTATTTTTTTAATAAAGGTTGCAGTGTCCACTGATCAATTGTGAACATCTAGCCAGGGAGATATTCAAAGCATGTCACTTGCTAATCACATTTCATTGCCCCTGCCATTCTAATTGGGTTGCTGTTATTTACTCTGACCGATATTAATGGTCACCAACAGAGATTTAAAACATTTTTTTTGTGGCATATATGCATAGTGGTTCTCTATACGAGCAAGCAAACAATGGCAATCCCTATGTATGTAGGCATAACTGATAAGCAGCTAACTGTAGGCTGGGGTGTAGGTGTGCCTCAGGTTGGTTACCCCCCCCCCCCCCCTCTCCTTTCCTTTATGCCAGTGAGTCATGGTTATGTAAACCGTACAGATGGGCACATCTTCTGACCACACCTTACAGCTTCTCCACGTCTGTGCACTCACCGCTCTCTAGTGTGTGTGGCTCTGACTCAGATGCCTGCCAGTGTTGACGGAGGGCGTGGTGGAGCCAGCCTATAAGAATGTTTATCTCGCTGCTTGCCTGAACTCGTCCCTTCTGCTTGGCGGCTGGCTATTGGTGCACGTAACCACCTATCTCCTCTCAGCTGACAGGCCTTGGCTTGACTGGGCTGAAGTAGGCCTGGATAACATGGCACTCATTTTCCACTGAGGCGATGTCATACTGGACTGGGTGGAACCCTTCTGCTGCCCACGGCCATGCAGACACTGCCCTTACCCACCCTGCATGTCTGCACTGTGTATGGGAATAGATAATGGAAGCTGGATAGTTACCCCCAATAACCACCACTCAATCTGTTAGAAATTACAGTTGATTGTGGTCAGAATCGGTTCACTTATAGTAGATTAGGCCGTGGCCATCGGCGCTGCCGTGAAATTGGAGGATGGTGCTGAGGATGGTGCAGGCTGTTTTCAGTGCTCCACTTTCAGGCATCGGTTTGACAGAACTGAACGTGGCCCACTACACAACAATCCAGGCTGGTCTCGTCTTCACATGTGAATCTAAGCTTGGCGAGACACATTTTTCAAAGTCAAACCTGGGTTGTCATGGCGACGGCCCACATTTTTGTGATCATTGAAAACCCGGCCAGATTCGCACAGTAGTTTTTAGATGGACTAGCACAAAAATATGCTCGTCCGTATGTTCACGATGATGCTCATCTCCAATAGAAGAGCACAGTACTACAGTACTACAATTAGTCGAACACTGGAGAATTTCACCATCAGCTCTTGTTAGGCCTATATCATAGCCGCAGATGAGATATAGGAGCCCATTTTATTAAGCACAGTGCTATTGCCTGGGTCATTTATTAGGGCACACCGTAGCTAAATGTTTCCTATTGGACAGGTTCATGTAATTCCTCCCTGTTTCCTTCCGTTTGGTGCCTAATGAAGACTGCCTTGGGCTGTGTGAACTGAAGACCATGTGAACAACCAGGCCACTCTCCCTCCACTCGTCTGCAGGCAGGGTGATGTATGGGAAGGAATGCTTGGAACTTGAGACATTTGAGCGTGCCGTGTATCTAGACTAATCTCGTCTGTAAGTAGACTGGGTGGGAGTGGCTCGGGTAAGAGTGTGGGCAGGGCTGGATGAGCCCTGAGACACGCCCACTTCGACTCACTCCCTGTCAGTGTCAGTAGATGCCATTTTAGGTCTGTCAGCCTCTGCGGCGAACTCATTAATCTGATATTTAAAACAAGTTAATGTGACTTAAACCCTTGGTCTCACTGACACAGATTTGCTGTAATCAGGCAGCAGTCAGACACTTTTGGAGACTGGTCCTGATGAGTTGGCCCTGGCTGGTTAGGCTCCTTCACGCTAACTAACTGATGATTAGCATTCCAGACCTCCGTGTCAGGAGCTGATACATTTCTCTTACAGAAGGAATCTTGCCTTGGATTGAACCCCAGATGAAATGTAGGCCATAGCTCCTACTGTATTCCCTATACCCTCTTCAGTATAGTTAGTGTGTTGCAGATGAACTGGTCTGCAGTGATGCTGGAGTTTCTGCTGCTGCTGTGGGTTTAAATATAGATGCTGTTGGGTGCCTTGGAGTGCTATGTAAGCTGTAGCATACAAGCAGTGCTGCTCTTTCCCAGTTTTAGCCGCAGGTTTTGCTTCTGAGACACGTTGATTCGATGGCGGTATCTGTTCCACTAAGACGGAGCGCTGAGGAACGTTGGAACGAAAGGAGCCCAGAAGAATCTGGGGCAAAAGACGGTCAGGAACTCGCAGGAGGCCTGGCCTCATTATGGACAAGTTGGAATGACTTGACGCAGTGCAAAACCCTGGCTCCCACCCTGCTTATGCTGAAACCACTGCTGCCTGCCCATATGCACAGCTAGGCTCTTGCTGTCTACTCCACTGGACTCATGGTGGACTCTGTATGTGTGTCTAGGGCTGGCACAAGTTACTGTATAACCGTGTAGTCGTCAGTTATGGATGAAGACGGTCATGAAAATAAAATAAAAACATTTTTGGGGGGGATTTTTGGTTGTTAAGAATGAGCAGCATAATGGGGACGTCTGGGCGTTCGTGCTATACTCATGGGTACACTAGCAATGGCTGCCTGGTATTGTGATCATTTTCATGGTACTGTAAAATGTTCATTCAAGTGATAACTGATGTGGCTCATGTGATGGAATGCATTTTTTTTCTTTCTCTAACGTCTGAGTTAAATAAACAAATCACAGCACATTGATGGGTACACTTCCTGCTTTTACTTCCTGCTTTGCTCTTCGCAATGGCTGCCAGTCGCCCATTATGCCATCATTGACTTGAATGTTGACGCACATTCCAGTTATTCTATTGCAGCAGATTCAGTCAGGAGCTGAGAGGAGAAAATGTGCGGAGGGAAGAAAGAAAAACTTAACGGTGACCACGGTCATTTGGCTGGCCAATTACCGTCATCCAAAATTCCTTGACTGTCACAGCCCTACGAGTGTGTGCCTCCCTCGTGTGTGCAAATCCTGCATGGACATCACTCGCATGATGTCATCACATGAGGCTACTGAACTGGTCAATCACATTGGGTCACAGGCTCAATTACATTTTTTCTGATAATCGCTATATGAATTTTGAAACGTGTGTTCATTGTTGTTACACCTCCTTGGTCCAGCACTGTCGCTAATGCTGCTCACCCAGTTTTTGTTGGATATATCACAGTTGTAACGGGAAGATTGAGGCTTCTTTGCCTACCACTGGTATTGAAGGGTTTGGTTGGGAACTCGACTCACATGGTCATGTTTGGGTGTATGTGGTCTCAGCCAATCAGAATCAACCTGCTTTCTTTAGCCAGTCAGAGTATGTTAACAGGATTTCAATAATAAAGGAACATTGACTGTCAAATAGATGGAAGTGTGTGTGTGTGTGTGTGTGTGTGTGTGTGTGTGTGTGTGTGTGTGTGTGTGAACAAACAATTCATTCCTGTTTCCTTTGCACAGGAACTTCTGAATAAATATTTAATTGAGAACTCCACAAACGCCGAAAGCAAAGTCTTCTATCTTAAGATGAAGGGGGACTACTATAGATACCTTGCCGAAGTCGCCTCCGGGGATGACAAGACAGGTGAGCTTGAAATGGCCCCTCGAACTGATTACTGCATGAGGTTTTTGCCATGTTGGTATTTGCAAGCAATACACTTACATTTTAGATGTGTGAACTACTCTGAATGGGGTGGCAGGTAGCCTAGCGAGCTATGGGCCAGTAACCGAAAGATTGCTGATTTTTGAATCCCCTAGACGACTAGGGGGAAAAAATCTGCCAGTGCCCTTGAGCAAGGCACTTAACCCTAATTGCTCCTGTAAGTCGCTCTAGATAAGAGCGTCTGCTAAATGACAAATGTAATAATCTCTCTAGCCCAAGTGCTACTCGAGCCAGATATGTAAAATATATTGACTCTTTTCTTTTGAAATCCCCCATTTTCTCTCTCTCTCTCTAAATCCCAGAATGACATCTAAGCAGGCTTAAATGACTGTGGGGCATGAAGTAAATGTTCTGTGAAGTATAGACATTGTTCTTCGCAACCCTATAGAATTCGCCTCCCTCTGATTGCGTAACAGCCCCAATATGAATCTCCCCTCCGAGTCACGTCCTAATAAAGACGCCTTTGATCTGCACTATTGCAAGACGTCCTTTAGGTCTCTGTCGCATGCCGTTGTTCTACAGTCTGCGAGGAGGTTAAAATGAGGCTTTATGAGGCTCTGCTTTAAACTCCGAGCCCCTCGTGCAGCAGCCGAAATAGAACGGCACATTTTGTAACGGAGCTGGAAATGGTGTCAAGTGAGGCGTCGGTACACACTCGCACGACCGCAGGGAGCCGTCTCATAGGAGGAGACGAGGAAGAGGGGAGGGTTCTAGCCTACTGTATGGGCCTCTGAGACTCCCACTGGCACCCATTGTGTGACGCACGCAAAAGAGAACTCTATGCCCAGTTATAAGCATGTGCATTTCAAGTGAGGCTTGGACAAAAGGAAATCAATGTGCCACTCGACTGCTATGTTCAGTTGCTTATTGCTGAGAACATGTCACACAGAATTGTCCAAACAGTACACTTGTAGTCTTTTAACCTAACACCCACTAGCCTATATCATAATCGCTACAGAGTGAATTTGAGTGAATCAGGCTTGTGTTAGTCGAAATAAGCGTCCAGTAGGGTGTCTCACTACCATTTGCCTCCCATAACGTCCACTTTGATCTGTGTGCTCCCCAGCGACCATAGAGAACTCTCAGGAGGCTTATCAGCAGGCGTTTGACATCAGCAAGAAGGAGATGGACCCCACGCATCCCATCCGCCTGGGCCTGGCCCTCAACTTCTCAGTCTTCTTCTACGAGATCCTCAACTCCCCAGAGAAGGCCTGCTCACTGGCCAAACAGGTCAGTCCAGCCTCACCCCTCTGTTCCTGTACCGTTTTCTTTAGATCTGGGGACTTAGTTTGAAATGTAGAGAAGTTCCATGTGTTATCTGCTTGTTCTGTCAGAATGAATGATAAGTGGTGTGTTTTGAATTGCTAACTCGTAGGTAAGTGTGTGAATGGGTTGATTGTTATGTCTCTTCTGGAAAAATGTTTTTCAATGAGCAATACCAAGTAGATGGCTTAATATCTGTGTTGGACTTTGCTGGGGGTTTATTCCGATCTATGGTAGCTTGGATTTTGTACAGTTAATCTACTTTGAAGCTTGCCGTGTAATAATTTTTTCTTTTTTTTTGTGTCTCGAGGCATTTGACGACGCCATCGCAGAGCTGGACAAACTGAACGAGGAGTCCTACAAAGACAGCACTCTCATCATGCAGCTGCTCAGAGACAACCTGACAGTGAGTTCCCTTCCCTATCTGCTCTGCCATGTTCCTTATTCTAGTCAATATTTACGGTCTGTTAAATGAAACTTTAATGTTTTTTATTTTTTATTGTCGGAGATGGTACAATAATGATAATGTTCACTTATAAGAGTTCATTTGGAGGACTGTCTGCATGGTAACGAGTTGTCTACGAACAAGTTTTTGTCTTTTGACAAACATTGACCTTAAACACATTTTGGTCTCTTTCTCCCAGTTATGGACATCCGACAACGCTCCCGAGGAAGGGGAAGGCGGAGAAGCCAGCGAGGCCGGAGAGAACGAGAACTGAAACTGAGTCATCTCTCCAAAAAATAACCTTTTTACACGTCTCCATTCCTTTATTGCTCCACTTCAAACTGATTCTAGCGATGAAACCCATTACTGAGAAAACTGCGTATGGAAATTCCAAAGTCATTTGTCTTTTCACATTGCCGTTTTTGGAGAAAAAAAAAAAGATTGACTGGAGAGGGAAAAAAAACTCCATTCCTTGGTTTGTGTTCATCCTGGCCTTCCATATGTGCAGATTCTGATGTTAGATCATTATGAATAGCTTCACCTCTTTGTATCAACGTTTTAGTCCAAAATAGAGGAAAAAAATAAGAAATTCTAGGGTTTTTGCTGCGCTACAGAAAATGTTAGTCCCATCAAACACCAGGGCAGTTAAGTATTCTTTGAACAGGGGTGTTTGCTAAGCAGGATAGGATGAATAGTTCCCTCATCCTCCGTAGTCTTTCTCCACACGGTTATCTGGTACGGTTACAGCTGCTGACGTCCGACATGGACAAGTCCAATTGTTCGATACTGCAGGGACGGCCAGTCTATGAGCTGGCACCCAGTCTTTCGCAGCCAGGTGATTTTCCATTGGTTCTTTCCTCACTCCCTCTGGTTACGGTATAAATCATGTCTGGTTGAAGACCATACAGAAGTGGGGCATTCTAAAAACTCAAACTCAAAATAAAAACAATCTGATAATGGGAAGGAAAAAAAATATTCCTACATGCATGTAATTTAATAGTGCACTGGAACGGAAACCAATGCTGTATACACAGCAAGTCCAATTTAGTACTTTTCAATGCAGGTGTGTGCACATGTTAAAGAAGGTGTTTGGTTAGTCCAAAGATTGTCATTAGAGATTTGGACCACTATTGTGTTTTTTTGCTAATCATCGATTGTAGTCCCCAAAAGCCTCGTGGAAATGTTTAATGCCCTATGTATCAGCTATGTAACATTAATAAAAATTACATTTTATAAACCAATCTCGAGCTGGGGTCTTTCCAGTATGGTGTGCGTTTTTAACTGTGCAGGTATCCCGTTTGATCCTTTCAACTGTGTGCTGTTTTAGAACCTGATTTCACACATTTTTATAGAAGATCAACTGACGTTAATTGGTAAGGTCATCTAACCTAATTTTGGACCAGTGTTCATGTCAGCAACAGCTATGCTATTGTGTGTGTGTGTGTGTGTGTGGGGGGGGGGGGGGGGGGGGCAAATGTCATGAGATGCTCTGCTTTATTTTGATGCCACAAAATTAAGTCCTGCAGGCCCTCGTTATCTTGCTGCAAAGAAAGACCTAGTTAATCTACAGCTGGTCCAGAACAGAGGAGCATGTCTTGCTCTTCATTGTGATCGGAGGGCTAATAGAAATACTATGCATGCCAGAGTTGAGGAGCGACTTACTGCATCACTACTTTGTACAAGAAACAATGTTAATTCCGAGTTGTTTGCATAGTCAACTTACACACCGCTCTGACACACACACTTAACCCACCAGTCATGCCACCAGGGGTCTTTTCAAAGTCTCCAAAACAAATTCAACGTGTAGAGTAGTGTATATAGAGCCATTATTGCATGGACTTTCCATCTCATGTTACAAAAATGAACAGCAAACTTGTTTTGACCTACCTAGATATTGTGTGTATGTATTGATATGTAGGCTGTGTGCAGTTAAATGTATGTAGTTCTGTCCTTGAGCTGTCCTTGTCTATTAATGTTCTGTATTATGTCATGTTTCGTGTGGACCTCAGGAAGAGTAGCTGCTGCTTTTGCAACAGCTAATGGGGATCATAATAAAATACAGAAAAAATACATGATAGATTAATTTTGAGAAGAGTGATGATTGGAGCCCTAATACACTAAGTCAATGTGACCCAACCTTTTGATAACTAGCCCAGACCATAGACCTGCTGCGGGTGCATCATGAGTATGATACACATTCCCTGTCATAAATGTTCCCTCAGCATCATTTTGTGAAGACATTTTTATTTGTCAAAAGAGGATATTTTTATCTGCCCTTTGCTCTGACGCATCTGGAGCGAAATGCCGCAGATATATTAGAAAAGGAGGAGACAACGACGTGTTCAGAACAACTCGGAAATCTCTGACATCCGACTTCAGTGCGTTCAAGACAACTGGGAACTCGTAAAGACGACCTCATACTGGGAAAATGGTTTTGAACGGCCATTCAACTCGGAATGCCAAGTCGGAAACTGGGGCAACTTTCTAAAGTTCCGGTGTTCCGAACTGAAGATCACTGACGTCATGATTTGACCTAGTTTTTTCCGAGATCCCAGTTGTCGTGAAAGCGTCATAAGAATCCCAGAGGGAAATTAATGGTGAAACGTATAATGCTCCGCCCAGCAGAATGTCAACCAATTGCGTTCATGTTGTCATGCTGCTTCAAGCGGTTTCTAAACTAATTGTCACGTTATCCCTTCTAAAAGTCAGGGAATGACTTGTCGCTTTCAGATGCTAGTGGGAACTAGGAAACCTTAATTGTTCCGACTAGCACGTGAATGCGCTAGCACGTGAACGGGACAAATGAGTCGAGAAACACGATTTCAAAGCTATGCAAGACTACAATTCAAATCAAACTGTATTTGTCACATGCGCCGAATATGGAGTAGACCTTACCGTGAAATGCTTACTTACAAGCCCTTAACCAACAGTTCAGTTCAAAAATATTTTCCAAATAAACTGAAGAAATAATTAAAAGTAACACAATAAAATAACAATAACGAGGCTATATGTCTGATGGTCATTTGATTAATTGCTCAGCAGTTTCATGGCTTAGGGGTAGAAGTCTTTTGGTCCTAGACCTCGTATATAGGTCCAGGATGGCAGGAAGCTTGGCCCCAGTGATGTACTGGTTTATACGCACTACCGTCTGTAGCGCCTTATGGTCAGATGCTGAACAGTTGCCATACCAGGCGGGCATGCAACTGGTCAGGATGCTCTTGATGGTGCAACTGTAGAACGTTTTGAGTATCTGGGGACCCATGCCAAATTTTTTCAGTCTCCTGAGGGGGAAAAGGTGTTGTTGTGCCCTCTTCACGACTGACTTGACGTGTTTGGACCATGCGAGTTCATTGGTGATGTGGACACCAAGGAACTTGAAACTCTCAACTCGCTCCACTACAGCCCCGTCAATGTTAATGGGGGCCTGTTCGGCCCGCCTTTTCCTGTAGTCCATGATCTGCTCCTTTGTCTTGCAAATTGAGTGAGAGATTGTTGTCCTGGCACCACACTGCCAGGTCTCTGACCTGCTCCCTATAGGCTGTCTCATAATTGTCGGTGATCAGGCCTACCACTGTTGTGTCGTCAGCAAACTTAATGATGGTGTTAGAGTTGTGTTTGGCCATGCAGTCGTGGGTGAACAGGGAGTACCAAGAGGGGACTAAGCACACACCCCTGAGGACATGTTATAATTATCTCAAAGTCAGGCACATGAGGTTGGTGGCACTTTAATTGGAGGAGAACGGGCTCGTGGTAGTGGCTGGAGCACAATAGGTGGAATGGTATCAAATACATCATACATAAGGTTTCCATGTGTTTGATGCCATTATTTAGAGCGTCCTCCACTCAGCAGCCTCCACTGAGTCAGGGTATGGCTATGAGTCGAGAAACCTGCCTATTTTCCTTGAAAGAACATAATGTCACTATTTCAAAGCTATAAGATATTACATAGGACAAGTTAATTATCTCAAATCCTGGAAAATATTTGTAATGTTAAGCTTCTTGTTCACGTAATTCGTGCTCATGTTGGGGTTTTGTGCTAGCGCCCAATTACTCCTTGAAGGAGACGTCACCTTGCCGGGTGTACCCAGAATGCACCACGCGGCCCGGCCCATTGCCAATTTACGGGAAACGTACACCGTGGGCCTTAATGCGAATCCACTGGAGTTTCCCATCTCCTCAAAAGTATCTCTGAACACGGTCATTGAGCGGATGTTCCTTTTTTTCTTTTTCCAAACAATGAACTTCCGGTATCGGAAGTAGCATTTGGAAATCAAAGCGAATGGCGTAGCTAACTGAAATTGAAATTCAGTCTAATCTACAATGCATTTTTAGACATTTTAACCTTTGCGCTCTATAAGTCTTGCGAATAAAGTCGCGGTCAAGGAATCATTTTGATCAAGCTGTCCAGTGTTGACATTATTCATCAACAACTTGCGATAATGACACAAGTGGTGGAGTAAGCTATTTTAACCTCACGATGAAGTATTTGGTCCTTGTTGCCTTTTGGGCTCCTTGTTGGGTCAATTGTGCGATTAAACCAAGGGCCATTGAGGAAGAAACACGGGAAAATGACCCGGAGTTAGGTGAGTACCGTTTGCTAGCGCCTAACTTAGCTAGCAGACATGTTGCTGCTGGTAAGGTGTCAGTCAAATGTATGCAAATCGGGCCTTTAGTTCTGTTTTTTGTTGTATGTTAGTTTGTTGCACAATAAAGAATATAAGCAAGAATCACTTTTCCAATACACGATACCCTGGCGCCACGCACAGATTCGCGCGACTCTTGGCTGCAGTAAGAAATACATCCAATTTGGTCACATACACATGGTTAGCAGATATTTCGTTAAGGACTAGAAGCGAGGCAGCCCTCTGTCCCCACTCTGAACATTCACAGTCTTCTTGGTAAGCAACTAGATTTGGCCTTGTGTTTTAGGTTATTGGCCTGCTGAAAGGAATAAATCATCACCCAGTGTCTGGTAGAAAGCAGGCGGAACCAGGTTTTCCTCTAGGATTTTGCCTGTTCATAGCTCCGTTAAGTTTGATTTATTTTATCCTGAAAAACTCCCCAGTCCTAAACGATTACAAGCATACCCATTATGCTTAAATACAGAGAGTGGTATTCAGTAATGTATTGGATTTGCCCCCAATATAACACTTTGTATTCAGGACAAAAAGTTAATTGAATTGCCATGTTTTTTGCAGTGCTACTTTAGTGCCTTGTTGCAAACAGGACATGTTTTGTAATATTTATTTGTACAGGCTTCCTTCTTTTCACTCTGTCAATTAGGTTACTATTGTGGAGTAACTACAATGTTGTTGATCCATCCTCAGTTATGTTTTATCACAGCCATTACTCCTGAACATATTTAGGCTTGCCATAGCAAAGGTGTTTAATACTTATTGACTCAAGACATTTCAGCTTTTCATTTAGTTAATTTGTAACAATTCTGAAAAACATAATTCCACTTTGACATTATGGGGTTTTGTGTGTAGGCCAGTGGCCCAAAAAAGAGGACCTCTTGGCCGCAGACAAATTGTTTGTTTTTACAGCACATTTTCTGCAATTCAACACATTTTACCATGGTGCAGAGAGAACATTTCAGTTTCATAGCTAGTTTCCTGCAATTCTACACGTTTTGTAATGGGGCAGAGAGAACATGTTTTCTGGGGCATTTTAGATTCTCCCTGATAAGCTAGGTTTCCATCCAATTGGCAACAGATTTTCATGCGAATATTCTAAAATCCGCATAACAATATATTTCCATCAAATCAAAGTTTGTCAATTGCGCTGAAAAATGCTTACTTACAGGCTCTAACCAATAGTGCAAAAAAGGTATTAGGTGAACAATAGGTATAAATAAATAAATAAAACAACAGTAAAAAGACAGGCTATATACAGTAGCGAGGCTGTAAAAGTAGCGAGGCTACATACAGACACCGGTTAGTCAGGCTGATTGGGGTAGTATGTACATGTAGATATGGTTAAAGTGACTATGCATATATGATGATCAGAGAGTAGCAGTAGCGTTAATGAGGAGTTGGTGGGTGGCGAGACACAATGCAGATAGCCTGGTTAGCCAATGTGCGGAAGCACTGGTTGGTCGGCCCAAAGTGACTATGCATATATGATAAACAGAGAGTAGCAGCAGTGTAAAAAGAGGGGTTGGGGGGAGGCACACAATGCAAATAGTCCGGGTAGCCATTTGGTTTCCTGTTCAGGAGTCTTATGGCTTGGAGGTAAAAACTGTTGAGAAGCCTTTTTGTCCTAGACTTGGCGCTCCGGTACCACTTGCCATGCGATAGTAGAGAGAACAGTCTGTGGCTGGGGTCTTTGACAATTTTTAGGGCCTTCCTTTGACACCGTCTGGTGTAGAGGTCCTGGATGGCAGGCAGCTTAGCCCCAGTGACATACTGGGCCGTACGCACTACCCTCTGCAGTACCAGGCAGTGATGCTCTCGATGTTGCAGCTGTATAACCTTTTGAGGATCTCAGGACCCATGCCAAATATTTTTAGTTTCCTGAGGGGGAATAGGCTTTGTCGTGCCCTCTTCACGACTATCTTGTTGTGTTTGGACCATTCTAGTTTGTTGTTGATGTTGACACCCAAGGAACTTGAACCTCTCAACCTGTTCCACTACAGCCCCGTCGATAAGAATGGGGGCGTGCTCGGTCCTTCTTTTCCTGTAGTCCACAATCATCTCCTTAGTCTTGGTTACGTTGAGGGATAGGTTGTTATTCTGGCACCACCCGGCCAGGTCTCTGACCTCATCCCTATAGGCTGTCTTGTCGTTGTTGGTGATCAGGCCTACAACTGTTGTGTGTGCCATTGTCGTGGATAATTGTTTCAGAAATATAATACTCTCAGAAGGACTTTGTGAATTCAATGTAGACTTTAATACAAGTTATTAAGAGCCGTGCTGGTCCGCGGAACAGCCGCCGCTTCTTAGCACTGGCTCTGCTTTTATACATACAGAGTATTTGTGTACATCACATATGTAAATAAAGTTACTCCCCCTTAGTATCTGCTTTTGGTTACAACGATGGCAGAACTCTTTCCATGTTCTAAAAATAATGTATGTACTGCATGCTTATGTTTTACGTGTTAGTCATCAGTTATCTTGCCTACATCTTTCTTCCTGTATCCTGCTGACCATAGCACGTCCTTCTGTCATGAATGCACGTATGGTCTTGGTTAATGTATTCTTTCAAAAATAGAGTATGGTCTGGGTATCATATGGCCTGGGAATCATCTTCTCTTAATGTGCATGTCCTTGCTACTTCAGCCTAGCAGCCAAACCTATCTACATGCAATGCTGAGCTTTCCTCAATGGTTTGCTCCAACACCATGCAGTCGTGGGTGAACAGGGAGTACAGGAGGGGACTGATCATGCACCCCTGGGGCGCTCCAGTGTTGAGGATCAGCGTGGCAGATGTGTTGCTACCTACCCTTGCCACCTGGGGGCAGCCTGTCAGGAAGTCCAGTATCCAGTTGCAGAGGGAGGTGTTTAGTCCCAGGATCCTTAGCTTATTGATGAGCTTTGAGGGTACGATGGTGTTGAACGCTGAGCTGTAGTAAATTAATAGCATTCTCACATAAGTGTTCCTTTTGTCCAGGTGAGAAAGGGCAGTGTGGAGTACAATAGAGATTTCATCATCTGTGGATCTGTTTGGGTGGTATGCAAATCAAATCCAAGTTTATTTGTCACGTGTGCCAAATACAACAGGTGTAGGTAGACCTTACAGTGAAATGCTTACTTACAGGCTCTAACCAATGGTGCGGAAAAAAAAGGTATGTGTGTGTGTAGGTAAGTAAAGAAATAAAACAACAGTAGAAAGACATTTGAAAAAAGAGTAGCAAGGCTATATACAGACACCTGTTAGTCAGGCTTATTGAGGTAGTATGTAGTGACTATGCATATATGATGAACAGAGGTCGGCCGATTAATCGGAATGGCTGATTTAATTAGGGCTGATTTCAAGTTTTCATAACAATCGTAAATCGGTATTTTTGAACACCGATTTGGCAGATTATTATTATTTTTAAAATATATTTTTTTACACCTTTATTTTACCTTTATTTATCTAGGCAAGTCAGTTAAGAACACATTCTTATTTTCAATGATGGTCTAGGAAGGTGGGTTAACTGCCTTGTTCAGAGGCAGAACGACAGATTTTCACCTTGTCAGCTCAGGGGTTCCAATCTTGCTACCTTACAGTTACCTAGTCCAACGCTATAACCACCTGCCTCTCGATGCACTCCACAAGGAGACTGCCTGTTACACGAATGCAGTAAGCCAAGGTAAATTGCTAGCTAGCAATAAACTTATCTTATAAAAAACAATCAATCATAATCACTAGTTAACTACACATGGTTGATGATATTACTAGATATTATCTAGCGTGTCCTGCGTAAAAGGAACCACTAGCTTTCATATGTTCTCAGCAAGGAACTGAAACGTTAGCTTTCATACATGGCACATATTGCACTTTTACTTTGTTCCCCAACACTTTGTTTTTGCATTATTTAAACCAAATTGAACATGTTTCATTATTTATATTAGACTAAATTGATTTTATTGATTTATTATATTAAGTTAAAATAAGTGTTAATTCAGTATTGTTGTAATTGTCATTATTACAAATACATTTAAAAAATCGTCCAATTAATCGGTAGCGGCTTTTTTTGGTCCTCCAATAATCGGTTTCGGCGTTGAAAAATCATAATCGGTCGACCTCTAGAACAGAGAGTAGCAGAAGTGTAAAAAGAGGGGTTGGCGTGTGGTGGGACACAATGCAGATAGCCCGGTTAGCCAATGTGCGGGAGCACTGGTTGGTCAGGCCAATTTTGGTAGTGGGTCTAGGGTTTCTGGGATAATGGTGTTGATGTGAGCCATTACCAGCCTTTCAAAGTACTTCATGGCTACGGACGTGAGTGCTACGGATCTGTAGTCATTTGGGCAGGTTGCCTTTGTGTTCTTGGGCACAGGGACTATGGTGATCTGCTTGAAACATGTTGGTATTACAGACTCAATCAGGGACATGTTGAAAATGTCAGTGAAGACACCTGCCAGTTGTTCAGCACATGCCCGGAGCACACGTCCTTGTAATCCGTCTGGCCCCGCAGCCTTGTGTATCTTGACCTGTTTTTAAAGGTCTTACTCATGTCGGCTATGGAGAGGGGGTTCACACAGTCGCCCGGAACAGCTAATGCTCTCATACATGCCTCAGTGTTGCTTGCCTCGACGCGAGCATAGAAGTGACTCAACTCGCCTGGTAGGCTCGTGTCACTGGGCAGCTCGCGGCTGTGCTTCCCTTTGTAGTCTGTAATAGTTTGCAAGCCCTTCCACATAAGACGAGCGTCGGAGCCGGTGTAGTATGATTCAATCTTAGCCCTCTATTGACGCTTTGCCTGTTTCATGGTTCGTCGCAGGGCATAGCAGGTTTTTGCACTTAAAATCCTGCTAGCTGAATAAAAAATGGAAGTTAAATGGGTTTCCATTGCATTTTCAACTCTACTGATGGTTTTGTCACAAAAAATGTGTTGTATAGCGAATGTGCCCACTCCAGTATTGGCATGTGCTCTCTAGCCAACAGCTTGCATATACAGTGTGGGTATAGCCTACATGGTGAGATTATTATGGACAAAAGAGCGATATTATTTTTAAGACCCTCAATATTTTTTGGCAGCATCAAGCTCATCACCTTGCACTTTCACCAACCCGTGACGTTCATCATAATTGATTTCATCCGTAGCCCAATGAACTGCATGCTTTCCCGATGAGTCGTAGTGGGAGGACCACGTGTGTCATTGCGTGTATCCAAGTTTACTTCGATATGATTGTCATTGTATCAATGTTTTCTCATAAAATAGTTTCCTCCGCCATTTCTCGCATAATTTAGTTTTACAGACATAAAAAGATTCTACCTTGTCTGGTGGTATTTTTTGTTGTTGTCGACATTTGGAAAGTTTACCAACAAATGTTCTGTTTCCATCAGGCCTGTCATTACGTAAAAAAAAAAAAAAAATCAGATGTACTTGACTTGCATAAAAGAAGTTGTATGGAAACCTGGTTACTGTCTAGTTCTTTTCATAGTCGAATTAGGAAGACTATGATGCATACACGAATCAGGGATGTTAGTGCTGGGTTAGAACCAAAGCCTGCACATTTAAAGCTCTCCAGGACCAGGGTTGGTGGCACCTTAATTGGGGAGGACGGCTCGTGGTAGTGGCTGGAGCAGAATGGGTGGAATGGTATCAAATACATCAAACATAAGGTTTCCACGTGTCTGATGCCATTCCATTGATGTTGTGTTGCCAGTTTCTATATATTGGTGTTATACGAGGGAGTCCAATTATGCCTGTTTGTCTCTCTCACTCCCCTGTGACCCTGTCTTTTCTCTCAGAGGCTCTGAGTTCATTGCTGTCTGACTTTGAGGTGCTACCCGTGTCTGGCCTCCAGCATCACTCGGTCAGGAAGAGGGACGCCCACACCCAGTCCCACCTGGAGCGCCTGATCAGCTTCAGCGCCCTCAAGAGGTAAGGTGGAACAAGGTCTCCCATATGGGACTTCCACATTGAAAGCTCTGGATAAGAGCTCCTGCTAAATGACTAAAATGTAAGGGACAAAACAGCAAAGATTCCATGCTACTCAATGGGGCGCTCTCACCTACTCGCGTAACATTCGGGCGCAAGCAAACAAGTTGGGATGTTAGGAAATATTGTATGACATTTGGGGTGCGAGTCCTCCCTGCTGGGTCATATGTGTGTTTAATTGTTACTGGAATGGCTTTTCCCATTGCCTAATGACTCAGTGCATTTATCTTCATTCTGTTTTCAGTGCTTTTGTGCAATTGAAACGGACCGACCATTGACAAAGTAAAAATGTGTATCTTCAATAAACCAAAAGACATGCGTTCCCCAGTAAACCAAAATATGTACATTCCTCATGTTTCTTAACATCAAACTCTTAACATTTCTCTTCCGCAGACATTTCAAGCTTTACTTGACAACTAACACAGACTTGTTCACTGAGGACTTCAAAGCTGTGTTTGTAGATCAGCAAGGGAAGGAGCACAGCTATGATGTTCAGCTGCAGAACTACTTTACCGGACATCTTGTAGGTAAGTCATTAGGGTATTTGGTTGGTTTCATATGGAATAACCATATGGGTGTGTGTGAGTAGAATCCCTTAACAACTGTCGTGTGTGTGTGTGTGTAGGAGAGGAGCACTCCCGTGTGCAGGCACACATAGACGGGGACGAGTTCTCGGCCCACATCCTGACAGATGAGACGGAGTACAATGTAGAGGTAAATGCCCTCCCAAAATAGGAGCACTGCTTTAAAGTAGGCCAGAAAAAGTGTCTAAAAACAGTTGGTAAAGTGATGCCAAAACTGTGTGTGAGAGTAAAAACGATCAGCTGTTTAAACCAGCTTTTGCCCTAGTGATGGTAGAAGACTTTATCGAACTAATCCTACTTCTTCCACCCACTTCTTCCTCCCTCTCATTCCTCTTCCTCCTTCTCTCCATCCCTATCCTCTCTTCCATCTATTTACCCCGTTCCCCTCCCACCTCCTCCCTCTCCTCAGCCCCTATGGAGGTTCACCGAGACGTCCCCCGATGGTCGTCTATTGGTGTACCGGTCAGAGGACATCAGGAACCTTAGCCGCATGGCCTCACCCAAGGTGTGTGGATACATCCACGCTGGGGCCCAGGACTTACTGCCAGAGGCCGCTAGAGGTGGAGAGGCACAGGAGGGTGAGAGAGCGAGTGTGTGTGTGTGCACGCATATGTGTGTGTTTGACAGTATATGCCCCATTTGTTTATGTTCCATGCGTATATACGGGTTGCTTGTTTAAGTGTGTACACTTACACAAGCAGTCAGAAACATATGAGGCTACCTTATACAACATTATAGTGTGAGGAGGTAGGGAGGAGGGTGAATCCTGGAGGAGGAGAGTAGAACAAGGTGGTAGGTAGGTGGGCAGCCATTTTATCTTGTCCCAGCACAGCCTCACAATGAATAAAAGCCTTTCATGTGTAAAACCTGTGTTCCATACATGGACTGGCAACGGGGTATTATTTAAAGCTCTGATTCCTTTGTGCCGCCTGTAAAATGTGAAGCTCATTAGAATGACAATGACCTGGGGAAAATCTTAAGGACCTCAAGACAATGTCCTCTATTCAAAACACTGTGTGGAAAATGAATGGAGGTGAATGATCTCCACAGAAGAAGCATTCAAATTAATGAGAGCTCTTTTACGTAATGCGGGTGGGCTGGACTACAGTGTGTCGCTGGTCTCTCGGTGCTGTGGCTGAAGGGAGAAAAAGACCTAGTGAGTACACCCACACACTGTGGTTCGCTACAGTAGAATCTTATGGGCGGCAGGTAGCCTCGTGGTTAGAGCGTTGGGCCAGTAGCTGATAGATTGCTTGTTCGAATCCGCAAGCTGATGGTTGACCCTGGCCGTGACCCCGCTCACGAGTGTGTCTCAAGGGAAGTTGGGATATGCAAAAAACACATAACCACCAAATTATTCATATTGTAGAGAGGAGGAGAGCACATGACTTGGTGTGTGTGGGGGGGGGGGGGGGGGGGCTGACTGTGTGGTACAAAATGAATTTAGTAACAAGGGAAAGAGAAATAACATTGTTAGTATGCATCAATTCAGACTATGTGGCTTCTAAGCTGGGCCAAATCTATTATTTTACAGAATAATCAGTGAACTAACGGTAAATTGAAATGGAGGTTTATTAAAATTATATTCCAAAAGAAGTGCTTTGCTATTTTGATTAGGGAGTAATGTAGGGCTGGGCAAAATGACCGGTATTTTTTGCACAGACTGGTTTTGGATTTTACTTTACCTTCCATAACGGTATTTGAATGTTTGGTTTGTTAAATGTGATACGTCGTGTGTAACGTCCATTTTTATAGTTTACTCTGCTACTTGAGTCATCTCTCTCTCTCTCTCCATGCCGCTTTCCACACAGACCTAGTCCCACCTCCTGTCACAGGAGCACATTTGTTGTTGCTTGACCACGAGACACTTTCGTTCAGTCTGCATGGTCAATGCAGCACATGCAACAATGTTGATGACAACAATGTTGTTTCCACTTTGATCTTAATATAAATCCACAAGCGTTCTATAATTACAATATTAGTTTGTTTCTTACATCTGTAAACAGCTAGTTTGTATTTTCTTACCAAGTTAAACTAATTCGTGTTAGCCACTGTTAGATTTGCGTCAATTCGAATCTGGTATCAGGATAAATATGACAATGAGTCACCGATTGTATACTATGTATTTTTTATTAGCTAAGCAATAAGTGGTAAATGCAATTTTTGTATATACGGGCTCTCTGTCCCACCTCGCAGGGCAAACAGAGAACTGACTTGTTCTTGACAAAGATATTATAAATATACTCTGACAGAAATAGTTCCTGCTTCCGAGCCGGCCTGTCAGAGTAGAGACTGGGCGTGGTTTAAACTCACCCAGCCTATCGTTGATTGTTGTGGTACGAGCTGGTACCAGCCCCCGGGTGCTCCAGTTGATAGATGTAACTTGCTGTGTCGAGTATCTACGCGCTCATGCTCGATACCGTTATCTCGCACCTGGCTCCTGTTATCTAACAAAAGACAGTTTGTTCTCGCAACACTACGTTCTGAATGTGCCTCCCCCAACTCATTGCACAGGTCCTGTCTTCATGTTATTCTGTATTTTTCCATCATGAGAAAGGCCCATGGCCCTGAAAATGTTAACCATGTTTCAAGTCAGCTATGTTGCAAAACGCATACATACATCCACACAAGCCAACAGCAGATAATATTCAATCACATATATGGTAACGGGCTATAGTGCATAACACAGAATCCTCATACCACTAATGCTAATCAAATCAAATCAAATCAAATTTATTTATATAGCCCTTCGTACATCAGCTGATATCTCAAAGTGCTGTACAGAAACCCAGCCTAAAACCCCAAACAGCAAGCAATGCAGGTGGAGAAGCACGGTGGCTAGGAAAAACTCCCTAGAAAGGCCAATACCTAGGAAGAAACCTAGAGAGGAACCAGGCTATGTGGGGTGGCCAGTCCTCTTCTGGCTGTGCCGGGTGGAGATTATAACAGAACATGGTCAAGATGTTCAATGTTCATAAATGACCAGCATGGTCGAATAATAATAAGGCAGAACAGTTGAAACTAGAGCAGCAGCACAGTCAGGTGGAAGTTGAAACTGGAGCAGCAGCATGGCCAGGTAGACTGGGGACAGCAAGGAGTCATCATGTCAGGTAGTCCTGGGGCATGGTCCTAGGGCTCAGGTCAGTTGAAACTGGAACAGCAGCATGGCCAGGTGGACTGGGGACAGCAAGGAGTCATCATGTCAGGTAGTCCTGGGGCATGGTCCTAGGGCTCAGGTCCTCCGAGAGAGAGAAAGAAAGAGAGAAGGAGAGAATTAGAGAACGCACACTTAGATTCACACAGGACACCGAATAGGACAGGAGAAGTACTCCAGATATAACAAACTGACCCCAGCCCCCCGACACATAAACTACTGCAGCATAAATACTGGAGGCTGAGACAGGAGGGGTCGCTAGTTAGGTGGCTAGCTAACTAGCTAATTAAAAGTACTGAGTCAGAGCAAATGTAGCTAGCTAATACAGCCTGATACCAGTACTGGTGGATGCTTAAATCAGCATGTTGTTTGTGCAACAGTATCTTCTAAATCAAAGAGAAATAGTCGAAGCATGAATATGTTGGCTATATGAAAGATTTAATGTAGCCAAAGATTACAGGGAAACACAGAACATCACTTTGCTTCCTACCCTGTCACAATAACTGTCCATGGCATTCTCATTCGTTGTCATGTCAAACAACACTATTCAAAGTGCCCACTATTATTTATATTCTAACTATAGAATTAGAATAAACATTCCATTTCCATGATTCCAAAAGTTCACCCAAGTGTTTTGATCTAAATCGCAATTTGGTTAAAAATAAGGCCTAGTTTTTTTTGCCCATATCGTGGATAATTGTGAACATTATCTCAAATGAGTGCAGGAAATGCAGAAATTGATGGAAATGCAGGAAGTTATTTTAGGTTGAATTGAACAGTATAAATCAATCAGAATGGAGAAACACCCATTGTGATAAATTACCATCAACATTTTGAAAAATACCAGGATATCATATTTTGGCCATATTGCTCAGCCCTAGATTAATGTCATGATGGTTCATACAAGCCACAGACAGTTTCCAACATAGACTAAGTGATGTTGCTTCATTTTACTTCACACAAAGTTGGAAATCTGGCGGCACTGGAAAGTGTTCTATATTAAAGGCTTTGTCAGCTAGACATATCCTTCATTTTCACTGTAGTCATAGGAAAACAACTGCTTCTAATGAGTTCATACATAATCAAATGTGAGAACAAGGGCATCTAATAGTTTTAAACTGAAGAAGTGGCCTCATTCATTCTCCCATCTGTGACATCCTACAGTAGTTTTATTTCTCTCTCTTTCTTTCTCTTTCTCTCTCTTTCTCTTTCTCTTTTTCTCTCTTTCTCACACTCTCTCTTTCTCTTCTCTCTCTCCATAGATTCCCTCCACAGAGCGAAGAGAGCAGCCCACAACCACAAGAAGAACACCTGTCCTCTAGCCCTGGTGGCAGACTACCGCTTCTTCAAACACATGGGCCGTGGAGAGGAGAGCATCACACTCAACTACCTGGTGAGAGGACCTTTAACCTAATGGCACTTAGGGAAAGTTACTGGAATTTTTCAACCCTAAGTTCCCTGGTTTTCCAGAAATCCTGGTTGGAAGATTCGGGGAATTATGAGGGAATAAACTGTGATTTCTGGGGAAATTACCAGAATTTAGCAACCCTATTAATCAAATTTATTTATATAGCCCTTCGTACATCAGCTGATATCTCAAAGTGCTGTACAGAAACCCAGCCTAAAACCCCAAACAGCAAGCAATGCAGGTGTAGAAGCACGGTGGCTAGGAAAAACTCCCTAGAAAGGCCAATACCTAGGAAGAAACCTAGAGAGGAACCAGGCTATGTGGGGTGGCCAGTCCTCTTCTGGCTGTGCCGGGTGGAGATTATAACAGAACATGGCCAAGATGTTCAAATGTTCATAAATGACCAGCATGGTCGAATAATAATAAGGCAGAACAGTTGAAACTGGAGCAGCAGCACAGTCAGGTGGAAGTTGAAACTGGAGCAGCAGCATGGCCAGGTGGACTGGGGACGGCAAGGAGTCATCATGTCAGGTAGTCCTGGGGCATGGTCCTAGGGCTCAGGTCCTCCGAGAGAGAGAAAGAAAGAGAGGAGGAGAGAATTAGAGAACGCACACTTAGATTCACACAGGACACCGAATAGGACAGGAGAAGTACTCCAGATATAACAAACTGACCCCAGCCCCCCGACACATAAACTACTGCAGCATAAATACTGGAGGCTGAGACAGGAGGGGTCAGGAGACACTGTGGCCCCATCCGAGGACACCCCCGGACAGGGCCAAACAGGAAGGATATAACCCCACCCACTTTGCCAAAGCACAGCCCCCACACCACTAGAGGGATATCTTCAACCACCAACTTACCATCCTGAGACAAGGCTGAGTATAGCCCACAAAGATCTCCGCCACGGCACAACCCAAGGGGGGGGCGCCAACCCAGACAGGATGACCACAACAGTGAATCAACCCACTCAGGTGACGCACCCCCTCCAGGGACGGCATGAGAGAGCCCCAGCAAGCCAGTGACTCAGCCCCTGTAATAGGGTTAGAGGCAGAGAATCCGAGTGGAAAGAGGGGAACCGGCCAGGCAGAGACAGCAAGGGCAGTTCGTTGCTCCAGAGCCTTTCCGTTCACCTTCCCACTCCTGGGCCAGACTACACTCAATCATATGACCCACTGAAGAGATGAGTCTTCAGTAAAGACTTAAAGGTTGAGACCGAGTTTACGTCTCTGACATGGGTAGGCAGACCATTCCATAAAAATGGAGCTCTATAGGAGAAAGCCCTGCCTCCAGCTGTTTGCTTAGAAATTCTAGGGACAATTAGGAGGCCTGCGTCTTGTGACCGTAGCGTACGTGTAGGTATGTACGGCAGGACCAAATCAGAGAGATAGGTAGGAGCAAGCCCATGTAATGCTTTGTAGGTTAGCAGTAAAACCTTGAAATCAGCCCTTGCTTTGACAGGAAGCCAGTGTAGAGAGGCTAGCACTGGAGTAATATTATCAAATTTTTTGGTTCTAGTCAGGATTCTAGCAGCCGTATTTAGCACTAACTGAAGTTTATTTTGTGCTTTATCCGGGTAGCCGGAAAATAGAGCATTGCAGTAGTCTAACCTAGAAGTGACAAAAGCATGGATTAATTTTTCTGCATCATTTTTGGACAAAGTTTCTGATTTTTGCAATGTTACGTAGATGGAAAAAAGCTGTCCTTGAAATGGTCTTGATATGTTCTTCAAAAGAGAGATCAGGGTCCAGAGTAACGCCGAGGTCCTTCACAGTTTTTCTATTAGCACTATATTGTTTGGTAAATTGCATTCAGACAGTATTCACGCCTAGGGCTGTTGGGTGACCTATAGGCGAGGCCTACTATATTTATTTAGCAACTTTCCATTGCTTCTCTTTATAACATGAGTATAGCCTACCTGGCTGGCATGAAAAATGAACCACGGGGAAAAGCGTCCTCCATTCACTGGCCGCAAAAATCCGAGGCATCATCAAGTGCTTGTGAAATTGTGAATGAGAGACTACTGTGAGCCGCCTGCGACAATAACAAAGCAGAGATGATGCATTTTAATGAAGCGTATAGGAAGACCTGTTTCTTTTGTTTACCGATCAACACTTGTGCGCACTCACTCAAATCAGTTGGAGAAAATATCCTTTCTATTTTATTCAGCTATGTTCAATTGTATTCTTCATACTATAAAATAATGGCATGGAATTCTAAGCAAATCTTGTCAGCTAAAATCAAACTAGTGTAGCCCACAGAAATATGTCATAGCCAGATCAGGGCCTAACATACGGACAACTCAGAGTATGCTATTCTGTTTTTCTGAAATACAATTTTTTTTCAAATCATGTTTCTTTCAGCCTGTCTAAAATAAGTCATGGATTTATTGTGATGCCGTAGGCTATATTGCATTGATTTATGAGACTTTTTAAAATGTCGATGTTCCAAAGGTCTGCATCAGTGGCTTGTCTTTGTTAATTAACGGTCAATTACCGCGAGACCGGCAGTTATTTTGCTTGACAATCACTGCCTGACAAAAATGTTATGACCGCCCACAACCCTGTTCAGACCCATTAACTTTTTCCACATTGTTGTTACAGTCTGAATTTTAAATGGATTAAACTGAGATTTTGTGTCACTCACCTACACACACAACCCCGTAATGTCAAAGGGGAATTATGATTTTTATGATCTTTTATTCAAAATGAAAAGCTGAAAAAAAAAATCTATTGAATTCAGATTGTAACACAACCAAATGTGGGACAAGTCTTGGGTATATGAATACATTCTGAATGCACTGTAGATCTGAGCAGTATTGTGGTCAGAATTGTACCTAGCCTATCAAAGGGAGGAGCTATCTGCTCTCATAATGCCAATACCTACTCCATCCTTTTAGGCCTTCATGAAGGGCCTGGAAGTAGGGCCTTGGGATCCATTGGAAATATGTAGTGCCTCAAAGAGCCACTGTCCAAGAACGGGCATGATCTGGCAAATGGCCCTTATTGTGAACAGTATCATTCTACAGTACTAATTAGGGTCTGTTGTGTTTCTTCTAGATTGAGTTGATTGACAGAGTGGACGACATGTACAGGAACACAACCTGGGATGACGAGTTCACAGGATACGGTGTTCAGATCCAACAGGTGAGGACAGCTGTTACACTGCCGTGTGTGTGTAGTAGTAGTAGTAGTAGTAGTAGCAGCAGCAGCAGTAGTAGGCGGCAAGACCATGTTTGGCATTTCTCCATCACTACAGACAACATCATCTCAGTGTGTAATGTGTCAGCGCTGGGTGGAGAAGTGAGGTCGTATGACTGTAGTACTCTAATTGAATTTGGAAAAGCATTTTTGGAGCAGACAGTGAAAGCGCTTTGTGTGGGAAAGCGGGTGAGGAAATACAATTGGTTCCTCTCGCTCGGGGGATGAATGGCGACACTGTGCGTCTACGACAAATCCGCCGCTCTCTCACTGAAAAGATATGCTGCGGCGGTCCACGCTCCATTTCTTCTCCTGACCTTCAATCGGATATCTTGTACAGAGCATTGTGGGTACTGTAGTACATGTTGCAACCTTACATGGGGTTTAAGAAGTTGTAATGTGCTGGTTGTAGATCATCATCAACAAGGAGCCGACCAATGCTCCTCTTGGCCAGGCTGGGCCGGGCTGGACCCACTACAACATGAAGGGAAGCCCCATCCAAGGCAAGGAGGTGTGGGATGTCAAGAAACTGCTGGAGGTGAGACATTACAACTGATCTGAAAGGAGAGCGGAATAAATACAGTGTGCTAGTATGTAGGAAGGTCGTTCCCCTAGCCTGGTCCCAGATCGGCAAGAAGGCACAAACTGATCTGGGACCAGGCTAGAATAAACGTCTCAATTGTAGGATATTCTATACAAAATATGATTAGGTCACTGTATGGTCTACTACTCTCAAATCAACTTTGGACTTCCGACGCCAGTTCCACTGCATTTATTAATTGATCCCCTCTAATGAGGGACTGATTTTAGACTTGGGACACCAGGTGGGTGCTATTAATTATAAGCAGGCTCATATTGGTAAGAGTTGAATACCCCAGGTCTATACGTTGTAAAACTTAAAAAGCTTTTTTTTTTTTAAATGGGACTAAACATGACTGATGACAGAATGTCCTCATCAGTAGGGAATATGCTAGCTAACTATATTGTTTTTTTGCTTTCCAATCCCTTTCTTTGTCTCCAGCAATTCAGCTCGGATATAGCGGACAATGCTAGCACTGTGTGCCTGGCCCACCTGTTCACCTACCAGGACTTTGATGAGGGGACATTGGGCCTGGCCTATGTGGCCCCCTCTAAAGCCCAAGCTCTGGGGGGCCTCTGCCCCAAACGTAAGGCTCAGCCTCTCACAGGCGCCCTCTCATTTTAGATCAAATTAGTATGATTATTATGATGAGTGTTACATTTCTAGTCTGATTTCTCTTCCTTTTTGTTTTCGGCAGCTTACTATCCATCTCACTCCGTCAAGAAACCCAGCTACCTCAACACTGGTTTAACCAGCACCAAGAATTATGGCAAAACCATTTTAACCAAGGTAGGTTCTTCATTGAGTTGAATTTAGTCATACTACTGTATCTCTATGGTGTCTGAAACCTTTGTCGAATACACTAGAACAAGGGCTGAAAAACTCCCTTTATTGTGTAATTCATTAGCTTTTTCTGGGTCATAGGTCAGATGATTTCTGCACTGCCTTGTGGCCTTTCAATATGATGATTTGTGCCGTTGTCTGATGACGTGATGGATCGAGTAGTCTGTGGGGCACTTTGTGTTGGGTCATGGGTTGAACAGGCGGCATTATAAATGTGACTAATGAATAATGACTTGAGGTCAATGCACCTCTGATATCCTACTGAGAAATCTTGCTTTTATAGCCTGAAGATAATAGATCATGTAATCATTTCTGTATTATTTAATTGTTGCAAGTCAAATGTATAGTTTCCAAACATTACATTTCTTTTTTTTTCTCCCACCACCAGGAAGCAGATTTGGTGACAACCCATGAATTGGGCCATAACTTTGGAGCGGAGCACGACCCTGACAACATCCCCTACTGTGCCCCAAACGATGACCATGGGGGCAAGTTTGTCATGTACCCTATCGCTGTGAGCGGGGATCACTACAACAACAAGGTACAGCTCTTGCGTACTTCAAATGAGGAGCTCTTCTGCCAAATGACTCGCGCTCACCTCATCCGTTACGTTCTTCCTTTTTCTCCCTTCCTCTCCCCACAGCGTTTCTCCGACTGCAGTAAGATCTCCATAGGGAAGACGCTGCGCTTCAAGGCCCCCATCTGCTTCAAGGAGAGGAACAGCAAGGTGTGTGGGAATTCCCGCGTGGAGGAGGGGGAGGAGTGCGACCCGGGCATGCTGCACCGCAACAACGACCCGTGCTGCTCTGCCGACTGCAAGTTCAGGCCCGAGTCCCAGTGCAGGTAGAAACTTACCACACACACACACCCCAAAATGGCTGCCTTGGAGTGCAGTAATTAATGTGGTAGGATGACATTGACAAGGGCTTTGCTGAATTCCCGCCTTTCTTTACTTACGGGCTGACATTATTGTCCCCTTGGGGGAACAAGTACATGAAAGAAGGTGATTACATAGCAATCACCTTCTGAGCAAGCGAAGTGCATATACACTGCTAAGCTGCTTGCTGACATTCACAACATGTGAACTGAGGTTGTGTATTTTTTTTCTGTGTCCCGGTACATCCAGTGACAGGAATAGTCCGTGCTGTAAGAAATGCAAGTTTGAGCAGGCAGGGAAGACGTGCCAGGAGCCCATCAACGCCACCTGTAAGGGCATGTCCCTCTGCACAGGTAAGCCCCCCCCTACTGGACATACAGGACTGCCACGGCTAGACGGACAGATGGGATTTATTTTTTGATTTGTCATTGATGATTTGTAATGCATGGCTCCCTTGTAAAATATGGTTTGTTTTTGATGGGGCTCTCCCCTGCTTAAATAGAGGTTCAATAAAATAAACTCCAGCTTTTCTGAAATTTTCCTCTTCAACATAACAATTTATTTATTTTTATTTCAACTTTATTTAACTAGGCAAGTCAGTTAAGAACAAATTCTTACTTACAATGATGGCCTAGTAACAGGGTTAACTGCCTTGTTCAGGGGCGGAACGATAGATTTTTACCTTGTCGGCTTGGGGATTTGATCTAGCAACCTTTCGGTGGATGGCTCAACGCTGTAACCACTAGTCTACCTGCCGCCCAATGACTCATGATCTGCTATGTAAGATATGTTGGAACAAAATCCTCTAGCTGGATAGGTCCCCAGGTCTTGCTGTTGAGACATCTGTTGGTGTTTTTGACTGACTCACTGTGTGTTGTATCTATCCATCCCCTTAGGTGACAGCAGTGAGTGCCCAGCCCCAGACAACGCTCCGGACAATACCATCTGTGTGGACAGTGGGAGGTGCAGAAACGGGGAGTGCATAACCTTCTGTGAGGCCGTGCAGAAGCTGCAGCCCTGTGCTTGTAATGGTACGACCCTCTAGCAGACGCACTGCTTCAATCAAGACTGACACCGCTGACCAGTTCCATGGTGTACCCATCGAAATACAACTGTAGAGAGACTGATGTCTACGTTCTCTCTACGGTGTACCCAGCATAGAAATAGATTCTAAAGCACATGTGGTCCAGGCTGTCTTTAACCCCAACCTGACCTCTCTCGACTCTTCCAGAGACATACGACTCGTGTAAGGTGTGCTGTCGGGACAAAAATGGTGCCTGCACTCCTTTTGTCAAAAGTGACCGGAGCGTCCTGTACCTGCGCAAGGGGAAACCCTGCACCGTGGGCTTCTGTGATGAGGCCGTGAGTGACTGCATTCAAATCTAAATAATAAAACATATTGACACAAAGAAAACATTGTGAAAAGATGATATTGATAAAATGATGATAAAATGATGATACTGTGTATTGATTTGTCTGTGTTTGTTTCAGGGTAGATGCATGAAGCAAGTCCAGGATGTGATCGAGAGGTTGTGGGATTTCATCGACAAGCTGGACATCAACACATTCGGTGAGTGGCGATGCAGTGAGGTCTATACTAGATCTTGTGATTGACTTGAACGGCTGCTCGGAGTTGAAGTATTTTTCTCTCTCTCTCTCTCTCTCTCTCATAGGGAAGTTCCTAGCAGACAATATAGTGGGCTCAGTGGTGGTGTTCTCTCTAGTCTTCTGGATCCCTCTCAGCATCCTGGTGCACTGTGTGGTGAGACCTGAACCCAAAACACTCGCACACCAATACCAGACTTACCTCAACTCTTCCTTCAGGGCAAAGATTCCTCGGATCAATTGTCTAGTGATGACGGAAATAGCAGATACGCTTATCATGTTAAATATATAAATCAGTGGGGGCCTCCCGAGTGGCGCAGCGGTCTTAGGCACTGCGTTGCATTACTTGAGGTGTCACGACAGACCCGGGTTTGATCCCAGGCTGTATCACAGCTGGCCGTGACCGGGAGACCCATTAGGCAGCGCACTATTGGCCAAGCGTCGTCCGGGTTAGGGGAGGGTTTAGCCGGACGAGATTTCCTTGTCCCAACGCGCTTTAGCGACTCCTTGTGTCAGGCCGGGCGCCTGCAAGTTGAAGTCGGTCGCCAGCTGGACGGTGTTTCCTCCGACACATTGGTGAGGCTGGCTTCCAGGGTTAAGCGAGCAGTGTGTCAAGAAGCAGTACGGCTTGGCAGGGTCGTGTTTCGGAGGACGCTTAGCTCTCGACCTTCACCTCTCCTGAGTCCATAGGGGAGTTGCAGTGATGGGACAAGACTGTAACTACCAATTGGAAATCACGAAATTGGGGTAAAAGTACAACACATATATATACACATCAGACCCTTGCTTGTCTATACATCTTGTTGTCCAGTAGAGATCTGTATAAGATATTTTGCTTTCAAAGCCCACCTCGTGCATTGTTGATAGACACAATAATGTTAACTGTTTATACACTAATGGGATGCTACTGTTTTTCGTTTCTGTAGGATAAAAATCTGGACAAGGAGTATGAGGAGAACACCAAGACAATGTACTTCCCCAGCGTAAGTCCTTGAAGCTTCCTATGCCCTCTCATGTTCACTACTGACCACGTGTGCTAGGTTTGAACTTTGAAGTCGCACTCGCTATAACACGTTATCCCTTTTAGAAAGCTCATACTACTAGAGAGCACGCAGTCTTATTTGCTCACCTGCAGTTATTTGTCCAATTCCAAAATTGACCCCGACCCTAGGCAGGATCCCCTAGATCTAACAGGACTGCATAAGTGTAAGGGAAGATTGAAGATTCCACCAAGCCTATCAGAGGGCAAGTTGGTGTGAGAACCAATCCAATCTTTTCAGATTTACAAGAAGTGCATAGGGGCAAGGGTTTAGGAATGGATTTGGAACTGGGCCATAGTTAGCCCATACGCAGCATGAATGGTTTCGATGCAGTAGCACGTCTGATGGCCTCACAGGGCTGACTTGAAAAGGAGAGTTTAAGATCAACGTGACTTTCCCTGGTGAAATAAAGGATAAGTCAACTGTGGGATATTTGGGTTGCAATGACCTGTTCCGTCACTGTTCCGTTTGCCTTGGCCCCTCGCGGAACTGCAGCAGATGGTTGAGGTACCTGTACTTAGTAGAGCTCCACCCTCAGGTGAGTGTGTGAGGTGTGGAGGGGGGGGGGCAGGGTGCACGCTGTCAGTGTGTGTCACAAGGATGCGCAACGTGTGTGAGGAGAGGCACTGTGTTGTCTTTGTGAGGTCGACCTTGTTGCATGGAGCCAGAGTGTCCGAATTTTGTTTGTTTGTTGGGCTGCACAGTGTACTGTTTTAATGGTGCGGACAGACTGGGTCTGTTCCATTTAATCTCCGCCAGTTTACTTGGAAATAATGAACAGTTTACCTTTATTTTCCATGGTGTATTTTTTTCTTTCTTCCCCAAGTCATGACGAATTCAGTTTAAAAGGATCGGGACCCCAGTTACAGGCAGTTAGTCAAACACAACCCTGACTCTACTACCCCCCCCTCCCTCCCCAGAACGCAGAGATGCTGAGCAGCCTCGAGTCGGCCTCCGTCCGCATCGTCAAGCCACCTCCGCCTCCCACCTTCTTCTCCGCCGCTCGGATCCCACCCCACTCCCTTCCTTCTCTACCCCCAACGGGCCCGTCTGCCTCAGGCAGCAGCAGTACCCCAGCCCCAGGCTCGGCTTCGGGCCCTGGCCCGTCCTCGGGGAGCGTAGTGGTGGTGGGGGAGGGCCCACGGATGGCCACCATCCAGGAGGATCCCAGCTGCGACTCTCACCTCGACCTGGACAAGGACGACTTCCCTCCTCGCGGAGGCTCCAACGCCACCAAGTCTTCATACGAGGACCTGACGGCGGAGCAGAGCACGCCACGCTCGGGCCGCCACGACAAGCGCCGCCTCAAGAGGCAGGCCTGCGTGGTGGACAGTAAAGAGACCCAGTGCTGAGGGAACATGTGTTTGTAGACGTACGTATGTACAGGCAGACCTACGCACGTACACACTCACAATTGTACATGAGGGAACATGCGAGCACACAGTCCAGAATAGATACAGTATGTAGGTACACGCATACAGACACTCATGTATATCCATGCACATAATAGATTACACTATAATAGATGCTGGAAACTGCCAAAATAAAGGAAACACTTGAGTAAATGATACAATGTCTATTGAGAGCAGGTGCTTCCACACAGGTCTGGTCCTGTGTTAATTAAGCAATTAAATGTATAAAAACGCCCAGTTTCCAATTATTTTGGCTACCATGGCTAGAAGAAATCTCAGTGACTTTGAAAGAGGGGTCTCAAAAGAGCAAAAGCGGTTTAAAGGGTGTGTGTGTCACCAGATCTCAACCCAATTGAAAACTTAAAGGGAAATTCTGGAGTGGCGCCTGAGACGGCGGTTTTTCCACCACCATCAACAAAACACCAAATTATGTAATTTCTTGTGGAAGAATTGTTGTATCCATACAATAAAATCCCCAACACTTATATACTAAGGCGCATTGAAGCTGACCTAGTGGCTCGTGGGTTGGCCCAACATCCTATCAAGACCTTGTCGGTGTTTCTTTTAGTTTGGCAGATACCTGTACATGACTAAACATTGCACACAAACACCCACTCATAGACTAAAACTTGCTACACAGCACTGGCAGCAACACAGTATCGAGCAGGACTCTTAAGGCGCTGCTACATCTAGATTCTATAAGGTCAATTTGGAAGACTTGCGTACAACCAAAATAGGTGCCTATCATGAGTATAGTAGTGTTCTGACGCCAGTGACTGCTGTTTTAGAATAGCCTAGAGACCGAATTATTTGTGCCTTTGTTCGTTTCAAGAGTCAAAGACAAGTGCTTTCTTTGGCACCACTCAGTCCAGACAGTCTAGTTTTTGAACATGTTCTCTCGAATGACTTGACTGGCAGAATGGGCTGATGGATTAACAGCTGGGCCAGTTGATATACCACTGCCATGACTGTGAACTATTGGTTAGGCTTAGTGTGTCGTCTTAGAATCATTGCTAAGGTTAAAAGTCAAATGTGCCGTTGTAAATGTCTGTTTAGTCACCTCACTTTCATGTCAGTAAGAAAATGATTTGCTTTTTATTTCTGATATTGCCTGGTTTTTCCACAGTCCTCCCCCCAAAAATACACCTCGTTAACCATGCATGTTATATTGCCGTAGGTAATTCAGCTGTTAAATGGATGTCTAAGGGTAGTGTTAAAACGTAGAGGGCTGGTTGAACGGATGCCCAGGAAGATATTGTTCTCTGGTCATTTAAACCCAAAAGGAACAGAATATTTGTGAAATGGGCACCGACTGACAAGAGGTCCAGACTAGTAGTTATTCTGGGCAGAATACCAGGTGAAATCAGTGCGCTGCATCAAACCTACCTAACTGTTGTCTCCACTCTATTCAAGTGTTGGTTCTGTTTCATTTGTCGTGAAATAATTCTGAAACTTTTTTTATTGTTGTGTATGGCCTTGTTAATTACACTGTTGTGACCTATGAACTTTGTTCTTCATCCCAAATAATGCAAAAGTCAAGTTATTTCACCCTTCATACAACACATTGGAAGATGAGGGACTGTTCATTCATTGCATTCAGACATTATTTGTTGACCAACTTCTGATTTAATTAATTTTTTTAAATCCACAACACTAGTGCCTTATTTCTGAAGTTGAGCCTAAATGTTTTCATTTTGACCACTGCTCCTTATTTCTGTATGTACTGTAGGCAAGGGGAATGTCACTATCACCCCAGATGAAAATTGTGCTTACTAATGGGAACTGCTATTTCTAAGCTCTGTAAGCCCTTCTTTGCAATATTCTTGTGCCAATGATGAATGAATACCTATCAGCTTGTAGAATCTTTTCACCATTTCCTGTATATTAGGTGATGAGTACTTGTGTATATGTTGAAATGTTTGCTTGTGGGCCAAGGGCATTCTGCAGCTTTGTTATAATAGCCTATTGTCCACAGATATCGTGAGTATAAGCCTACATCATAGTATTAGCTCTGAGATGCGAGGGGAAACTCGACTCCATATGTCTTCTGACTGTCCTGTTTCATGTGCAGGGTGTACTCAATGACCTGGATGAATAAAATGTGTATGCCCACTTGAAACTGGCTTCTTGCTTACAGTGAACACACACATTCTAAAAAATAAAGAATGTGTTTCAACACGGACATCAGGAAGTTTAAAAAGAACATTTAAAACATGTCATATCATGGTTTTATATATTTCAGTCGTTTGGAATGAGGACTGATTCCAACCCCTTTCAGTGTCATCCCATTACCGTAGCCGACCAGTGGACATAACTGTGGAAGGGTGGACCTGAGGCCCCATCTCTACCCTTCCCCTCTCACTCAGCCTGAGGGCCATCAGTCACACAGTAGACCGCTCTCTGGCTGTTTAGGGTCTACGTCGCCCCAGTAAGGCAGGATGAAGGGCAACTCCTCCACCCTGCTCTTCAACAGCGTCCACAGATGCTGTGACACAAACTGGTTGCCCTTCTCAGAGAGATGGAGCCCGTCTGATAGGTAGCCTGTGAAGTCCTGCGGGAAAGAGAATTGTTTTCAATTACTGACATGTTGACAAAGTTACATAGCTACTACCAAAAATCCCTAAATTAGTGTTACATGAATAGAGTAGGGCCGGGGTTCAATCCGATATTGCCTTGTCAGCAATGCACTTTCCAAAAGGCAAATGTTCCCGCCGAGGTTCACCGTATACGCTTTCTGATGTTGGGCTCGATAGAGAATTACCTTAATGGTGCGTTGTCCAAAAAGCTGAGCAACGGTAACATCAAAATGATAAGTATTCCATTGGTTGTCTCACCTGTCCATCTTTCTGCATGAGAGTCCAGAGGTCCAGCACGTCTGCCCCACACTGACCGGCAGCCTGCACACAGGCCTGGGCATACTGGCCAGCCACAGAGTTGAGACGGTTCAGAGCACTGCCTGTAGGGAGAGAACAGACATATAGAAGCCAAATAGAACTACAGCACCACAAACACTACAGCATTCAAGTCCTCAAAATGCAATAATCTGTTTGAGGCCATCAGGCCAATGTTATGGGATTGCTCAGGAGCAAGATTTAGGACTTGTCTTCAGTGTATATGGTGGGTGTGTGTTCTTTAACCTTTCAGGACACACTCCTTCTCCCAGGCTGCCTCATGCAGAGGTGGAGGAGTGATGAAGATGACCTTGTCTGCAGACACACCCACAGACCCCAGGTGTTTGACAATGTCCTTCAGGTTCTCGGAGTACTCCTGCAATGGGATGTGCTGCTGTGGGTTCTTATCTAAAGAAAGAATGAGACAACATCAGATCTCCTAATAAATCGGCAAGAGCAGTGTTTGTCAATCCTGGTTCTAAGGAACACAAAGGGTGTGCAGGGTTTTGTGCCCGCCCAGCACTTGGCTGGAGAGTAACAGGTTGCACTTTCCCTACCTTCTAAAGCACAGTCGTTGGCACCAAAGAAGACCGTGACAGCAGCTATGTGGTTGCTTGAAGCACTGTCCTTGGAGATGAGGCGAGGCAAGACAATCTTTGCCCACCTGGAGTTGTAGCCTGACAACCCTCTGTTCACAACGTCACATTTTCTAGTGGACAAAAGTGACATTGTTTGATCAATTTGGCCTAATTTAGCACACATCAAAATGCATCACTCCAGTATACCCTACCCTATTCTCAGAGCAGGAAGTTGCCCCTAACCACTGATACAGGGTTTATATCAGTGGCGGTTGGTGCCGTTTAAAGACGAGGGAGGATGATTATTTGATTTATGAGCATGGCCTTATTTCTATTACACCATATTGGATGACTCTCATTCATATTCCATTCACCCAGTTCAATGTAACATCAATAGGTTTAGGCCTACTACATGATACTAACATTTTCCCTGTACCCATCATGAGGTTGGTATAACCTAGCCTATGAATTTACAACGTAGGTGCACAGGTAGAGAGAATTCTGAGTAATCAAGGTGACAGACAGTGACACATTCAATACCGCCCCACTCTTGCCTGCATCTAGCTGATCTAGAGTGTAATTATTATTCCAACAATTGTAAACGAGAATTTCTATAAGACAAATGTGGGTATGTTTATCCCTGTTTAGTTCAACAGAAGTGGCGCAATGAATACAACCCTGATCACACGCAAACACTATTCACTTTCATACCAGACACATACAAACAGCTCGTTGTATATACAATTCCTTCTCGCATCTATCTACATGCTCTCCTCCTCTCACCTTTTCCTTTCACTTGCGGTGCACAACACAACACAACACATCAGCAGTCTGTGACCAGACAAAAAAACCTTTGGTTCATTTGAAAAATGTAGAAAATGCTCTGTTATTAAAATACATAAATGCTTTGCTCCATGAAGTAATCCATCTCGACCAATGAGAGAGGATTTGAAATAGACAAGATGGCAGCGTACACAGTTTAGGATTACTTCATGGAGCAAATCATTTATTTGAGTAACTGAGCATTTTCCAAATTCAAACCAACCATCTGCCACGAACCACAATTGAGAAGATACGTGTTTGGCAGAATCGAGATCGATGATAACATTGCCAATTTAAGGTTAGTGGTAAATGATCTGTGCTTCACCAAACAGTACCTATCCTGTAATGGAGAATCACATTTTCACATTATAAATTTGTAGCTAGTTCAGACATAGAGAACTGATACTGTATACTGGTTGTTAGATTGGGATTGATGTGGAGGGGTCCGTGGGTGGCTTTTTACAATTTGAATGGTTCCTTGTGTTCTCAACGGGAGGAAGTCCAAATCTTATGTTGGTTACCATAGTTATTGAATATCACGTGAATCCTGTCAATTAAAAAGGGAACATTTGGGTGCAATCAATTAGCTTAATTTCTCATAGATCAAATTAAATGTCAACAAAATAGTGTTGCAGGAATGCTAATCTTATGTTTCTAACTACAGAAACCATTTCTGAACAATCTGTGATGGGGAGGTGTCATGGGTTTCCTGAAATGACATGGAACGACTATGGGCTACCTTCCATCCCTATGAAAAGCATGTAGGAATGGTGAGTGCAACTATTTAAAAGTATTCCATGTGCGAAAATGTAAAATGACTCACCTGGCTAGTTGATTTGCAATTTCGGAACCCCATCCATTAGGTTGGAACGAAAACTGAAACAAATCAACAAGAAGTGAGAGGTGAACTGTCAAGTTGCTAGCTAGCAAGCTAACCCGATTTGTAAATGGACGAAACCCTGCAAACAGATCGTTTCTGAATGAGAAAATGTACCTGTGTGATCGAGTCGCCAAATAAAATCACTTGAGGCCAAATTATGTTCTTGATTTTGGACATTACTAGCTAGTACAAATGTTGAGCCGAGAGCTAAAGTTATACTTTCAGATCTAGAAATGAAAGCAGTGCTGACTGAATGATAGACGTTCGCATGCTAAATTGCGCCATCTACCGTGTGGAGGTGGAAGGTGAAAATAATAATGGCAGAGTAAAATAATTTGAGTCGCCTTTTTGTTGTTTATTTCACTATTTTGATGAATGACATACATTTTCACAATGACATAAAACAAGATCACAACAGGTTTTCAAACAACATTCCAAACATAGATACAGAACCAACCTAAAGTGTCTTAATAGGGCGTTGGGTAACCACGAGCCAGACCAACTTTAATGCATCTTGGCATAGATTCTACAAGTGTCTCGAATTCTATTGGAGGGATGTCAACACCATTATTCCACTAGAAATTCCTTAATTTGGTGTTTTGTTTATGGCGGTGGAAAACTGTCTCAGGCACCACTCCAGAATCTCCCATAAGTGGTCAGTTGGGTTGAGATCAGATGACCGAGACAGCCATGGCATATGGTTTGTATAGTTTTCATGCTCATCAAACCACTCGTGCCCTGTGGATGGGGGCCTTGTCATCCTATGGGGGGGGCATAGCCATGGTAGCCAAAATAATGGCCTGCCCAGCATTTTTATACATGACCCTAAGCACGATGGGATGCTAATTGATTAATTAACTCAGCAACCACACCTGCTTGCTTTCAGTTCACTATCACTGATAATACTGCTGATCAAACACTATTTGGCTGTTTCTATACTCAAGATTTTTTTTTCTACAAAATGTCCAAACAAATCAGTGCATTTGAGCCATGCGTCTCAATGCTTAGTTACAGAATGCAGTGAACTTTACAGTGGTCACCCATCTTTAACAGCGTAACCAGATCCAGACAGCCACTGCTGTCCCTCAAGTAGTCTATCCATTCTAGAAGTATCAGTGAGAGTAAGGGCGGAGTAGGATGACATTTCCCCTGGACTTCCATTCTTAATTTCCCCCCCTAATGATTAACGTAGATTTCGGACGGTAAAATGATCCTAGGATTAAACAACTATCAGGCACAGGGATTGGAGGTCTGCGGAGGAACAGACAACTGCTTCAGGTAGCTGCAGGATGACCCCTTTCAGGGGTTCTTTGAACCCAATTATGTATGTCTCTGGTTGTACCCCTCATTACGACAGGGTTGAGGGCGTCGTAGAGACGCTGCACTGCCAGGTCCTTCGTCTCCTTCAGAGAGACCTTCTTTAAAATAGCTGTGCGTACATGTTTGTGTGATAGTTTCAATACAATAAAACTGTATTTATTCCCCGGAAGGGACAATTAAGGCAAGTGGATACTGGTAAAGGTCAAAGTCAATGGCCACACCTTTCTGAGCTTTAGGGTTAGACTGGACTTCCAACAGTAGTGACTGCATCAGTGTGCATGTCATTCAACGGGTTGGCAATAAACTAGTGGACGACATGAGAAACATGGATGAAAACATTCCAATTTCTCAACCATCTTAGACACCACAAATACATTGTTATTGATACTGCAAGAAGCATTGCCTGATGTGAACATCATTGTGTCATGTTCATTAGGGCACATGACAGAAAACGTTTTGCAGCAGAGAACGTTAGTCACGTCTAGGTAGTCCCTCCCTGTTTCAGTCCATTCTCTTCCGTTTGGTGCTTAAGGAACAAGACCCAGACTACAACATGCTCACCTCCAGCGTCACCATGCCTGCTTCATGCACCAGTGTGATGTTCTTGAGGGTCTTTTCTGTAGCTTCCAAATCCTCAATGATGTTTCTCAGCTGACCCACTAGCACAGAGTAGGGTTTAGCGAATGTGATGGCCTGGGTATGTTTCACTGTGCTCATGGCCAGGTCTGTGTAGTCTAGGGAACATTTTATTTTACCTTTTATTTAAATAGGCAAGTCGGTTAAGAACTAATTCTTATTTTCAATGACGGCCTAGGAACAGTGGGTTAACTGCCTTGTTCAGGGGCAGAACGACAGATTTTTTACCTTGTCAGCCCGGGGATTCGATCTTGCAACCTTTCAGTTACTAGTCCAATGCTCTAACCACTAGTCTACCTATGGATACAGTCAGAAGAACCAGGCTCCATTGCGGGAACAAGGTGAGAACAATAGCCTGTTAATGACGCTACAGTGCATTATTACCTTGTTGTAGACAATGCCAGCTAGGCTAAAGCAGACACATGCTGGCACTCAGGCTAAAAGACTGTATGATTATATGACTTAGCCATACATGCTAAGTCATGGCCAAGGTCCCCTCCACACGTTAGCCTGCGATGAGGACTCTGTTCCTCTTGTCAGTGCACCACCTCTCAAAACAGCTCCCTGGACAGGCCGTTCTGCATCATACCTGGAGACACCATCACCACACCGGGACCTATGTTGTCAAAGTGGTGCATACTCTGGAGAGACCGAGTGGGGACGAAACCTCAGAGACAGGGAACGCTCGAGTCTGGGACCCAGCTTCATCATTGAGAGCGGTTTTAATTGGTGTCTCCCAAGCTAATCTCCCAGACATTATTGATCCATATGTGGAATATGAACATAACGACCATATGAGACAGCGGGCTTCCCTGTTCACTATGTCATGGACCGTGTTACAGAAGCGAGCCTCACACACCTCCATTTTTTTCTTGGACGTGAGTGCCGTATGTGGACGAGAGAGAGAGAGAGAAATGTTTGAACCCATCTGCCAATGTGTAAAGGACAAAATATCACAGTGCTTACTGACTATTGGTTACATAATATGAGGAGGATGTCAGGTTTGACACTGGGGACTTCGGCAGCCATTAGATGTCTGTCCTCCTGGTGAGAGAATACAGCTAGGGAGAGAGAGAATGTTGTTGTTGAATAATTCACCCCCAACACAGAGGACTGTCATTATGATGACAGCACAACACTGGTCCCTATTCTCCGTGAGTTTCCGATATATCTGCTTTACGTTTTACAGCCGCGCTGCAGAAGTAACGTATTCTAGTGGTACGTTCAAGGCAGTAGTACAGTATTTATATAATAAAAACAGGACCTGGATCATGATGATGCTCTCCATTGAGTTTTCCCTCCAGACCTATGTTTGTATGAACTTCCGTCTGGCGCACACAGGTCGTCAAAACAAGACCGAAGAACACTCAAGCCATCTTTTTAGTTCCGACGTAATTACACGATTTGCTCATCTTAGAAAACGTTTTCATATTTTGATTGATAGATACTGAATATACATGGGTTTAGAACTTTTTAGTTTTAGCGCTCAATTCAATCACGGTTTAAAAAAAACATCACACCGTAGACTCGTTTGTGGCAGCTGAAACAAAAGTATCAATTAATGTTCACACTCTGTTACAACGTTGCACTGTGGGTGAGCGGCCTCGTTATTTGTTACAAAGTTGACAATATTGATACAAACATAACTAAGTCGCGTCCCCTTTAATGTGGTGTTGGGTGGAACTGCAGAGGAAGTGAAGTGTCTTTGCGAGTCGCACTCTCGCCTACACAGAAAGAGCCACAGCCCTGCTCCTTTGATGAACAACACCCCCCCCAAAACAGCCCTCAACTGGCTTAGAACAAGTTTCAAACTGAGGTATGCCCTGTGTGTTTGTGCGTAGTGCTCCTGTTTGCCATTTTCTATAAAAATGCACGATCATTTAAACCTTTTTGAGCGTGAGCGGATACGTCGATAAGGGTGTGGGTGGGGTAAATTGTTTATCATAGCAACCGGTTTCCGTTACACGGGGCATTCATTGACAAAGTTCCGGACAATGGACTTTCATTGAGTGCCAGCCGACTCCAGACACCATTGGCAGGGACGCGCGTGTGTCAGCCTGTTGATTCTTAATAAGTTGGAGAAAGTTGTGACGGTGGGAGTGGTAGTATGCAGGACTTGAATATTATGCATTCACTGTGGCAGCTGTTAGTCTCATAATGTCACACAATATTTATGTATGGAATTCCATTTCATAAACGATATTTCAAAATTATTATGTTTTATTTCGGAGGTAAATATTACTATTCTTTGTAATAACGTTGTAATACAACTGGTGGAAGGGTTCATCCCATTCTCTATTCTCTGTAGACCACAAGCCAAATCACATGGATTGCCCTGTGTAGTGCTGGGACCATCACAACAAAATCTCCTTGTCTTCACCAGACAGTGGTGTCTGCAAGGGAGCTGGGGGCTGGTGGAGTGTTGGCGTCATGGTGAAGAATGTTCCGGAAGGTCAAAAAGCGTCACAGCAGCAGCAGCTCCCAGAGCAGTGAGATCAGTACCAAGAGCAAGGTGGGCCGTTCTATACATTACATTACAGACTACACTGTCGTGGTCTACATTCCAAACCCAGAAAATGTGGATCTTCTCTCGTCCCTTGATGCCCTCCAGTTGATCTGAAGAGGATAGCTGTAATCAGGAGCTCCACCTAGTCCTCCAGTTGATCTGAAGAGGATAGCTGTAATCAGGAGCTCCACCTAGTCCTCCAGTTGATCTGAAGAGGATAGCTGTAATCAGGAGCTCCACCTAGTCCTCCAGTTGATCTGAAGAGGATAGCTGTAATCAGGAGCTCCACCTAGTCCTCCAGTTGATCTGAAGAGGATAGCTGTAATCAGGAGCTCCACCTAGTCCTCCAGTTGATCTGAAGAGGATAGCTGTAATCAGGAGCTCCACCTAGTCCTCCAGTTGATCTGAAGAGGATAGCTGTAATCAGGAGCTCCACCTAGTCCTCCAGTTGATCTGAAGAGGATAGCTGTAATCAGGAGCTCCACCTAGTCCTCCAATAGGGAGCTTCCTTTGCGCTTCCCTTGTGTTGCGTTCAACAGTCTACATAGTCTCTGGGGGGGGGGGGGGGGGGGGGGGGGGGGGGGTTGGTGCTGGAGATGCTAGTTGTCCTTGGTAAATAATTCACCATGGAGACAACAGGGTACAGTCTTAGAATACAAAAGCAGCCGCAGTCGTAAAATTCTGGAGGCAGACAGACGGACGGGCAGGCAGACAGATAGACGGACAGACGAGTTAGACCGATTGTAACCTCATTAGAAGATCCCTCACATCTGACAGTGGCTTTTATTCATGTTAAAAGTGAGCTCTGTCTGGACAAAGTAGTCATGTCTCATACGAGATGCCTTCCCATCTGGTGAATAACAAACAAGTGCTAAGATGGTTGAGCTGACGGGGAGGAATTGATCGGATGGAGAAATGACTCTTTATTACCATCGATTCACTTACTGCACAGCTGTCCTCTCTGATTACATTGCTGATGGGTACATGACTCAGTTTATTAAGGAGGTCTTGCATGCTGTCAAGGACTCCTGAATTGACGTCTGCTCAAGTTATTTTCACATTTTTCATTTAAACTCTATTCATTAGTGGTTGGAGTATGTGTTTCCTTTCTCATACACAAATATTGCAGCAGAAACCATGACCTCTGCGATTTGGTCAACGTTTCAGCCGATCATGTAACATTTCTCAAGACAATATGGTGAGATGGTGTGCTTTTCGCTCTCCTCCCTTTAGTCAGTCGACTCCAGTTTGGGAGGTCTCTCAAGGTCCAGTACTGTAGCTAGCCTCGACACAGACTCGACCAAGAGCTCAGGTAAGAGAACCTACAACTATGGCCACATCTCAATTCTCTGAAATGACCTCGGCTAGTTTCCTCATCTCCTTTCCTTCCTATTCACTAACAGTCAGATGAAGGGGCTGGAAAAGTTAACAATATTGCCTGTACATGTCAAGTCCTTTCAGAACTGGCTCTTGTGCATTGTAGGGCATGCAACAAAATATTTCAAGAGGTTTTGCAATGGACTAAAATGTGTCTTGTTGGTAGTCCCTCCCGGTTTCACATAATTTTCTTCCGTTTGATGCGTAATGAACACCTTCATGACCCAGTGGTAATGCCGATGGATGATTGAACTGTGAACTTTAGGTCACAGTGCTGCGTCAGAGACGTGTGCCGAGTTCAGGGTGAAGTATGTCGGAGCCATAGAGAAGCTGCCGTTTGAGATGAGTAAGACCCTGCAGGAGCCTCTGGAACTCATCAACTACATCGATGCAGCCCAGGTAAGAAAAACCTGTAAACACCTTCAAATCTGGGATGTAAAGTATGGGGCCCATCAGAATGGCCGATTTAATTAGGGCCGATTTCAAGTTTTCATAATAATCGGTAATCAACATTTTTGGGCACCGACTATGGCCAATTACATTGCATTCCACGAGGAGACTGCGTGGCAGGCTGACTACCTGTTATGCGAGTGCAGCAAGGAGCCAAGGTAAGGTGCTAGCTAGCATTAAGCTCCAGGTGGTATCCGATTTTAAGTACCTTGGCATCATACTTGATTCCAACCTCTCTTTTAAAAAGCATGTGAAAAAGGTAATTCAAATAACCAAATTCAACCTAGCTCATTTCCGATTTATACGAAATTGTTTGACTACAGAGGTAGCAAAACTGTACTTCAAATCTATGATACTCCCCCACTTAACATACTGCTTGACTAGTTGGGCCCAAGCTTGCTGTACAACATTAAAACCTATTCAGTCTGTCTACAAACAGGCTCTCAAAGTGCTTGATAGGAAGCCCAATAGCCATCATCATTGTCACATCCTTAGAAAGCATGAGCTCTTGAGTTGGGAAAATCTTGTGCAATACACCGACGCATGTCTTGTATTCAAGATCCTCAATGGCCTGGCTCCCCCTCCACTCAATATTTTTGTTAAACAGAAAACCCAGACATATGGCAGCAGATCCACAAGGTCTGCCATGAGAGGTGACTGTATAGTTCCCCTAAGGAAAAGCACCTTTAGTAAATCTGCATTCTCTGTGAGAGCTTCCCATGTCTGGAATACACTGCCATCAGACACACATAACTGCACCACATATCACACTTTCACAAAATGCTTGAAGACATGGCTAAAGGTCAATCAGATTTGTGAACATGGTCCCTAGCTGTGTGTTGCCACTCTCCATGTTGTCTGTTGTCTGTAGCTTGTGAGGTGTGGAAACACTTTGTTGCTTTTATGAATTTTGTCTTGCTGCTTTTTGTTTTATGTTGCTCTGTCTGTATGCTATGTCTTGCTTGTTCTATGTTGCTATTGTCTATATTGTAATTGCTTTTAATAACCTGCCCAGGGACTGCGGTTGAAAATTACCCGGTTGGCTAAAACCGGCACTTTTACTGAAATGTTGATTAATGTGCACTGTCCCTGTAAAAATAAACTCAAACGTATCTTATAAACAACAATCAATCTTAACATAATCACTAGTTAACTACACATGGTTGATAATATCACTAGTTTATCTAGCTTGTTCTGCGTTGCATATAATCGATGCAGTGCCTGTTAATTTATCATTGAATCATAGCCTACTTCGCCAAACGGGTGATTTAACAAGCGCATTCATGAAAAAAGCACTGTCGTTGCACCAATATGTACATAAACATCCATGCCTTTCTTAAAATCAATATACAAGTATATATTTTTTAAACGGGACGGTACCGTATTTCACTGAAAGAATAAACTTTTTGTTTTCGAAATGATAGATCATTAATATGGTCAAATCCGGAAACTAAGGCTCGTATTTCTGTGTCATTATATTCTAATTAAGTCTGATTTGATAGAGCAGTCTGACTGAGCAGTGGTAGGCAGCAGCAGGCTCGTAAGCATTCATTCAAAAAGCACTTTCCTGCGTTTGCCAGCAGCTCTTCGCTGTACTTCAAGCATTGCACTGTTTATGACTTCAAGCCTATCAACTCCCGAGATTAGGTTGGCAATACTAAAGTACCTATTAGAACATCCAATAGTCAAAGGTTTATGAAATACAAATGGTAGAGAGAGAAATAGTCCTATAATAACTACAACCTAAAACTTCTTACCTGGGAATATTTAAGACTCATGTTAAAAGGAACCACCAGCTTTCATATGTTCTCATGTTCTGAGCAAGGAACTGAAACGTTAGCTTTCTTACATGGCACATATTGCACTTTTACTTCTCCAACACTTTGTTTTTGCATTATTTAAACCAAATGGAACATATTTCATTATTTGAGACAAAATTGATTTTATTGATGTATTATATTAAGTTAAAATAAGTGTTCATTCAGTATTGTTGTAATTGTCATTATTACAAATAGATATGTAAAATTCGAACGATTAATCGGTATCGGCTTTTTTTGGTCCTCCAATAATCGGCGTTGAAAAATCATAATTGTTCGACCTCTAATCAGAATGCAGTACTATACATACAGGTTCAATGCAGTGCAGTGGAGACCAATTCATCACTGTATAATCACTCAATTTGAATATGGTGATTGATTATGGTGATGTAGATTAATGTTGGAGTGGTGTGAGTCAGAGGCAGCCTCTGTTTCCTCCTTAACAAGTCACTCTATATGTACAAAGAGTATCTGTCGTGTTCCTTTCATAGCAAGATGGAAAGCTGCCGTTTGTGCCTGGAGAGGAGGAGATGGTACTGGGAGTGTCCAAGTATGGAGTCAAAGTGGCCTTCATGGATCAATGTGTGAGTGAATCCATTTCCATGTTTATAAATGCTCTAGCATCCCAAAAGTTTCTGCTGAACCTTGACCTTTCTAGTTGGAACGTTCCCGAAGTCGGACTTTCTCCACTGTTTCCCGCTCTACATGATTGTCTGTCTGTTGTTATATTGATGTTTGTAATGTGTATTATTGTTGTGGTTCCTGTATAGGACGTTCTGCACCGCCACCCTCTCTATCTGATAATGAGGATGCTCTGTTATGATGACGGCCTGGGGGCTGGGAAGAACCTGCTGGCTCTCAAGACCACCGATGCCAAGCAGCAGGACTGCAGCATCTGGGTGTACCAGTGCAGCAGTGCGGTGAGTGTGTGTGTTGAAAGTATAGGGAGCATTACTTCATTCACCATGAACTGAGATCAACGTTTACTCACCTATTTCCCCCCCCCCCCCTCTAATGGGATCCAGAAAGAACAAAACCCTGTCCCTTTCTGTGATCACCATTCTAATGGGATCCAGAAAGAATAAAACCCTGTCCCTTTCTCTGTGATCACCATTCTAATGGGATCCAGAAAGAACAAAACCCTGTCCCTTTCTCTGTGATCACCATTCTAATGGGATCCAGAAAGAACACAACCCTGTCCCTTTCTGTGATCACCATTCTAATGGGATCCAGAAAGAACAAAACCCTGTCCCTTTCTCTGTGATCACCATTCTAATGGGATCCAGAAAGAACAAAACCCTGTCCCTTTCTCTGTGATCACCATTCTAATGGAATCCAGAAAGAACAACAACCCTGTCCCTTTCTCTGTGATCACCATTCTAATGGAATCCAGAAACAACAACAATCCTGTCCTCAAATATTTACATCAAAAAGTGCAAAGTTATGGGCAGAGACACAAAACATCCACATCAAATAACAATATTTATCTTAAATAACATGGAAAACAACCATTTATGCAGTATTAATTTACCATCCTTACAAACCACTTAATGTAAATGTACATTACTGTATTGTACATAGGCTGGTCATCTAGGTACCTGTAAACTTTATCACCTTGATGAAAAACAATGCACAATACAGTAATTGAGTACATTGAGACATCAAGTGGTTTGTGATGATGTGGCTCAGTTGGTAGAGCAATGCAATGCTAGGGTTGTGGGTTCGATTACCATGGGGGACCAGTACGAAAAAGTGTGAAAATGTGTGCACTCACTACTGTAAGTTCCTCTGGATAAGAGAATCTACTAAAATGGAAAAGGAATGAATAGACCATTTCAGTTTTCACACAAATAAGTTCCACTTGCAAAGTATTTAAAGAAACTGGAAAACATATCAAGCAAGTATTTTATATTCCACAAGTATTATCAGATGAACTGTTTTGTACAGATAATTATCCGACTCAAGTTAGAAATGCTGGTAAACCCTCAAATACAAATATATATTTTTTAAAGCACAAAAATACTAGTCCTATATTAGCAGACCGATATAGACGTCTTCAGCCCGGGCCCAAAAATGACATTTTGTGGGGGGGGAAAGTGCAGCACCCCCACACCACTTCCCGTGCTAATGATTGCACAAGATAGGCAGAGTATAGAGATGAATGTGATTTGGAAAAACTGGTTTAAAACAGAGGTAGTTTTATTTAATTTGGAATAAGCTTTTATTTACCAATCGCTCCCCACAACTGTGTGTTTCATTACAAGTCATTTTCCTTTCGTCTCTCCCCGTCTCTGTGCAGGAACAAGCCCAGGCCATCTGCAAGGTGCTGTCTGCCTCTTTCGACTGCGTGCTGACATCAGAGAAGTCCTGAAAGGTTGTCGCCCTGAGGGACGGGACTATCCTCACATGGGCGCAGCACCATGACCAATCGGGAGCCTGGAAACCATAGTTTTACAGCAGGGTCACAACTTACCCAGCATGCTTTGCAACACCTCTCACACACACCACCTACAGACGACACACACCATCCACCCGTCAGGTGACCATCATGAGTACGGTTATTTTTGTTTTTAATCTAACTTAATCTTATTTAATGTAAATACATTAGAAAGTACAGGGGCCTCGTCTGTACTTGGGAAGGAAGTGGCTGTTTGCTATCTAGGTCTCAAATAATAATATTGTATCCAGAGACTCCACTGACTTCCTTTATAAAAAGGGGGAAAGTGGTAACCGTGGTACGTCGCAGTCAATATTTCCACCATGGATGGAGGAACAGACCAAGACCATTACAAATATGCTGTAGACCCCCCTTCTCCTCTCTCCTATACAAACCAAAGGGATGGTATCAATACATGTTTGTGCCTCTTATCCCCCTCTCCATACCACTCCTCCTACACTCTGATTGGTCCAGATGGGATTGGACCAGTTAAAATGGTACAATAAAGGAAAGGAATTTGAATGAATCAAGCAGTCTTTTTTTCCTTTGATCCCCGTTTTGTCCTTTAAGCAGGTCAGTTCCGGTGGCTAGGCTGTCCAATATTTCTGTCATTCTCAGACTGACTTATGGGATGCCTGCTTCCTCCCCAACTCTGTGGGATATGAGTCCTACATCCTCCAGGTTGATGAAGCATCTAGCCTGGCATCTGTGTCTGAAGAAATTAACTTGAGGGACCAAATGACCCTGTCATTCAGTGTTATAGTCAGATCACAGGAGATATTGTATACACATACCGTTGGGGCCCAACAGAGCTAGTTTACTCTCCATAGATCACGATTCAATCTGATTGCCGGTTACAGGCATTCTCTTTTAAAAGGCAATATGCAGCTTTTACTGTGAATGGGTTCTCCGCGACGCGAGAACACAGCCTTCAAAACCAGAAATGCCTATAACCGGTGATCGGATTGAATCCCGGGCTGTACTCTCTTATAGAGTTCAGTGTGGATGTAAGCCTTGGTTGTAGTGGTATGGCACCAGAACACAAGTTAGAAACCATAGACATAGGCTTGGGCTGTAGTGGGTTTGACCATTCTCCACCAGAGGGAGCTCTTGTTGCATTACTATTATATTTAGTATTCTGCCCAGGAAGTTACAAATCTAGTAGTCGAGCACTCTTAAAATCACCGTACTACACAGCATTTACACACTGTTAAACCACTTTGAAAAGCAATAATACACTTATGATAAATGCAAGAGAAAACACTGGGAATTATTCCATTTTATTATTCCAGTTTCAATTTCCCCATTTATTTTGCACAATAGGTTCGAGTCAATGCTGTGATCCAGAGTCAATGAGTGTGAATGGAATAGCTTCTCAGCCTTGGTTTGTGTGTACACTACTAGACTACACACTGAACACCAGCTGGAAAACAGCACGTCACCACAGTGCATTCAAAGACAGTTACTGCCACGGTCATGAACTCTTATTTTATACATTTAAATATCAACAGAATCTATGTACATTTACAGATGAACCATCCTATTTCCAGTGAGTTAACATGGTGTGGCAGATACATGCGACGCCTCTTGTCGTCGTCTATCGTAGTTCATTCACAATTGAGAGTACTGTATGTCCCGTTTAAGATCAAACATCAAACATGTATAGAGTAGAGTTGCTCTGCAACCAAAGTCAGACATTACGTCAAATGAGTTGTAAGAATATTACATTTTAAAACATACTCTTCAGTATGGGACCTAGGATATATAAAACAAGGGTGGTCTGTAACTAATGCTGGTCCCAGCTAGTAATCAAGTTGTAGACTATGGTAGAATTCTAGGCTGAGCACTATGAATCAGATTGAATACTATGGTAGGTGTGTGTGTGTGTGTAAGTGTGAGTAGTTGCATTGTCCTTTCAAGTGTGTCATTTGGTATTGCCATCCCCCTTACAATGTCACCTCAAAGGACAAGTTATTTTTAGTACAATGACAACTATGTGCATGTGTCCACATGTACCTCTGTGTGTGTGCCATTTGGTAGCCTGCTGTCCACTACAGATAAAAAAAGCCACAGGACAGGAGCACTTGCCCCATGCACAGCTCCATGTCCCAATTGGCATCATATTCCCTAAATAGTGCACTACTTTTGACCAGAGCCACAAAAAGATGGTGGTTCACAACTAAAAGTGTGATCTATGCAGCGAAGATAGTTCACAACATCCATTTCACTGGTGATATTGATATAGCAAAAAGGGTAAGAAGTGCAACAATGAGGCATTTTATAAACAGAGTAAAAGGTGTCAGATGGGCTAATGCAGTAAATCTAGCACCACACTGTAGGCCATGGAGATGATGTGCTGTAAGTAACTTCTATTGTTTCAAGCTGATATGCATGCAGGTCAGCGCACAGAGTAGGATAGTGAGCCTGGGTTCTCCCAGTTAACTACAGGCCTAAATATACCCCCCGGCAACCCCCTGTTGTTACTAAGGGCTGTCTAGAAATGGGGACAGTGGATGACCCATAGGGGAGGACTCTTAGCATATTACTGGGTTAGCACCATTTTGAATTAAGTTTAACGAGTGGTGTGGTGGCGGGTATACGCAGCCTTACACCCACTTTCTTTTGTGGGCATTGTGTGGGCATTGCGTGGCTAGTGTGTGGTGGAAGGTATACGCAGTATCAATTAATAAGGCTGATGGATCCAATCAGAATGTTTATCTTAAAACGTTGATGAACTATTATTTCTTCACATTTTAAGCGCAGTAATGTACACGTGGGCGGTCGGGTTACACGCAAATGTTCCAAAACACAATTTGCAGGGAAACGCAGTTCTAAAAATGTGCACTGCACATGCGAGCCCATTCATAGACTGAGACATTTTGAAAGATGGGGAGATCTAAAGATGCAACAATTATTACGGGGTTGCTAATATGACGACGATAATGCCTTTGTCTGATAAAACAATGAAAGAAAGTAGATTTAAAAACCAATAGAACAGGAGTGTGGAATATGAGGATGTCTTTAGAAAATAATGACCTCCATGTTTATGTGGTGGGATTTTAACTATAGGCTACTTTTAAGAATGTAAGAGATGCCCCATAATGACGTTTGACATCTGGATGTTTAATAATTAAGGAACAGGGAAAAAATATAGCAAAGCTAATGATAATAATAGGCCTAATCATCTTCTAGTAGCCTAGATGGAAAGGCTTTCCCCCAAAAAAACTCTAAATTTAATGTTTTAATTTGTTTGACTGAATATTTCTGACTCAGTTGACCGCCTCATTTATTTGTTTCAATAGTAGTCCTATCAGACTACTAGCACAGTACAGGTTCAGTTTCCTGAACTGTTAAAGACCAACATGGGATTTATAATTTTTTTTGTCATAGAGTTTAACACACAGGCTCCTTTCCTTCACCAAGCAGGCCTTTGGGATTTATTTTTTGCCAAATTATAGTATACCCACTTCTCCAGGCACCACTCCACCACAGAGTCTGCTTCCCACATTGTGAGTGCTATAAAGTTTACATGCCTTTGCCTATTAAGCAGTTAAGCGTTTAGAAATGGTTCACCCTTTAACCATGCAAGGAGATGGAATGTAAGCATATAGACTATATTCACATTAACAATAAGTGAAAGAAATCCTAAAGATACACATTGCTGTCCTTGAAGAACTTTCTGTACAATTCACAAAACCAAAGACAACAGAGTGAAATAGTTATTAACAGAACCTTCATTTTGTCAATAATCCTCTAAATGTCGCGACCAGGATAAATAAGCAGAAAGTGCATTTTATTGCAAGAGGTTATCTACTACAATCATCGTTTTTTTAAATGTCAGATGGTGTCAGAAGTCAAAACACAGTTTCCCCACGAGCCTTTGCAGGCTTGGCCTAAATCGAGTGATATGACATCACATGACATTCCTGGAGTAAAGGGTGTATCTGTTGTCATGGCAACAGACTGTATAGCCAAAGCATTGGGCAGCGACACTTCACTCTTCTTTAGTGTCGGTGCAGCCACAAGCTTTGCTGATGACAAAGAATTTTGCCACAGAAATGTGGGGAGGTGGAGGACATTTCCATGGTTTCCATTCCAGGTCCTGTGTTGACCTCTGACCTTTGACCTTCAGTCCATGATGAAGTGTACAAATGTGACGGGGAAAGCCCCCCTCCTCATAGGTTCTCCTTCGATGTGGCCCAGCTGGGAGAGAACAGAAGAGAGGCACAACGTAACAATGATATTTGGGACAAAACACGTGCAATATAGTGCATTCGGAAAGTATTCAGACCTGGGCTTCTTCCACGTTTTTTAACGTTACAGCCTTATTCTAAAATAGATCAAATAAAAATGAATTAAATACACACAACATCCTATAATGACAAAGTGAAAACAGTTTTGTAGAAATGTTAGCAAATTTATTACAAATTTATTTTTAAAATACTTATTTACATAAGTATTCAGACCCTTTGCTATGAGACTTGACATTGAGCTCAGGTGCATCCTGTTAACATTGATCATCCTTGAGATGTTTCTAAACTCAGCAACAACGCAAAAAAACATCCCTTTTTCAGGACCCGGTCTTTCAAAGATATTTGGATTTTTACGAACTAACTTCATAGATATTCATTGTAAAGGGTTTAAACACTGTTTCCCATGTTTGTTCAAAGAACCATAAACAATGAATGGACATTCCTGTGGAACGGTCATTAAGACACTAACAGCTTACAGATGGTAGGAAATTAAGGTCACAGTTATGAAAACTCGGGACACTAAAGAGGCCTTTCTACTGACTCTGAAGAACACCAAAAGAAAGATGCCCAGGGTTCCTGCTCATCGGTGTGAATGTGCTTTAGGCATGCTGCAAGGAGGCATGAGGACTGCAGATGTGGGCAGGGCAATAAATTGCAATGTCCGTACTGTGAGATGCCCAAGAGGGCGCTACAGGGAGACAGGACGGACAGCTGATCGTCCTCGCAGTGGCAGACCATGTGTAACAACACCTGCACGTCCGAACATCACACCTCCATCAGTGCTCAGACTGTCTGCAATCGGCGGAGAGGCTGGACTGAGGGTTTGTAAGCCTGTTATAAGGCAGGTCCTCACCAGACATCACCGGCAACAACGTCGCCTATAGGCACAAACCCACCGTCGCTGGACCAGACAGGACTGGCAAAAAGTGCTCTTCACTGACGAGTCACGGTTTTGTCTCACCAGGGGTGATGGTCAGATTCACGTTTATTGTCGAAGGAATGAGCGTTACACCGAGGCCTGGACTCTGGAGCTGGATCGATTTGGAGGTGGAGGGTCCGTCATGTTCTGGGGTGGTGTATCACGGCATCATCGGACTGAGCTTGTTGTCATTGCAGGCAATCTCAACGCTGTGCGTGTACCCCAGATACTGTGCAAAGGAGCAAAAACTATAAATAACATGGGGATGAGGTAGTTGGGTGGGCTATTTACAGATTGGCTATGTACAGGTGCAATGATCAGTAAGCTGCTCTGACAACTGATACCTAAAGTTAGTGAGGGAGATAAGTCTCCAGCTTCAGTGATTTTTGCAATTCGTTCCAGTCATTGGCAGCAGAGAACTGGAAGGAGAGGCAGCCAAAGGAGGAGTTGGCTTTGGGGGTTACCAGTGAAATATACCTGCTGGAGGGCGTGCTACGGGTGGGTGCTGCTATGGTGACCAGTGAGCTGAGATAAGGCGGGGCTTTACCGAGCAAAGACTTATAAATGACCTAGAGCCAGTGGGTTTGGCGACGATTATAAAAGCGAGAGCCAGCCAACGAGAGCATACAGGTCGCAGTGGTGGGTAGTATATGGGGCTTTGGAGACAAAACAGATGGCACTGTGATAGACTGCATCCAGTTTGCTGAGTAGAGTGTTGGAGGCTATTTTGTAAATTACATTACCGAAGTCAAGGATCGGTAGGATAGTCAAGTTTTACATGGGTATGTTTGGCAGCATGAGTGAAGGATGCTTTGTTGCGAAATAGGAAGCAGATTCTAGATTTCATTTTGGATTGGAGATGCTTAATGTGAGTCTAGAAGGAGAGTTTACAGTCTAACCAGACACCTAGGTATTTGTAGTTGTCCACATATTCTGTGTCAGAACCATCCAGAGTAGTGGGCGGGTGCGGGCAGCGATCGGTTGAAGAGCATGCATTTAGTTTTACTTGCATGTAAGAGCAGTTGGAGGCCACAGAAGGAGTGTTGTATGGCATTGAAGCTCGTCTGGAGGTTTGTTAACACAGTGTCTAAAGATGGGTCAGAAGTATACAGAATGGTGTCGCCTGCGTAGAGGTGGATCAGAGAATCCCCAGCTGCAAGCGTGACATCATTAATGTATACAGAGAAAAGAGTCGGCCCGAGAATTGAACCCTGTGGTACCCCCATAGAGACTGCCAGAAGTCTGGACAACAGGCCCTCCGATTTGACACACTGAACTCTATCAGAGAAGTAGTTGGTGAACCAGGCGAAGCAGTCATTTGAGAAACCAAGGCTGTTGAGTCTGCCGATAAGAAATCAGTGATTGACAGAGTCGAAAGCCTTGGCCAGGTCGATGAAGACGGCTGCACAGTACTGTCTTTTATAAATGGTGGTTATGATATCGTTTAGGACCTTGAGCGTGGCTGAAATGCACCCATGGCCAGCTCGGAAACCAGATTGCATAGCGGAGAAGGTACGGTGGGATTCGAAATGGTAGGTGATCTGTTTGTTAACCTGGCATTCAAAGACTTTAGAAAGGCAGGGTAGGGTAGATATAGGTCTGTAACAGTAGCCAAGAGTGCCAAGTGTCATGTCTGGAGAAAACCTGGCACCATCCCTACGGTGAAGCATAGTGGTGGCTGCATTATGCGTTGGGGATGTTTTTCCGTGGCAGGGACTGGGAGACTAGTCAGAACGGAGCAAAGTACAGGAAAGATCCTTGATGAAAACCTGTTCCAGAGTGCAGACTGGGGGGCGAAGGTTTACCTTCCAACAGGACAATGACCCTAAGCACACAAGATAACGCATGAGTCTAAATGTCCTTGAGTGGCCCAGACAGAGCCCAGACTTGACTCAGATCGAACTTGACTCAGATGTAAATGTGATATTTCAGTTGAATTTTTGAACATTTGTAAAAACCTATTTTTGCTTTGTCATTATGGGGTAATGTGTGTAGATTGATGAGAAAAAAAAACTATACATTTTAGAATAAGGCTGTTACCTAACAAAATGTGGAAAAAGTCAAGGGGTCTGAATACTTTCCGAAGGCACTATGGCTTATGGCAGGGTTGGGTAGGTTACTTTCTAATGGAATCCATTACAGTTACTAGTAAACTCCCAAAAATTGTAATCAGTAATATAACTTTTAGATTACACAAACTCAGTAACATAATCTGATTATTTGTAGAGTTACTTTTGGATTACTATCCCCCTTTAGAGAGTCATCAGCAGAACACCTTTTAAATTCTGCTTCAGTTGTCGTCAACTCAGGCGCGGACACAAACAAAATGCCATTGAAGTCAGAAAAAGGAGAGCGGAAGGCATCTATAAGACAAAGTCCCATGGAGAATAAGTGACTAAATACGGTCATGTTTACAGAGGTGGCTTTTGGAAAAACAAGTTGCAGCTGGTCTGTATTCAGACAACGGACTCAGCAGAGGAAGGAAGGCAGGCGGGGGCGGGAGAGAAAGAAGGACGGCTAGAATGAGGTCACTGCTTTGTGCTGCTGAGGCCACCAAGATTTCTGGCACATGCTCAGTGGACTCTCTCTGGAATAGGCCAGATTTGGACTAGAACTGGGCCGGACAGCTCTCACTGCGTGTGAATGGAGACAAAAACACACCCCACTTTTCACACATCCAACACACAAAATAGTAGCCTAATCAAGAGTTGACACTCACCCACCACTCCTGGTCCTCCTCCCCATCCACCACGATCACCTCCCCCTCAGAGAAGGTCAGCTCGTCTGCATTGTCCGCCATACAGTTGTAGATGGCCTTCACCCGCTTGGGCCTCTGCTTCTGAAGAGAGACGGCCAGACGGGCATAGCAATACAATTACTAGAACCAACATTCCCAGTCAAGTCAACCTTCCGTAACGGTGGCCATGTTGAGTGCACTGTCAAATTGCCATGGTCTCAGGTGCTTCCCTTTCTAGTCATTCTATTTCTATGCAGACAGGCAGGTGTACTTGACCGTTCTGCAGACAGATGCGGTCGTTTAACTGAAGTATCTAAACCGTCTGTCACTCCTTTGGAATTCTCAACGCCCACTTCCACATTGACCGCTGGAGGGTTGCATAGCAGACAAATGACACAGGACATAGTAACTGTCAGGCAGGGGGGAGTTGTGCATCGCATGTTTTCACCACAGGCTATCGCTGATCTGTCAGTGGTTCACATGGTGAGCCCGTATGACACAGATTGCTAGCACTGAGCTAGGGACAGAGATGAGAGGTTTCCCCATCTGTCAAGAACGAGTACACACTTCAAGGTTTCCCCTCCTACTTAGCGTTACAGGAAGGAGGAAACACTGTTCGAGCCATTGATACTCAGAGTGCACAGGACAATAAGACCAACTGAAAAACAACAACGAGATCAGATGGAGAAGTCCAATAAGTGCCTCTGATTGGCTGTCCAATCACAATCCACAACAGGGCAAACAATCATATTTTTAAAAAAAGGTCAACGGTAGGTGGAGGGGAACTCACCGGATAGGTCTTCCTAGGCATGGGGGCGGGAGGCAGCGATTGACCTACTGAGTTGTGGGGATATCCCGGCACTTCTTTAGCTGGAGGAGGAAGAGGATTCGAAGACGTCGTTGTGAATACACAAACTGTTCCACACAGACATAAATCACACAACCAGACTGTCTGCAGCCGACCCACAGACAACACATCCTGGCCCAGTCGCAGCGCTTTTATCTGACTATGCGACATGCTTTTACAGGTTATTTACAGACGCAGAGTAAATCAAGTTATTTTTTACACCCACCTGGTCTTTCGATGGACCCAGTTCGAGTCGGTCCTTTACTGAAGCTTTTGTCGTTGCTAAAAAACCACACACATAACCTCGTAGTCAGCTGCTGTTTAGGACGTTCTTCAAATCAACACACACACACACCACACACACACACAGTGCATTTCCCTTCCAACAGCCACACAACTCAGACCCGTGGGAGGTTGAGTAGAGCCATGTGGATGAATAGTGTAAAGCTGTTTGTCTTTTAGGAGAGCTCAGCTTGGAAGTTAATGAAGTAGTAAACCAGAAACACGCTATTTTCCAAAGGCAAACTTGCTTTGTGTTCATCAAAGTAAAACATGCTGCCTCAGGCAGGGTGTGTCCCCCCCCAGCATGTGTGTGTGTGTCCAATGTGTGTTTGTGTGTGTCCAATGTGTGTGTGTGTGTGTGTCCAATGTGTGTGTGTGTGTGTGTCCAATGTGTGTTTGTGTGTGTCCAATGTGTTTTTGTGTGTGTCCAATGTGTGTGTGTGTGTGTGTGTATGCACGTGCGCGCTTACCCAGAAGGAGACTTCGGTGTTGGGGCTCTGTTGTGGCCCTGTCCGGTCCCCGGTTTTGACTGCTGGTTCATCGCCTCCATCATACTCACTGTCTTGGCCACAGGCGGAGGAGCAAGACCTGGTGGGGTGGGGGGACAGAGAGAGATAGAGGTTGAAAGAGGGCTCTAGATAGACAAAATGGAGATTGCCTCAATGGCGCAGTCTATGCTGTCACAGACGTCATAAGGGCACAGATACAAAGACGAGTCCTCTTTCGAACTCTATGCAAGTTACCCATCTCATTCTCTTCTTCATGTAAACTGGGTGCTTTTCTCCTCGGCGTCATCTTTGTACATCATGTTGTAAACATACTGCATGTGCCTTATATATACTGTAACATGACCTATCGACAATAACGCTATGTACAATCATTTACCAGGATTATTTTACTATTTTACGATACTGATTGTGGCTATTGTTATGATGTGTTCAGACAACAAGGCCTGGAGGAGAGGTGCCTACCCGTGGTTGAGGTGACCCTCATGGGGGGTACGGGGGGGTGGATATTGGGGGGGTCTGAGGAGGACCTCTGTCGGACCCCCAGGTCTATAGAGCCAGGCTTCCACCCAGAGGACCCTGATGACTGGACTGTGGAGGGAGGAGTGGGAGAGAAGATATGCTTTGGCACCTGGAGACATGCATCGCTTGCTCTTTGGGGGTTTAAGGCTCTGGGTATCTGTAAAAGCACTTTTCCATAACTGGCGCTGTTAAAAAGGGCTTTGTGTAAAAATACATTTTTCATTGATTGATTGAGACTTGACACCAAAAGTAGAACACAGAAAGAAGGCTACTCCTGGAATTAAATAGATAAGACTCTGCCCAAAGTCAAGTTTGCTGGAGAGGAGCTGCAGACGGCCAATGCTCGTTGTGGGGCAACGGGCCCAAGTAAGTAAAGACAACACGTGCTTCGAAGTGAAGCGCGGTGGAATGTGAGCAGTCGGATGCAAAATTAAATTCAGGAATTCAACGAGTTTGGACTATTTTCTATTGAGTTCAAATTGATTTCCAGTGATATGTTGGGTTATTTTCAGTCTTCCTCTCATCATGGACTATGGAACACAGACTGAGAACTTTTTGGAAAAGTAACTCACTAGCTCACTCGGTCGCCGCCAATGTAACTGCCCATGCTCCCTACCCAGAGTCCTCTCTGCCCTTCAAATAGGTCAGAGCGCCACACAAGTCACCATGGGGCCATGCACTAATTAGAGAAGGCCATCTACACTCTATGACAGAGACGAGGCCAAATTGAGATTTCCCTCTATTTGAACTGAACCCATTGGGCATGTATTATAAATATAATTCTCCAAAAATTACGAGGAGGACGAGGTAAATCTGGGTTGAAATGGGCTCGATGCAGGGGTCATTTGATATGGATCACGTTTATCAACTTCAAAATCAGGAGCATTTTTTGGGAAAAAAAATAAATCTGTGCTCAAATAGCATTCACACGGATTCCCTGAACAAACTGAACTTGTTCATAGAATTTGGAACGTTTCGCCAGACGAATGTGGCTCTCTATACATGCAGCACCCACCTTGCTATCACATCAAAAGAGAAAGACAAAGCACCTATGTTCCGTGGGGGAAGAGGGGGAGCAGAGGTGGGGGTGAGCCCCCCGGGCACGGGGGGGCTGGCGTCGAGGATGGTGCCGTAGGTCTCGTTGTTGACCAGGTTGGGCATGTACCCACCACGCTGCTTGTCCTTGGCCAGGCTGGCAGTGTCGCGTGCCAACGAAGCAGGGCTGGGCTGGCGCTGGGAGTTGGAGCCAGGGGTATAGCAGCTGACCGGGCGTTCCTCTCGCCGGTGGGGGCTGGGCTGAGGGAGGACAGGGGTCAAAAGGTTATAGAAAGGTCATCAATGTGTGTTATGTATGCACATATGTACTTTTGTGTGTGTGGTGAGATCATGGTGTGTGTGTGTATAATCTGAAGTGAGTCCTCACCCTCACCTTCTCATCCAGGTCCTCGTCACTCTCGTCCATGTCTTCATGGTGCAGACGCCACTCATACTCTACATGCACGTGGACGTTGAACTTCCCCGCCAACGCCGTGTTCAGCTACACACACACACACTGACAGTGATTAATGGCTCAAATAAAGCATGGAGATGAGGAGTCACTATCTTTCTTGCTAAAGATGCACGTGCGCACACACACACCATGAACTCACCACACACACACCACGAACTCACCACACACACACCACTCACCAGCTCCTCACACTGCAGGTGCTTCAGTCTCTTAGCGATGTCCAGCGGCGTCTCCCCAGACTCATTCGCTACAGGAAGACATCTTCATCCAGTCACTAAATTATACCCTGTGTCCTCCACCACTCGAGATCAACACCTCATAGATGAGCACTGACAAGTAACCCGAGACACAATTATCACCTCTGGGCTACGACAGCATGAATTAGGAAGATATCTACACCCAACTCAACAGCCTGTCAACACAACGCTAGCATGCCTCTTATAGGCTGCCAGGGCGCCTACTGCTTCGCCATGTTTGTCAACAGCCGCGTTTGTAACAACACCTCCCCGTCTCTGTAAACTAGATAGTGTGTGAAACAAGGAGGTTCCTCGGGCACATAAAGACAACTCCAGTCCACAGACCATGGCCCCCTGTTCCTTTGTCAACTCCGTTGCTGGAGAGAGAACATTAGCAGGATTCCCACACTAAATAGTCTGTGTCTCTCTCTCTCTCACCATCATCTCGTTCTTATCGTGGGCCTGGTTTGTATGGAGCCAGACTGAAGCAGAGCGTTTGAGCGGCTGTGACAAAGTAGGGTCTCTTGGCAAACCAAGGGCCTCTGGGAACTCAGCCTGACCAAAACAAGGCACGTTCATGTGCTTCTATGTGTGTGTATGTGTCTTAATAATTCTGTTTGGCAGTCTATTAGTTATAATTTCTATAGCTATGAATTAAAACGTAAAATCAGGTTAATGGTCGACAGGAATCTGTTTCTTGCACTACACTCGGCAACAATAAACAAAGTCTACACTAGCATTTTGTATCCGTGCCGTTTCCAAACCAGTCCTTCCCAGTAGAAGAGAGATGTAATGTTCTCTTACCAATGTCTATGGATGCCTTGCCCCGCAGCAGCAGTTTCAAACACTCCATGTTGTCAGTCAGGCAGCAGTAGTGGAGGGCCGTGCTGCCTTTGGTTGTCTGCTTGTCCAGGTTCACACTGTGGGGGAGAACAGACGGGGGAAGGCAGTCAGGGAGAGTTGGAAGGAGAACCATAAACACAGGACAACGGTCACTCGACAGCATTATTCCAGCACTTGTTCTGAACAAATTCATTTGCATTCTGTGGGACTGTGTTAAAAAAAACAATAACCGAGTAGTTTTGTGTGACGACCGTGTTAAAGTCAGTCGTCATCTGCTGAGTCGTTCATGACATTTATGACGGGTCGTGTTTCTACAAAAAGCTCATTGACGTTTACTTTTATTCCCTTACCTGTTTTGAGTGAGGAAGTCGACGATATGGAGCGAGGTCCTGTCCACTAGTCTGACCGCTAGGTGAAGGGCCGTCTCTCCTTGTTCCTGCAACCACACACACAGAAGATCCAAAATGGCAGTGGTGAGACCTCGGGGACACAAAGACATAGCAGAGCCAAAATGGAGCAGCTGACACCGAGAAACACTGGGACTTTGATGAAAATCTGCGCATATGCTCCCTTTCGGCAGTCTGCTTTGCTACAGGCAGTAAAAGCAGTAATAGCCCTGAATGTGAGCCAGGTGTTTGTAGTGATGGTTGATCTATTATACAAAAGCATTTACACTCCCAGGAGCAGTTGTTTTTCACAGCCCAGCAAAGAGAATGAACCAAAACACTGCCATTTGAATTCCACTACAGCTGTGGCAGTTGAGAGCACCTGGACAGATCAAATGTTGATGCACAGTCGTGTTCCCAATGTAAAAACCACCCCACCTCTCAATTGAGAGGTGGGGTTAATTCACACTACTGAGCCAAGCAGAGCCAAGCCGAGCTGTTGAGTGATGGCCTGGAAAGGACAATGTGGATAAAAAATATCTGTACCAGCACGGTAATGCCTGGGGTCAGCACGCTCGTGTGACAGGGGGTATTGGTGTGGACATGTAGACTCACATGTCCGTTGGCCAGGGGGATGGGCTCCATCAGGTCAACTCCCTCAGCGTACACCTGGATCAGAGAGAAGATGTCCCGGGCCTTGACCGCGTCACACAGGGTGTGCAGCTTGGACACCCCGTCTGGACACTTCCTCCTGGCGAAACGCTTCTCGGTGTACTTGGCTGTGATGAAGTCCTTACGGGCTTGCCTGCACCAGAAGTAGAAAGGCCACAGACATAAAAAGGGATCGTTCAGCCAGAAGGTATATTTGGGTCGAATTACGTTTAGTTGTGTCTGAAGGCCCAGAATCCATTATTTACTTCTGCCTAGAGAATTCCAAATGAATGACTAAGCAGCCAAACCGACGCTAGCAAAGCTGCTCTGCAAGCCGAAAACACTTCAAACTAAGTTCGGTAGTTGGTTTACGTGCAGAACGCTGAAACAGTCGCTGGAATTTTGTCACTAAAAACTGGAACCATTTCCTCATGTAGCCTCACAGCCGCATCCGTTTGTCGCGTTCGCGTTCCGTTTGTCGCGTTCTCACAGCCGCATCCGTTTGTCGCGTTCTCACAGCCGCATCCGTTTGTCGCGTTCTCACAGCCGCATCCGTTTGTCGCGTTCTCACAGCCGCATCCGTTTGTCGCGTTCTCACAGCCGCATTTTTCCTACTGTATTATTGACTGTTTGTTTATTCCACGTGTAACTCTGTGTTGTTGTATGTGTCGAACTGCTTTGCTTTATTCTTGGCCAGGTCGAAGTTGCAAATGAGAACTTGTTCTCAACTCGCCTACCTGGTTAAATAAAGGTGAAATAAAAAATTAAATAAAAATTCACGAGTACCGAGGCTACCAAACCTTGTTTGAAGTGTTTGAGGAAGTTGCAGTGCTAACATCGGTTCGGCTGTTAACAGTCATGAATTCTGACGATGCTAACATGCTAACTCCTGGCCGTAGCCTGAAGTAAACACTGGATTCTTGTAGATTCTGTAACCATGGGCCTTCAGACAACTCAAGGTGAGGGTAATTTGACCCAAAGATGCATTTTTGAATGATCCCTTTAGGGCTGCGTTTACACAGGCAGCCCAATTCTAACCATTCAGATCAGCTCTTTTGCCAATAACTGGAAAAAATATATCATAATTGGGCTGCCTGTGTCAACACAGTCTAAGTGTGTCAATACATGTATCTGATACTTACAGCCATAAATGGGGCGGCAGGGTAGCCTAGTGGTTAGAGCGTTGGTAACCGGAAGGTTGTGTGTTCAAACCCCTGAGCTGACAAGGTACAAAATCTGTCGTTCTGCCCCTGAACAGGCAGTTAACCCACTGTTCCCAGGCCGTCATTGAAAATAAGAATGTGTTCTTAACTGACTTGCCTGGTTAAATAAAGGTAAAAAATATATATATAAAAAGAGCTTAGAGCTTAAACTAATACGTTTAATTCAACTAGAGGGATGCATTAGGTTTCTTATGCGTGTGCTCAATTTGACTTGGGTTGTACACCGAGTCATGTGCCAACAACAACAAAATGCATAGAATTCTCTTAAGCTTAATGAATAAAAATGTGTTCAGTTAGTGATGCCTTCCTTATTGCTCCATCCATAATGAATGGGTATGAGTGTCTCTGTGGTGACATGTTGCCAATAGGTAACTGGAAGGTCACGGGCCCAACCGCTCTAAGGCTGCTTCCTGAATGGTACCATATTCCCTACATACTGTCCTAATTGTGACCAGAGCCTTAGGTGTCCTGGTCAAAAGTAGGCCACTATATTAGGGAATAGAGTGCCATTTAGGTCACCTCCTTACAGTCACCTTCGGGGGGGGGGTCTGGGTAGGGGGGCTACTGTAATGGGAACCTGAGAAGGTAGAGAAAGTGACAGGGAGACTGATGAAAGAAGGAGAGGATAGAGTGTTTGCGTGTGAGGAGAGAGCCAGAGGGAAAAGCAAGATAACTAGTGGGATAGAAAGGGGGGAGAGAGAGAACTTACATGTCACTGGCAGGGTTGGGTTTGACCACATCTTCCGCAGATAGACACGCCTCCATGATGTCGTTAAAGCCTGCATTCCCCACGTTCTTGGCCAGCTTCATGGCAACACACAAACAGGTAAGAGCTTACCAGAGCGACAGTCCATACAAGTGCAAACGAGCCTCCTATCGGAGGGTGCTACAGTACAGTTTATACTGTACACATTCATCTCATACTCCATTTATTCTGCTCTGCTACTTCAGCAAACACTTCAAATCAAAATGGTGTGTGTGTGTGCACTGCACACGTTCCACCCATCTCCTTGTGGCCAAATAATGTCAAAGACCGGGGCGTATTCGTTCCACCAATTCTGTTGCAAAACGTTTCCGAAGGGGAAACAAACTAAACGAAGAAGGGACCTACCTGAATTTGTCCAACAGAAACTCTCGTTTTAGTTGCAAAACTGAAAGGTTTTTTTTGTGCAACTGTTTGGCTAATGATTACACCCCCTGGCATCTTAACAAGGGCAATCATCTCCAATTAGCAGCAAAAACATTTCAGCCCCAAATGATTTACGGCCAATAAATTGCACCAAATTGATATTAGAAAGCCAGATGAAATGTGAAATATGCAAAGTGGAAGCAGCTCCAAGCTTCTGTAATACTGTACTGTATCTAATCCCAATGGAGCGCAGCAGAGGGTGGAGAGTTCAGTAGAATCAGGACATGGGCGTTGGTATACTTGGTACTCTCCCACCAGCAGTAAATCATCAGCACTGTGGATGTGTTTTCACATTGGGAGAATCTCAATTCGATTTCCAGAAGGGACTTCTGAACTTCTCATCCAATGTGGTTTGAAAAGGAGGAGAGATGACGCAAGGAAGAGATTCTCCCATTGTAACAGCAAGAATGGCAATGCACTGGAAGAGCCAGTGTTTCCCAAGGTTTTGCTAACTAACCTAAGTGGATGTGCCACCTGTGTACCTGTGCCTAACCTCCCAGCGCCACATCGCCATAATGTGAAACTAGCTGATGTGTGCTGAGCATTCTAGCACAAAATTGCTTCTTACCAAGAGTTCAGAGGTGCTGAGTACATCCAGTGTGAGGGACTGGATCCTAGAGTAATGGACTCCCAGCTCCCTGTGGATCCCAGAACACTCAATACAGGTCAGGATGCCCAAGTTAGTGGAGAGCCAGGTAGGGTCTGGAAAGGAGAAAAAAAGAGCGAGCAAGAGAGGAGAGGGGGGCAAGCGAGGGGAGAGCAGCGAGAGAGAGGGGGGCAAGCGAGGGGAGAGCAGCGAGAGAGAGGGGGGCAAGCGAGGGGAGAGCAGCGAGAGAGAGGGGGGCAAGCGAGGGGAGAGCAGCGAGAGAGAGGGGGGCAAGCGAGGGGAGAGCAGCGAGAGAGAGGGGGGCAAGCGAGGGGAGAGCAGCGAGAGAGAGGGGGGCAAGCGAGGGGAGAGCAGCGAGAGAGAGGGGGGCAAGCGAGGGGGAGAGCAGCGAGAGAGAGGGGGGCAAGCGAGGGGAGAGCAGCGAGAGAGAGGGGGGCAAGCGAGGGGAGAGCAGCGAGAGAGAGGGGGGCAAGCGAGGGGAGAGCAGCGAGAGAGAGGGGGGCAAGCGAGGGGAGAGCAGCGAGAGAGAGGGGGGCAAGCGAGGGGAGAGCAGCGAGAGAGAGGGGGGCAAGCGAGGGGAGAGCAGCGAGGGAGAGGGGGGCAAGCGAGGGGAGAGCAGCGAGAGAGAGGGGGAAGAAGCGAGGGGAGAGGGGGGCAAGCGAGGGGAGAGCAGCGAGAGCGAGGGGGGCAAGCGAGGGGAGAGCAGCGAGAGCAGCGAGAGAGAGGGGGCAAGCGAGGGGAGAGCAGCGAGAGCGAGGGGGGCAAGCGAGGGGAAGAGCAGCGAGAGAGAGGGGGGGCAAGCGAGGGGAGAGCAGCGAGAGAGAGGGGGGCAAGCGAGGGGAGAGCAGCGAGAGAGAGGGGGGCAAGCGAGGGGAGAGCAGCGAGAGAGAGGGGGGCAAGCGAGGGGAGAGCAGCGAGAGAGAGGGGGGCAAGCGAGGGGAGAGCAGCGAGAGAGAGGGGGGCAAGCGAGGGGAGAGCAGCGAGAGAGAGGGGGGCAAGCGAGGGAGAGCAGCGAGAGAGAGGGGGGCAAGCGAGGGGAGAGCAGCGAGAGAGAGGGGGGCAAGCGAGGGGAGAGCAGCGAGAGAGAGGGGGGCAAGCGAGGGGAGAGCAGCGAGAGAGAGGGGGGCAAGCGAGGGGAGAGCAGCGAGAGAGAGGGGGGCAAGCGAGGGGAGAGCAGCGAGAGAGAGGGGGGCAAGCGAGGGGAGAGCAGCGAGAGAGAGGGGGGCAAGCGAGGGGAGAGCAGCGAGAGAGAGGGGGGCAAGCGAGGGGAGAGCAGCGAGAGAGAGGGGGGCAAGTGAGGGGAGAGCAGCGAGAGAGAGGGGGGCAAGCGAGGGGAGAGCAGCGAGAGAGAGGGGGGCAAGCGAGGGGAGAGCAGCGAGAGAGAGGGGGGCAAGCGAGAGAGAGAGAAAAAGAAGAAGAGAGAGGTAACAGGTAAGTAGGTAACAGTGTCCTTAACAGGAACTACCTGCATGTGCTTAGTGGGGAAGAGCTATTTCTGATACAGGTTAACGACAGGCTGCAGTCAAACCTACATAACTGTCCCATGGGCATTCCTCATTCCCTACAATGTCGGTGTCAAGTGACCACATGGAGTTGTTCATTACACTCATATAACACTTTGGTAACCATCTCTGTGAATAACCCGTACATGAATAAGTGACCAATAAAGTAAAAACAGTTAATGGCTCCTTCATACACTTTGTGCATTTATAAAGGCTGTATGATGAACTATACATAGGTGGTATTGTGTGTGTGTTGTGTCAAGTGTGGGTGTATGTATTAACATGTATGTGGCGCCCGGTCACTCACTGGGAGCGCCGCAGTCGCAGCAGATGTCGTTGCCGGTCATCCTCTTGACCTCTCCCAGGATGGCCTTGGTCAGTTCCTGGACTATGTTGTTCTCTCCAACGTGCTGGTCCCCCTTAAAGGCATTATTCAGCGCTTCCTCCTTGCTGTTCTGCAGCACAGAGATCCATCTGAAAACACACACAGGGGGAGGGGAAGTTAGAGCGTGTGTGTGTGTGAGGATGGGGTGAGGGCAGGGTCAACATTGGGTTAGACTAGAGGGTGGAAAATGGATGTGTTAACTGTGAGAAGAGGTATGGGGAGAAACAGGACACACCTTTCCCCCCCCACACACACACACAACCCAAACGTGATGGAAACGTGTGGGTTGTGTGTGGAAAGAAGTATAGGGGATCAACAGGACACTCTCACATGACCTACACACACACACACACACACACAGGAAGGAATACATACTTACATCTGACATTCTGGGTCGTCCTCAGCCTGAAAGTGATAGGTTCTGTCATCTAAAAGAGGGGGGGGGGGGGGGTCAGAGACATAGTGGAACAAGACATTTATCAAAGACAAGAACATGTAAGAGCTGAGAGCAATTCCCTTAAGAGCCCATCAAAGCCCCAGGGTGACAAGTCAACTACAGTAAGACCAGGACAGTTAACTACAGTAAGACAGACAGTCATCTACAGTACATACAGTAAGACACAGACAGTCATCTACAGTACATACAATAAGACAGACAGTCATCTACAGTACATACAGTAAGACACGCAACTACAGTACATACAGGAAGACACACTGTCAACTACAGTACATACAGGAAGACAGTCAACTACAGTAAGACCAGGACAGTTAACTACAGTAAGACAGACAGTCATCTACAGTACATACAGTAAGACACAGACAGTCATCTACAGTACATACAGTAAGACACAGACAGTCATCTACAGTAAGACAGACAGTCATCTACAGTACATACAGTAAGACACAGACAGTCTACAGTAAGACAGACAGTCATCTACAGTACATACAGTAAGACACAGACAGTCATCTACAGTAAGACAGACAGTCATCTACAGTACATACAGTAAGACACAGACAGTCATCTACAGTAAGACAGACAGTCATCTACAGTACATACAATAAGACAGACAGTCAACTACAGTACATACAGTAAGACAGACAGTCAACTACATTACATACAGTAAGACAGTCATCTACAGTACATACAGTAAGACACAGACAGTCAACTACATTACATACAGTAAGACAGTCATCTACAGTACATACAGTAAGACACTGTCAACTACAGTACACACAGGAAGACACTCAACTACAGTACATACAGGAAGACACTCAACTACAGTACATGCAGTAAAAGTCCCACATAAGTATAACAGCATCCCAACAGTACAATGGACGAGGCGACAACGGTTGAGATTTGACTATGTGGAATCTATGTAAGACAGAGGTAAACCTTTACCAAACATCCTATTGTACTGTACAACAAAGTACAAACCTGGAGGAAGTCCTATTGTACTTTATCCTCCTCCAGATCTGACTGATCTACAATTCAGATCCCCTGACAGCTGGGAGTTCTGACAGTCTCTCTCTCAAAGGCTTGTTTCCACCAGCACAAGCCCTTTCATATCCTGAAGCAGCAATATTGTCCTTTGACAGCCTGACATGAGCACTTAGTTCTGGCCCAGTGTTTATGAACTTCTTCACCTCTCAGCTAAACTCAACACACATCCCCAAAAACCTGACTGAAGAAAGAGGGCGAACAAAGAAAGAGGGTGAATCTCCCTTGGTTACATGAGATTATGTGAGGACACAGGGAACAGATGAACGTGGATGAAATTCTAAATAGGCTGCTGATTCAGAGAAGCCGGTGAGGAGACAAAGTACCGAGTCTTCCCTGAATATGAATCTTACAGTGATTCAACTATTCCCAACTCCTTTCCCGCTGCCCTCATTCCACGGAAAAACTCAGATGTTCCCTTATAATCCAGACATAGACCATATCAACCACTTTTCATTTTCTGTGATTCTCCTCTCCTCCCTAGTTTGTCTGCAGTAGATATCTCTACTCTATGAGCTGTCATTAGTCCCAACACATCATCCCTCCTTGTTCTGTAGTGTCTAAAAGCCAGGCTTTGAGAATGGAGCAAAGTCCATTTGTAGAGGTACTTCTGTGAAACACAGGACAGAAGAGGGAGAAGAGAATACAGAGGAGAGGACAGAAAAGAGCGAAGAGAGGACAGGAGAGAGAAGAGAATAGAGAGCCGGAGAGAACAGAAGAGAGCGAAGAGAAGAGAGAGCAGAGAGGACAGAAGAGAGAGCAGGAGAGGACAGAAGAGAGGACAGAAGAGAGAGCAGAGAGGACAGAAGAGAGAGCAGAGAGGACAGAAGAGAGAGCAGAGAGGACAGAAGAGAGGACAGAAGAGAGCAGAGAGGACAGAAGAGAGGACAGAAGAGAGAGCAGAGAGGACAGAAGAGAGGACAGAAGAGAGAACAGAAGAGAGGACAGAAGAGAGAACAGAAGAGAGAACAGAAGAGAGGACAGAAGAGAGGACAGAAGAGAGGACAGAAGAGAGGACAGGAGAGGACAGAAGAGAGATAAGAAAATAGGACAGAAGAGAGGACAGAAGAGAGATAAGAAAATAGAAGAGAACAGAAGGGAGTAAAAAGAAGGGGTAAACCTACGTGAGATGAGGTCAAAGCTCTTCTTCTCTTCTGGGTTATGTTTCACCTGACAGGTGAGGAGGTTGAGTTTGGCCGGCGGTCGGTTCGCCTGAACGAGGGGAGGACAGGAAAGAAAAACATGAGAATCAGCGAACGCAAAGCATAAAGGAAAATGCACCCTTCCCACCAGAACAAAAAATACAGTGCTCCCTCTTATAGTCATCACATCGGTAAGTTTGATCACTAAAGCTGTCCACATGCTACCAGAAACAGGTTGGAAAAGTTGGTGCATATATTATGACTACGCCCCTTCGTCGATGATTGGTTAACAGTTGGGATCCAATAGTCTTTGTTGTCATTCATCGAGGGACGACTCATTTTCATCCACATTCTTTCACCGAAAAATACTGCACCAAACATAGTTAGATGTAAAATTGCGCGACTAAGATCTCCATGGCAAATTAAGGACAGATTTCTTGCGTTATCTTAGATTAATTCGGACTATTCTGGCTACGGCGTCTCAAAATGGACAAACAGTACTATTGAGGCTTTTTTTCTCGTTTTTCAAGCGAAGATCTTTTAAATGAATATGCGAGCACACTCGTTCGGTTCAGCTAGGGGTCAGCCGAACTGAAGCATGCTGACCCCTGAAGTGGTTCATCACAATAACCATATTCACCAGAAGAGGTGTGCACTGTACCTGGATAAAAGCATTCATTTAGCCGACATGCACTCAAAATATCAGCATCAAAGAAAACATATTAAGCTATAAAACACGATGTACATTACAACAATCTGATACAGGTCCTGGACTGCAGAGCTACTTGAGAATCAGCACAGCATAGAATAAACCACTGCGAAATTCACCTTCCATTCTCCATCATTTATTACATCATAACATAACACTAATAGCCAGGCTCTCGGTATGCAGTTTTCATAAGTAATATTTAGGGGTTAAGGTCTGTCAGAATGGGTTTGTCCATGGAGGATTAGCTTCTGTACTGTGGTTTTCTGCTCTGCAGTGGAGGATGAAACCAGGCCCTGCCTGGGGCTCAGCTCAGGGTGCTTAAAAACCATCCCTGATTGCTTTCCCTGCTTCGACCTCTACATACAGCTGGTTGGCCAGGGAGAGGAGGGAGAGCTCATATGTGAGGTATATTATTTTCTTTTATGAGAGAGAAAGGGGAAGGAGAGAGAGGTAGAGAAAGTGTGGTGTGTTTGTGTATGTGTGTGTGAATTTTGAAAGAGAGCGAGAGAGAGAGAGCGAGCAAGGCGAGGAGGGGGATAGAGCAAGGGTGCGATAAAGTACGCAAGAGACAGAGGAGAGAGGAAGATAGAGCAATGGAGAGCGAGCGAGCGCGAGCGAGCGCGAGAGAGAGAGCGAAAGCGAGAGCGAGAGAGAGAAAGAGGGAGATTAAATCTAGTGTAATGCAGGGAAGTAGAGCCTGCTACAGTGAGAGCAGAGCAGAGGGGGATATCAATAGGCTGGTGAGACCCCGGGTGAAGCGGTGCAGGTAAAGTAGCTATGTGAACTAGCCTGACGAGAGCTGCATCCCAAATGGCTTTTGACTTCGAGCCCTATTGGTGCCATTTGGGATGCATCCAAGAGAAATAATACTCGTTGACCTGTAAGAGTGACTGACATTAATACTTATACCACCACCATTTTAGCTAAATAAAAACATTTAAAAAACGTAATTAACTTAAAATCACAATAAAAAAGTACCAGGCACCAAATACTTTCTGGAGTCTTGATCCCCACTCCCACCCCGTAGCTCTACTACCTCTGAACCCTCCCCATGGAATTGTTTATTATAATGGAGACGGTAAACCACAACCAAAAAGTAGGAAATAGCAGAAAAGTAGGGTAAGAATAAAGAGAAATTTAAAAAGATATGAATAAGAAAATAGGGAGAACAGGACAAAACAAGAGACGACCAGACTGGATAAGACTGGATAAGACAGGATCACACAAGACAAAACTAGTGGATAAGCTGCCAGTTAGCAGAGAGCTGATAATTAGGTAGGATGTGCCATAATTGAACTTGTCTGGGGTTGCCTGGGGGCATTTTAGGATAGGAATAGTTCCCAGGTGGATCTCTCCCAGAGGCCAGGTCAGACAGTAAACTAAGCCAATGTATGGTTGAAACATTGGAACTGCTTTTCGAAGTTAACAGTATAACTATTTTGCAAATTGTTAATGAAATCAATAGGAACTGTTTTATTGTGCTTGGAGATGAAATAAACATGTCGGTTGCCTAAAAGGTTTGATAAACAGTGATGACGTCTGATATGACAGAATTAGTGTGATCGAGTGACTGGCTTGAATATGGGTGAAGTGTAAGAGAACAGGCTAGAGCCACTTGCTGGATCAAATCCCTGCGCTGACACGGTAAATATCTGACGTTCTGCCCATGAGCAAGGCAGTTAATCCACTGTTCCCCGGGCGCCGAAGACATGGATGTCGATTAAGACAGCAGCCCCCCCCCCCCCACCTCTCTGATTCATTCAAGGCATTCAGTTGTACAACTGACTAGGTATCTCCCTTTCCCACTAGCCTTCCTGTAGATGAACGCTAACTGGCTAGGAGTAGGTTGTCTTGCCCTCTGTGTGTGTGTGTGTGTGCGCGCGCGCTCACATTACTCACCGTCCCATGTGATATGGTGAGGTATCCATTCTTCACTGAACACTTTCTCTTCTGCCACACTTTCCTTATCCTGGGACACACACACACTACATCATGACACAGAGACTGACATAACACCCCAGCGCCAGTGTGACACACTAAACACCCACATGAACCAACCAAACCAGTGCGATGGCTCATTAGTATGTGCAGGCCTAAGTAAATGATGCAGAGTTTGGGCAGTGTATTCCTGTCTATGGGGAGACACCCAGACATAAAAATAACATTAACAGAGATTCTCTGGTACTTTTGTATATATTTATTTTTAGCCAGTAGTTCTGAAAGTAGCACTCCACGAGCCAAAAGTGGCCCCCGAACGTCATGTACTACATCACATATGGGCAGACACAGTATTGTGCACCACGTCCTTGCCCCCCTCTCCCACTCTACTGTGTGTGCATCTTGATAGCGGTCGCTCAAATGGCGAGTGGCTGAAGCTCATTGGCTGGAACTTGAATAGCTAGGGGGCTGGCCCATGTGGGGGGGAAATGTATAGAAAATGACAGCACAGCTTCCAGAAAACTAGGGATTTGGTGGCTAATGGAAATGCGGCAGTCATTCTGCTAATAGATGATTCATGTACGAACGATCCCATGATCACATCCGGCCCAAAGCAAAAGGTTTTGAAAAAAAAAAAAAACATAGTTGGTCGCCAAAGTTCCCGGAGTGGGCCTATGGATAAATGCCATCACAACGAGTGTACTTTGTGTGTTTGTTTTGTCTGGCCTTTCCATTTGGTTATTTGAATGTTTGTTGAAGATAATGAAAGTTCAACAGGAGAGAAACACTGACCCGTCACTCTTCTTGTAGAGGTTCCCACAGCGCTCAGTACCGTGCTCCTTGTTTCCCTGCGGCTGGTGCAAACTGTAGGTAGCGCTCTGTCGCACCTGGGAATCCTTCAACAATACCAGCGCACGCACACACACACACATAAGGATCTATGTAGGCAAAGGCACAAGACACTGCAGTGGGTGTGGTAAGTCTCAATTGTCTAAAGTGGCTTCCTCTCCTTGTTCATTTTCCTTTGTCAGCACTGATCTGAAAAATTCTAGATAAAATCTAGGATATGAGAGCAATATGGCAGATCGGGATGCTGGCTGGGGGATTTGCTTTAGTGCAGTTGAAGTAGAAAAGGCAAGGAAGGGGAGCCTATAGACTATTGAGATGCTGCCACTAATAAATAAATAAAAATATACACTTCTCAAAAAAATTAAGGGAACACTTAAACAACACAATGTAAGTCCAAGTCAATCACACTTCTGTGAAATTAAACTGTCCACTTAGGAAGCAACACTGATTGACAATAAATTTCACATGCTGTTGTGCAAATGGAATAGACAACAGGTGGAAATTATAGGCAATTAGCAAGACACCCCCAATAAAGGAGTGGTTCTGCAGGTGGTGACCACAGACCACTTCTCAGTTCCTATGCTTCCTGGCTGATGTTTTGGTCACTTTTGAATGCTGGCGGTGCTTTCACTCTAGTGGTAGCATGAGACGGAGTCTACAACCCACACAAGTGGCTCAGGTAGTGCAGCTCATCCAGGATGACGCATCAATGCGAGCTGTGGCAAGAAGGTTTGCTGTGTCTGTCAGCGTAGTGTCCAGAGCATGGAGGCGCTACCAGGAGACAGGCCAGTACATCAGGAGACGTGGAGGAGACCGTAGGAGGGCAACAACCCAGCAGCAGGACGGCTACCTCCGCCTTTGTGCAAGGAGGAGGACTGCCAGAGCCCTGCAAAATTACCTCCAGCAGGGCACAAATGTGCATGTGTCTGAAACAGACTCAGACTCCATGAGCGTGGTATGAGGGCCCGACGTCCACAGGTGGGGGTTGTGCTTACAGCCCAACACCGTGCAGGACGTTTGGCATTTGCCAGAGAACACCAAGATTGGCAAATTCGCCACTGGCGCCCTGTGCTCTTCACAGATGAAAGCAGGTTCACGCTGAGCACGTGACAGACGTGACAGCCTGGAGACGCCGTGGAGAACGTTCTGCTGCCTGCAACATCCTCCAGCATGACCGGTTTGGCAGTGGGTCAGTCATGGTGTGGGGTGGCATTTCTTTGGGGGGGCCGCACAGCCCTCCATGTGCTTGCCAGAGGTAGCCTGACTGCCATTAGGTACCGAGATGAGATCCTCAGACCCCTTGTGAGGCCATATGCTGGCGCGGTTGGCCCTGGGTTCCTCCTAATGCAAGACAATGCTAGACCTCATGTGGCTGGAGTGTGTCAGCAGTTCCTGCAAGAGGAAGGAATTGATGCTATGGACTGGCCCGCCCATTCCCCAGACCTGAATCCAATTGAGCACATCTTGGACATCATGTCTTGCTCCATCCACCAACGTTGCACCACAGACTGTCCAGGAGTTGGCGGATGCTTTAGTCCAGGTCTGGGAGGAGATCCCTCAGGAGACCATCCGCCACCTCATCAGGAGCATGCCCAGGCGTTGTAGGGAGGTCATACAGGCACGTGGAGGCCACACACACTACTGAGCCTCATTTTGACTTGTTTTAAGGATATTACATCAAAGTTGGATCAGCCTGTAGTGTGGTTTTCCACTTTAATTTTGAGTGTGACTCCAAATCCAGACCTCCATGGGTTGATAAATTTGATTTCCATTGATCATGTGTGATTTTGTTGTCAGCACATTCAGCTATGTAAAGAAAAAAGTATTTAATAAGAATCTCTCATTCATTCAGATCTAGGATGTGTTATCTTAGTGTTCCCTTTATTTTTTTGAGCAGTGTATATATGACAAGCAAAGCCTTGGGGTCATGCACTAGTGAGGTCATCACCTCAGACGAAACAGAGGGGGAGGGGCCAAAGAAACATCTTCAGGGTTCTGTGTCTAACGTTACCATTGTCAACAGAAAAATCTAGGAAGACAGGGTTGTACTCATTAAGTCACAACGTAGCACAATTTAAAATGAAAAACAAGTATTTCAGAAGTACGCATAGTACCTTCGCATTTCACTGTGTTCAGAGGGTTTACTTACATTCGGTGCTTAATGAATATAACCCAGAACCCCCCCCCCCCCCCTTTTAGAGACAAATGCTCTCTATTGAAAATGCTTCAGACAAACTTCACTCTCCTTGACACCACGACCACCGATAGACAAGCACAGCAAAGGGGGCGCTGAGGACACACTTACTCTCCTAGACTTGGTTCACAAAGAGGCGGCGGCAGCGAAGCAAAGAGGAGAACAGACAGGTAAGATATTGAGGCAGTAGCAAAAACAGTAGAATAGTTCTCCACGTAGTAGCCGACGCCAGAAAGGACAGAAGTACGTGTGTTAACCGTACGTCTCTTTGGATAAAAGCGTCTGGCAAACGAGAGCATTAAGCACATCAGCGTGCTTAACCATCGACCATTAATGACTGCTCTCAATGAGCGTGCTAAAGTTGACAGGGAGTGAAGGGGGCTTTGGTAACATACATCAGGGTTTTGAACATTTAAGTGCATCACTCATAGGATATGAATGAGGCAGACTAGATGAGATACAGACGGCTTATATTATTGGATGACTAACTTGGGCATTAGACAGTGAAAAGACTAGGCCTATAGAGTTTGAGGGTTGCCGTGTGTGTGCGTGTGTGTGTGAGAGAGATCTGGATGGAATTATGTGATCCTTCCTTAACCCATAACAAGTCCCACCCAGTTGACTACTTAAAAATGGGAGGATCTCATTTAGTTTTGCTCAACTCCTGTGTCCTTTCTCCTACCTCCTCTCTCTCTCTCGCTTCCTTTTTATTTTTTTATTTTTTTAAGGTCAAAGGTAATCGCAGAGAGACGGCGAGAAGAGGGAACGTGGATGAAAATGTGCTTGCATGAAATGGCTCTCCACTCACGCATCAGGCAAATGTTGACACGGGTGGAATCCCTAATTAAATGTTGAAAGTAAAAACACATTTTATAGATGATAGAAAAAGTAGCATATGGTTTTTAAATGTTTGCATGCTTTTCTCCTTCGAGAAAACAACGCCTGATTCAAAGGGGGGGGATCCGCGCTTGCAGCCGAAGTAGTTAAATCACAGAGGGTAGCAGACTTCTTCGTTCGTACTACAAACAAAATTAACACGCTCTTCAACAACTTATCCGTTTCTGGGTCATGGAGGAGAGGAAGGAGGAGTTGAGGATGGACTTTTGCCCAAATGAGAATCTCCTAATGGTGAAAGTCCTCAATGGCGCTGCTCATGCTAAAACATACTGTGGGGCACTAGAGTGGTCGAAGTCTATGGGTGTTACCTCCTTCTGCTCCACCTGCAGCGCTGACTTGAGGACGTCCCGTAGCTGAGTGAGCTGCTTCCTCTCCTCGTCCTGGGCCTGCTTTATCTGGAAAGGTCATACAAAGGACACACAAAGGCCACAGGGGTCATACAAAAGGTTACAGAGTCACACAGAATATGTTTGATGAATTCAGCACACTTGATGAAGGAAAGGGAAGTCCCCATGAAGTCCCCATGAAGTCCCCATGAAGATGTCAACAGTAGTCTTGAGGAACTCACCGTGTGTAAGTCTGTGGCTAGTTTCTCTATGGATGGTTTGAGGTTGTCTACTGCTTTCAGCCCGTCCTGAAAAAAACTAAGGGGAGTGACAAATCTACATCAGCCGTTTTCTCCACGAAGTGAGCACTTGGTCAAATGCACACGTTCACTGACTGCAGGACTTACTTGCACTGTGCGTGGAAATATTTGATGAGATTCTGGAGTAGGTCCACCCCTTTCTTGATCTTGATCTCGTTCACTTTGAGAAGATACTGCGAGACAGAATTTTACAATGTCAGAAAACCCTCCACTACAGCTGTGGACATGGCCCAACCTGGCAACCCAGGCCTGAGCTCCATCTCTTTCCTTACCCACCTCACACATCTGCAGCTGGAAGAACCTCCTCTCCTTCTCCATCTCCTCTGCGATCTCCGCCCCGCTGATCTCCGTGCGGATCATGCCGTGCTGCCGCGCGTGCTCCTTCTTCTCCTTCTCGATCTTAGTGCTGGGACAAGAAGTGACATCGTTGTGGGGGGGTCAAAGGGCATTTCCAACCACAGACACACACCAAACAGGAAATATACAGAGTGGAAGGGGGAGGGCATTCCATGCAAAAGGGCATTATTTTCTAGCTCAGCATATTCCCTTTAAAAAGGATGCAGCATTTGGCTCCTCCTATGAGGAAGCTTAGGGAAACTTAAGTGACGCCTGTTTTCGTTCAGATTTGAAAGCAGACGGCCTCTCACTCATGCCTTTGGGTGTTAGGTCCTCGTCACTGTGGCCCGTCACTGTGGCCCATCACTAAACCAAAGTTAATGACTTGCCTGTTTTTTCCCCACCTCTGCCTGCAGTCAGTAAACAGCTTGGCCCATTTGGAACCATCAAGACACAGATGCAACAAGGCCATTCCAAAGGAAACTGAACCAGGGGGGGGGACTACAAATGGATCATACCAACAAAGACAAGACAGAGAGGGGGGGCATCAAGCTGATGTCAAAGTGGTGTGAATGCATGAGCCAGCACTGCACTATGGTCTGCTCCTGCAAGTCTACGTAGCGTGCTATCATCTACTGCTGTTCCGGAAAATATTTGATTCAAAAAGACATTTAAAAGAAGTCAGTTCCTGCCGCTGCGTCACAAACATTCATCCGTCTCAGGTAAAGTCATCTGGGTTATATTCTGTCATTTTGGGTGGCTCCCCTTTTTTTGACTCAAACCATCATTAGGTAAGACATCAAGATGTGACTGCTTTCATTAGTAGAACACCTACAAAGCTGTCACCTTAATCCTCAGCCCAGAAGCATAGGAGTAGAGAGAAAGCTTAAAAACAGCCACAAGAGCCACCAAAGACCGTGGACACAGAGATGGAGACAGTGGATCAAATGGGACTCTGTGGTGACGATGGTCAGGGTGCTACTCGCAAACTTTAAGGCGGCCGGGGCCAGAGTGGAGTTTGGGGCAGAGAGTCTAATCTCTTTCGGTCTGCAAAACATGGAAAGGTCTCATTATAACCGCAGACAAAGAGATTAGAGATATGAGAACAAATCCGATTGTGATCGGAAAAGTTCAAAGAACATCAGAGCAGATGGGACAACGATGTTCGAGGCCAAGCATAGTACTGCCCTCCGTTGACAGCAGACTAGCAGAGAGCGTCAATGGAGCAACAAGTCAGTACCGTCTCGTCATCAGATTGGCGCGGCAGAAGAAAATGCATTACCCTTTCAATAAAGAATGTCCTTTGCAGCTTGGAAAATATATCAGAGTACTATAAAATCTCATATACCGTTGCATGCAAAAATCACAGTGTAGACAGAGAGGGGTAAAGATGGCTTATTATTCTGGGTGTATTCATTGATGATTGCAAGGTGAGGTTGGTTGGGGAATAGTGGTCATTACAAGCACAGAGATGGGACAGGACATATCACATTGCATCTCATTCAAAATATTGCTTATGATGATAAAAAAAATATTTTAACAAATAAAATAAAAATCGGGCTCTGTACCAATGACAAATATACAGTAAAATGCATAACTACTATGACAGTACCAATATCTAGAGTTTATCAAAACGCTTGTGAGTCAGTTGAACCGACTGCTACAGTGCGGCCATAGAATGAACCAACGGATCAAAGGACAATGGACTGATCATCTGATAGTCTTCAGTCCTCTAAGCTAATAATGTCAATTGGCCAGAACCTCATTTCATATTGGCGGTAGTAAAATATTTTGAAAAACTTACACTTTTGTTTCATAGTCTTTCCAGGACTTATCAAACGGCTTTTTCAGGTCCTGTGAAGAAGAAAAAAGCAGAAAGAAACCAACGTCAGAGCTTCCAATTCAGAAACAAAATGATTCAGTTTTTGTTGGCACTAACATCACTCGTTAAAAGAGGATAGAAAAACATAACATGGTCATAGCGCACATTGTGATATTAAGCATACCACAGCACACACAGACAGCGTCACTATATCTAGAAGGCACTGACGCTACGGTACACATCATTACTCCAGTCAGTTAATGTTTACGGGATGTTACAAGCTCAGGGAAAACCCCATCCTTGTCAATCTCCCTGCACTTAGCCAAAAGGTCAACAAAGCACGCTGCCAATACATGACGCAGTCTTGTCATCCTTTTCCTCGTCGTTGCCGTAGGACGACAATAGCGTACAAAGTGCTACCGTTGAAAATAAAAAGAGCAGTGTTCAGAATCGTAACGTGGTTTAAGTGGCCACACAGCTGAACAGATTTCCCATGGTAATAGAGTAGCGTTCAACAGCTGTTTGATCAAATGTTAAATTATGCAACGCTTTTCAGGCACCGCGCCAATGAATAAACAGTGATTAGGGACAAACAAAAACAGACATTAACTGGCGAAATTGCCCGTGTCATTTTTCCTCCAAACACCGCAGCGGCAGGCCATTGAAAAAAAGAGACCGTGGTAAAACATGAGATCAATGGATTATCTGATTGCACTGAGAATCTGCTTGTTTCTTTTCATGTTGATTTGCTGATTGCATCCCAATCAACAATTGTGGAGAGCACTGATTGCTACTGTAAGTGTTGTTTTTTTTCAGACAATTTTTTTTTTACTGCAATGGCAGCCCGCAGGGATTTTTATAGAGTCATTAACTGGAATGAAAAATGAGTTGGTATAAAATGTGATCCTCAAAAGCTAATCTTTCTAAAGCTTTGTTACAATTCACGTATTATGGCATTACAATAAATATGTTGCCATTTTGCAGTCATTATATTAAATAGATTGCCTGACAGCCCATTCTCTTAGAGATGTTCCCTCTGTTGACACCTGGGCCCGTATACACAAAGCAACTGAGTAGGAGAGCTGATCTTCTCAGGTCCCAACCTTTCAATATAAAAATCAGATTCATTCATATCAAAAAAAAGAAAAAAGGCAAAACTGATCCTTGATCAGCACTCTTACTCTGGGACGCTTTGTGGATACCAGCCCAGACCTCTTCAAAACAAGTGTGGCAGTCATGGATCCATGGTCATTGGATCATGGTCTGACGAAAGAGAAAAAAAGAGAGTGTGAGAGAGAAAGGGAAATAGAGGAAGCAAGATAAAAACAAATTAAAAGGAGAACACTGGCTAAAAATACAAGCCGCGGAAGCGAGACGAGCTGCGCCGAGCGGCACATTGTCCAAGTGCAGCATTCCTCTCTCATTGACACCGGCTCGATGGGAAGTTAAGTGAGGAGCTAGCTACTGTGAGAGTGGGGAACAACAGTAGGGAAGTGAGGAGCTAGCTACTGTGAGAGTGGGGAACAACAGTAGGGAAGTAAGGAGCTAGCTACTGTGAGAGTGGGGAACAACAGTAGGGAGTGAAGTGAGGCACTAGTGTCAGATGGTGAGTGTAGCTGGTGCATGAATACAGGAACAAAATCATTGTGAAATGGAAAACAGGTGTGTGAAAACAAAAGACAAAACCAAAGGAAAAAGAAAAAGTGGATCGGCAACGCCGCCCGAACAAGGAGAGGCACCGACTGCTAGCTTCCACACAACAACATGGAACATGGCAGGGCAACTTAGCTGTGTGGAATGCTGGAAGAGCACAGCCAAACAGGGTTAACCTCCCATCCACTCAACCAAATCAAGGGCAAATTAATGAGTTTCACCAGAATAGATATTTGGGAGACAGAGGCTTTAAAACACAACGTAACACTCCTGTAAAGTTCTTATCCTGCAGTAGCCTCTTTCTTTGTTGAGTTTCTTAGTTCAATTCTTACCTCCGTTACCACTGTCCTTGTCAAATTGAAGACAGCGGACTGACCTTGAATGCTTCAATGTGAAGTGTACTTTCCTGTGCTCCTGAATGGGATGGGTCCACTGTTGGAGGTGATACAGTAGTGGAAGATCCCTGTCCAGTGAGTTGGAACGGGACCTATTCAGACTGCTACGCGGACAGAGCCTTTTCATCAAGACCTCAAATAGAAAACATGCAATTTACAGCTTTCAACCTCTATTCCAATGTCGTCTTGAACCTGGTCTTGTTGCTGTCAAGGGCACCTGTTACAATTCCATGAAATATGATCAGCCTCCAACTCCCAAATCTTTTCTTGGTGAGAAATAATGGTGAGATCACTCCTTTGGCAGAGCCTCTTGGAGCTAAAAGCCTCCCAACAGTTGTGTGTCTGGGTTTCATGACTCTTTTGGGGGGGGGGGGGGGGGGTGATGAGTCATGGTGTGTGTAAAAAATAAAAACAACTTTAAACAACAATAGATACAAAGGATCAGAAGGTTTAGCGCTGGAAGGGATGACATCATCCCAGTGTCATGTCTAATATGTAAATCCCCTTGGCTCTGGTGTTTTGTGGTCTCAGCACTTTCCGCCAGTCTGCTTATGTTCAGTGTTTGGAGTGGGAGTGTGGTTAAGGAGGTGGACACTGGACAGAGCTTAAGGGCCCATGCAGCAACAATAACCCATATGCACCAAGTATGAGGGCCTGAGCCAGCACTGAACCGCAGACAGACAGGGAGTGAGGATGCTGTATCTTGGTTGGTTGTTCCGGTTTGGAACCGTCCTAGGCTGCCACCTTTCCAACAAGTCAGTTTGTCACATTTCTGCCCTGCTAGTGCTGCCCCAGTCAACTGGAAGTGATGTTATTGTGAAGTGGACATGTCTCGGAGCAGCAACAACTCAGCCGCGAAGTGGTAGTCCGCACAAGCTCACAGACATGTGCTGAAGCGTGTAGCGCATTGAAATCACCAGTCTTCGGTTGCAACACTCACTAGAGTCCCAAACTGCTTCCGGAAGCAACGTTGGCACAAAAACTGTTCGTCGGGAGCTTCATGAAATGGGTTTCCATGTCCGAGAAGCCACCATGTGCAATGCCAAGCATCGGCTGGAGTGGTGTAAAGCTCACCGCCATTGGACTCTGGAGCAGTGGAAACGCATTGGAAGCTGTTCTTTTTTTTATTAAACTAGGCAAGTGAGTGAAGAACAAATTCTTATTTTACAAATGATGGTCTACCCCAGCCAAACCCTCCCCTAACCCGGATGACACTGGGCCAATTGTGTGCCGCCCTATGGGACTCCCGATCACGGCCGGTTGTGATACAGCCCGAGATCGAACCAGGGTCTGTAGTGACACCTCTAGCACCGAGATGCAGTGCCTTAGACCACTGCGCTACTTATAGCAGCAAAGGGGGGACCAACTCCAGATTAATGCCCATGATTTTTGAATGAGATGTTCGTTGACTTTTAGCCATGTAGTGTAGTATATTGAAAGTGTGTGCTTCCACACAGGTGTGGTTCCCGAGTTAATCACTTAACATCCCATCATACTTAGGGTCATGTATAAAAGTGGCCAGTTGTCCATTATTTTAGCTACCGTAGCTGGAAGATCTCAGTGACTTTGAAAGAGGGGTCTCAAAGGAGCATAGGGGGTGTAAAGTGTGTGTGTGTGTGTCACCATATCTCAACCCAATTGAACACTTACCGAATTTCTCATGAAAGAATAGTGCCGCATTCCTCCGATAGAGTTCCAGACACTTGTAGAATCTACGCCAAGGCGCATTGAAGTTCTGGCCCCTATTAAGATACTTTGTTGGGTTTCCTTTATTTTGGCAGTTACCTGTACTTCACATACAGTGTACCTAGCCCTTTTCAACTGAAGTAACTTATAAATCTTAATCGTGGCTTACTTTAAGCTCTCCGGGGCTGTCTCTGCCTCAGTAGAAGCAGACGGGACCCAGGCTAATGTCACCAGACAGACCAGTAACGTTCCTACTTGTACATCCTTTATCAGACACTGTCCATGCGGAAGTACCAACAAAAATGGCAGGAAGTGAGAGGAAACCAAAAAAAACTACAGGGTCACTTTGTGCCATAACATTACAACCCCAGAGAACAGCATGTTAAACACCTCGATCTTTCCCCCAGTTGAGGTTAAAGAGCAGGATGGAGAGATGAGTGGAGCGTAAAATGGCCTGTAATGGACCTGAAAGGAGCCGCAAAGTATGTAGGTAAGCGGCTACTTTTCATGGGTCCACTACTCTCAATAGGCCTGGAGTTGAACCACTTCAGCAGACTCCTCCAATGCATCACTAGCTGAAAATGTACTCTGCGAAGGGATTGTTTCAGTGAGGACAGAATATATCCCAACTACCGTGGAGCACAGACACTCTCTTTGAGCACAAAACGGTTGCTTACATGACACTTTCACAGCCCAAGCCCTCAGGAGTCTATTGCTCTCCATCCCCCACAGCAGGAGAAATCAGTGCGGTCTCAGGTAATCCCTACCATTATATCACAGCTCGATCATAATAGGGCTACAGATGTTCATTTCCAACACAAGTCAAAATCTTGAACCTATAAAGTTGAATCCCACTGTGGCAAGCAAAAGCTAAACCAATGCTATTAGTTTAAAAGTGAAAGCCATAAATATGGATATCCCCTCGGTTTACAAATCACTTAGGGGCTTGGGCTGTGGCACTTAAACGTGCAGAGTTGGATTTTTTTTAAAGAACCTTCTTGATATCAGAAACCTTGTTCATAAACCTGAATTACACAATTAGCACTGAGACAGTTTGCCCTAGTAGGAAGCCCACTGTGGGTAGCTCTCCCTGTTCTATTGGCTCAAAATGTAAACATCAGTGACCTGTCGACCTCTTGCTTGGGAGACCTTACAAGCCACCCCGAAATGGGTAACAAACAGCTTGCATTAACATATTTAGCCTCATGAAGTGAATCACTTGCTAACATCGACAACATTCATATACTGGCCATCTCTGAAACTCCCTTAGGTACGGTGCCTTCAGAAAGTATTCACAACAATCATCTTTTCCTATGTTATTGTGTTACAGCCTGAATTTAAAATGGCTTATAAACAAACAATACCCCCAAGTGGAGTTGTTGCAAGACAAATTACTTAAGAAGGAAAAGCTGAAATTTCTCAAGTCAACAAGAATTCAACCCCTTTGTTATGGCAAACCTAAATAGGTTCAGGGGTAAAAAAAAATACAAAATTAGAAACAAAGGGACCCTATTGGTAGATTGATAAAAATAGTGTTTAATGGCTCAACAACATTGTTGTTTTTCCACAATATTAACCTAAATGACAGAGTGAAAAGAATTAAGTGTACAGAATAAAAAAAGATTCCAAAATGAGCATCCTGTTTACAATAAGGCACTAAAGTAAAACTGAAAAGAATGTGCCAAAGAAATTAACTTCATGTCCTCAACGCAAAGCGTTATGGGGCAAATCCAACAACATGAGTGCCACTTCATATTTTCAAGCATGCTGGTGGCTGCATCATGTTTATGGTATGCTTGTCATCGGCAAGGAATAGGGAGTTTTTTAGGATAAAGATTTATGGAATAGAGCTCATCACAGACAAAATCCTAGAGGAAAACTTGGTTTGTCTGATTTCCAACAGACACTGGCAGACAAAATTCCCCGTTCAGCAGGACAATAAACTAAAACACAAGGCATACCAAGATGCAATGTTCCTGAGAGGCCTAGTTACAGTTTTGACTTATAATAGTCTTGAAAATCTATGGCAAGACTTAAAAATGAGGGGAGGGCTGCAGTTTTACAGGGTCCTAACCAATTGTTCTATTTGTGTGTTTTTTCACACACAAAATGCTACACAGTCTCTTATGACCGAAAATAGCTTTTGGATATCAGAACAGCGATTACTCACCTCGAACTGGACAAACATTTTTTAATTGACGAGTCAGACGCAAAGGATATAATGTTGTTTCCTCATGGACTGCACCAGATATGCCAGTTCTTGCTGTGAGATGTTTCCCCACTCTTCCACCAAGGCACCTGTAAGTTCCCGGATATTTCTGGAGGGAATGGCCCTCACCCTCCGATCCAATAGGTCCCAGACGTGCTCAAAAGGATTGAGATTTTGGCTTGTCGCTGGCCATGGCAGAACACTGACATTCCTGCCTTGCAGGAAATCACGCACAGAACGAGCATTATGGCTGGTGGCATTGACGGACCCTCCACCTCCAAATCGATCCCGCTCCAGAGTACAGGCCTCGGTGTAACACTCATTCCTTCTACAATAAACGCAAATCCGACCATCACCCCTGGTGAGACAAAAATCGTGACTCGTCAGTGAAGAGCACTTTTTGCCAGTCCTGTCTGGTCTAGCGACAGTGGATTTGTGCCCATAGGTGACGTTGTTGCCGGTGATGTCTGTTGAGGACCTGCCTTACAAAAGGACTACAAGCCCTCAGTCCAGCCTCTCTCAGCCGTCCCTGGAGGGGGTGCGTCACCTGAGTGGGTTGATTCACTGTTGTGGTCATCCTGTCTGGGTTGGCGCCCTCCCCTTGGGTTGTGCCGTGGCGGAGATCTTTGTGGGCTATACTCAGCCTTGTCTCAGGATGGTAAGTTGGTGGTTGAAGATATCCCTCTAGTGGTGTGGGGGCTGTGCTTTGGCAAAGTGGGTGGGGTTATATCCTTCCTGTTTGGCCCTGTCCGGGGGTGTCCTCGGATGGGGCCACAGTGTCTCCTGACCCCTCCTGTCTCAGCCTCCAGTATTTATGCTGCAGTAGTTTATGTGTCAGGGGGCTGGGGTCAGTTTGTTATATCTGGAGTACTTCTCCTGTCCTATTCGGTGTCCTGTGTGAATCTAAGTGTGCGTTCTCTAATTCTCTCCTTCTCTCTTTCTTTCTCTCTCTCTCGGAGGACCTGAGCCCTAGGACCATGCCCCAGGACTACCTGACATGATGACTCCTTGCTGTCCCCAGTCCACCTGGCCATGCTGCTGTTCCAGTTTCAACTGACCTGAGCCCTAGGACCATGCCCCAGGACTACCTGACATGATGACTCCTTGCTGTTCCCAGTCCACCTGGCCATGCTGCTGCTCCAGTTTCAACTTCCACCTGACTGTGCTGCTGCTCCAGTTTCAACTGTTCTGCCTTATTATTATTCGACCATGCTGGTCATTTATGAACATTTGAACATCTTGGCCATGTTCTGTTATAATCTCCACCCGGCACAGCCAGAAGAGGACTGGCCACCCCACATAGCCTGGTTCCTCTCTAGGTTTCTTCCTAGGTATTGGCCTTTCTAGGGAGTTTTTCCTAGCCACCGTGCTTCTACACCTGCATTGCTTGCTGTTTGGGGTTTTAGGCTGGGTTTCTGTACAGCACTTTGAGATATCAGCTGATGTACGAAGGGCTATATAAATACATTTGATTTGATATTGCGGACAGTCTGAGCACTGATGGAGGGATAGAGAGTTCCTGGTGTAACTCGGGAAGTTGTTGTTGCCATCCTGTACCTGTCCCGCAGGTATGATGTACTGATCCTGTGCAGGTGTTACACGTGGTCTACCACTGCGAGGACTATCAGCTGTCCGTCCGGTCTCCCTGTAGCACTGTCTTAGGCGTCTCACAGTACAGACAGTGCAATTTATTGCCCTGGCCACAACTGGAGTCCTCATGACTCCCTGCAGCATGCCTAAAGCACGTTCACGCAGATGAGCAGGAACCCTGGGCATCTTTCTTTTGGTGTTTTTCAGAGTCAGTAGAAAGGCCTCTTTAGGACCCTAAGTTTTCATAACTGTGACCTTAATGGCCTACCGTCTGTAAGCTGTAAGTGTCTTAATGACCGTTACACAGGTGCATGTTCATTCACTGTTTATGGTTCATTGAACAAACATGGGAAACAGTGTTTAAACCCTTTACAATGAAGATCTGAAATAATTTGGATATTTACAAATTTTCTCTGAAAGACAGGGTCCTGAAAAAGGGCCGTTTCTTATTTTGCCGAGTTTATTAGCCAACATGTAATCACTGAAGAATAAACTGGATGAGCTCCGTTGAAGACTATCCTCCCAACGGGACATTAAAAACTGTAAAATCTTATCATCGAGTCGTGGCTGAACAATGACACGGTTGGTTGGGTTTTCTGTGCATCGGCAGAATAGAATAGCTACAGTGGGGCAAAAAAGTATTTAGTCAGCCACCAATTGTGCAAGTTCTCCCACTTAAAAAGATGACACAGGCCTGTAATTTTCATCATAGGTACACTTCAACTATGACAGACAAATGTATATAAGAAAGTATTGAGAAACTTTTGTTATTGACCAAATACTTATTTTCCACCATAATTTGCAAATAAATTCATTAAAAATCCTACAATGTGATTTTCTGGATTTTTTTTCCTCATTGTGTCCGTCATAGTGAAAGTGTACCTATGATGAAAATTACAGGCCTGTGTCATCTTTTTAAGTGGGAGAACTTGCACAATTGGTGGCTGACTAAATACTTTTTTGCCCCACTGTATATCCAGTAAGATGAGAGGCCTGCTATAGACCACAGAGTGCTAACAGTCAGTATCTGGATAATATGTGTGAAATGCTTGATTGTTGAGATCAACAGAGGTATATTTTCTGTGTGACCTAAACATTTTCATCAAGCTGTCCACTCAAGATGAAGTTTCAAACTGTAACCAGTGCTTGCAACCTGGTTTGGGTTATCAGTCAACCTACCAGGCTATTTACAAACAGCACAGGAATGAAATCATCCACATGTATCGATTATATCTTTACTAACGCTATAGAAATCTTCTCTTAAGCCGTATCCACACCCATTGGATGTAGCAATCATAATATAGTAGCCATATGTAGGAAAACCAAAGTTCCAAAGGCTGGGTCTAAAATATTGTACAAGAAGTCATACAAAAGGTTTTCTAGTGATTCCTAGGACAAGGACAGTAGGAAAGCCTGACAAAGGCTACAAACCATCACAGGCTATAAACCAAAGAGACATTGTATGACCGTCGAAAATGACCTTGCTTTTGCAAATCATTTCAACCGTTCCAATTGTAGCTTTAACATGTGATATTTTACATTGCAGCAGAAAGTGGCCTTGGACAATATAAAACAGCATGCCAGCTGTTGATATACATATTTCTATGAATGACGTCAAGCAATACTCTCAACGTGTCATTCCACGAAAATCATATGGTCCAGGTGGCGTCAGCAGCAAGGCACTTCAGGCCAAAACAAACTCTCCTGGTCTCTCATCCCAATTAGACTCAAACCAATTTGCATACCGTGACTCCATGGGTGTTGATGCGTTACTGGTCACGCTGAACAATATCTACGAACATTTAGAATAGGCAAATAGCCTAGTGAATATTGTATTCATTGACTGGGAGGATAAACAGGCGAATTTGGGTGTCAAAGTCTGTTCTACTGATCAAGTGGATTAATAGTTTCCTTGTGAACCGTACTCAACAAGTGAAGTTTACCTGCGCCATCTCTACATCTAAAACAGTGAATTTGGGTGTCAACTCTACTGATCAAGTGGATTAATAGTATCCTTGTGAACCGTACTCAACAAGTGAAGTTTACCTGCGCCATCTCTACATCTAAAACAGTGAATTTGGGTGTCAACTCTACTGATCAAGTGGATTAATAGTTTCCTTGTGAACCGTACTCAACAAGTGAAGTTTACCTGCGCCATCTCTACATCTAAAACAGTGAATACGGGAGCCCCTTGCGTACTTTCACGAATACTGTACACAAAACAATTGTCAAGCCTGACGCAGCCCACAAGATGACACCTCTTTTGTGGGTTTCCTCCACCCAGAACAAGCCTCAAGGTTTTAAAAGAGAAAAGGCTCAATTTGTCCAGCGGTGTGCAGATAACTTTCTTGAAATAAATGTTAAGAAAACAAAAAAAGAGATGTAACTTGATTTGAGACGGAACAAAAACTCCACTACCCCCTATGAAGATTAATGGGGAACCAGTTGATAAGAGTAACCACATAAGGGAATCGAAATAGACTGCCCTGCAGAGTGTAATGTCCTTTGGTCTAAAACGCCTGTTTGGAAACATGCGAGTGCAAGACAAAGTCAAGCTACAGCGCTTGATTAAGACAGCGGGAAGGATAATTGGTATATATCACGAATCAGCCACCAACCTGTACACAAAAAGCATCCTCCTAAAAATTGAAAGCATTTTACAGGACAGTTCTCATCCCCTTCACTCAAACTTCAGTCACAGCAGCTGGACAAGAGGAAAGAGACTTTGTCAACAGAAAATGAAAACAAAAAGCTACTCACTTTAAATGCGTAGCTATAGCACTTTGAATGAATTAGTGTCATTTCTGTGTACCGTCTGTTTAAGCACATGACCAAATTAATTCCCCCCCCGGTGGGTTAATAAAGTTGCCACTTTGAATCAGAATCCTATGTCGAAAAGATGTAAAAATGATTTACTGGTCTGTTGTGTCTAATGAGGAGCAACCTAGATACATAGGGCGGCGCACAATTGGCCCAGCATCGTCCGGGTTTGGCCGGGGTAGGCAGTCATTGTAAATAATCATTTGTCTTTAACTGACTTGCCTAGTTAAATAAAAAGGTTAAATAAAAAAAATGGCATTGTTTCTTCCAGTTATTGATAAGCAGGCGCCTATTAAGAAACTGACTGTTCAGTTTCTTAATAGGTGCAACACCTTCCTCCTGTTCTCCACAGGTGCCTTCGCTGAGGGATGAGTGAAATAATGATGGAGAAAGCAAGAGAGGAGGGAAAAGGTCCTCTGGCAGTGTAAGTGAGAGATGGTGAACATTACATACTGCAAGCTGGGGATGGAAAGTCTTTAATTGTCTCTCTTAACAGTCTCGCACGCATTCTCTCTTTCTCCCCCCCCCCCCCCCCAGTGGTTAATGGAGAGACAGGCTGTGTGAATCAGAGCAGAAAGCACCATGACTTGCACCCCATTAGCCCCATGTCAGGAGTGTAATGAGAGTCACCAGTGGGGTAATGAGCAAATCTGGCCCACTGCTTCTCCCGCTCTGTCAGTACTCACAGTTCAATGGCCTACTTGCTTCCCTCTGTCAGTACTCACAGTTCAATGGCCTACTTGCTTCCCTCTGTCAGTACTCACAGTTCAATGGCCTACTTGCTTCCCTCTGTCAGTCCAGATAGGCCCTGTAGTAGGGCTGTCCAACTGAAAAACATCTCGGTTGACCGAAAGTCTGTTCTTTCGACCAATCGTTCGCCATTTTTCAACGTGTATTTTTCCATATATAGACACACCCTATGGTTTGAATAAAATCAACTATATGCATTGAGCTTGTCTGATGCTTTAAGCTTACAGTTTTATGAAATAAGACAAATGCCTTAAGAGGGCGCCAGAGATCTAGCTAACCAGAAGAAGAAAAAAAACTGAACCAACTACTCTCCTCTTGCTCCTGCTGGCTTTCGCAGATTCTGCCATTACACTCCTGAAGTTGCCGGTAATAGGCTTCACGAGGAGTCGCAACCTTTGTTGTGGAATGCTAACTTACCATTTCTACCGAACTGTGTGACAGTTATTGTTTTCATATGCACATCTGTGAAACCGTTTCATTTCATTTATACATCTTCATATCTCAAAATCGTTGTCAAGCGTTTCATCAAAATTCTATCCAAATCTAAATGAAAATGACAAAGCTAAAAAGTAACTTCTATTGCCATTGCTATGTAAACACAACCTACATAAAACCAACCAATAAAAACATTGCAGCCTGCAGGTAGAACATTTCCTGATAAAAATAAATATTCTATAAATCACATTGGCTGCACATGGCCTGTCTGCAACAAACCTGAAACATTGTATCAACTATTAACTTGGGACAGACCTGAAGCTTGAACTAAGGAACTTTCAGCACTGTATAAAACATTCTGGGCCCTCAGAGTTTCCTGTGCGAGTGAGCGGACGTGGATAAGAGGCCGTTCTTGACCTGGGCAGGAGCTCACCACAGCTGAGTACCGGCACCTCAAATGTTCTATTGATTGAGCTTCTGTTCCTCTTATAGAATAAGAGTTCAAAAGTATTGTGGAGCTCCTGCACCTATATATAAACAGTACCAGCACCCCAAATGAGTCGCGGAATCTATTTCAGTCCAAGTCAAGCACTGATAAGAAGTCATCCGGTTTCCACTGGATCAGAGCATGACATATTTCCCATTCACACCGAGTGGTTATTGAAAGGGAGAAAGCTGGAAAGATTTTTCAAAATACAATGAGGAACTTTTGTCAGCTCGGGGATTTGATCTTGCAACCTTTCAGGTTACAAGTCCCAACGCTCTAACCACTAGGCTACCTGCCACCCCAAATGAATACATTTGCGCACAGGCCAGGTAGCCTATAGGCCCTACTTCTATGCGTGCGCGCCATTACTCAACATTGACAGGAGCACTCTAATCAAAAGACAATGACTAAATTGACAAAACTCGTAAATGGAATAAAAACAAACAAAACGTGTTTCTCACTAGTGTGAGGCTGTGCGCTCTGCTAACAATGTGTCCACTCTGACAATGACAACTGGAAGAATAATATTGAATGCATTAAAATAAATGACCTTAACCAAAAGTAAACAAACATTGTAGGAATGTTTGGAATTATAGGAATTAACGGGTAAATGTAGTACAGCTGAGATATGTAAATGGGGAATTGATAGACACTAACAATCAAAACGCAAACAATTCACACAATGAAGTTATGAAACAAGGAATGTGCACACATTGATGGGAAAGAGAGCATTCTGGAAGTGCATTGTGCATCTCGGGGCATGGTCAATCTGACATCTGCACTGGCCCTGCAGTGTTTCTGCTTATATGGCCTCAGCAGAAGTCAGGGCATTCATTACTTCCATGCGTGTCGCAGAAGCAGTGCTGTTGTCAAGGAAGTGAGTTTGTGTTCATACAGGATGTACCGCCCCCCACCTACCGTCAACCAATCATGTCAATGTGGAGCTATACATAGCCCTCCGCATTCTGATGTGGAACGGAGCTCGATTTGTCCTCTGTATGCCTTTGAAGGCTCTGCAATTGCATCACACCCTCCAAATGGAGCCTCCGACCACATTTTCGGATCAAGCATGAATTGGCTTTGGATTAGTTCATTGAGATGGGCGCAAATTATTACATATGTAACTAATCGACTAAAACACTCTTGATCGACCAACAGCCTAATGACCAAACAATAGACCCGTCGACTAATTGGGGTCAGCCCTACTCTGTGCACAAGCCTACTCGTTTGGGCTGATGTAGCCTGTGGATGCCAACAGTTACAAAAGGTGAGGGGTAGGGGGCATGGAAGAGAAGAAAAAAAAGAAAGCAAGAGTCCTTGGAGATTTTAAGAGGCTAGAGTGAGCAGCCATGGGATAGCCAGTCTCTCAGAGAAAGAGAAAGAGAGAGAGAGAGAGAGAGATCAGAGCAGACAGTAATGAGTGCTGATTGGATTAGAGGCCTGGCAGACTGGGCTGTCTGGGGCCGGCCTCCCATTGATATAAACAAGATTCTGATTGCATTCCTGCAGTAGGCTGTCTGCACCATCACACACTGGCTGACTGGTTTCTCCTGGAGCTAGTAGAATATGTGGGCTGGTCCCAGACTTTAAATGTGTGACGGAGTGTAGTTACGGTGATGTCTAGTGCAAGAGCGGTGCGCTGTTTATAGTTTCCACCCCCAACACACACACACACACACACACACACACACACCTTATCTGTTCTCCAGCAGCTACAAAACATGTACAGTACCTAGTAATTACAACAGTGTAGTAGGGTAATGGCAGAGCTTTTACACAAATCTTTATGGACGTCTCTACTTTAATCTCTGCCTGTAATAACCAACACCCCACACAGTGTAACAGAAAGCCATGCAGGATAGTGTTCCTCACCCCTTTGACTCCTTTCAGGTCTCCTTTCAGCAGGCTGTCCAGAGGGAAGGTGATGATGTTGTTCATGTTCTGGAACTGAAATGGACAAAGTGGAGAGGGCCTATGTCAGAGGGGTTCAACGCGAGCATGGGTGAATAGTGACAACCACAGATAACGCGTGCTGTTTAAACTCACTCACCTTAGCTGGTTGTGTGTGTGTGTGTGTGTGTGTGCGCGCGTCTCTGTCTTTCGGTGTCTTTGTACAGACACTGTGTACTCTACAACGCTGTGTCTTAAAGTGATAATCTACTCCCTGAAATAAAAATCATGAAACTCCTGACGATTTGGTGAAATCCTAGGTTCTCTCAGTAGGTCAAATAACTGTTTTCACCATGATTGACCTTCTAGTGGTGTGTCTGTAAAACCAGGAAATGGTGTAGGACCGCATCAGAGACATGTACACCGACTACACCAAACTTTAGGAACACCTTCCTAATATATAGAGTTGCTGCACCCCCTTGCATAGATTTTCAAGTAGATTTAAGGTGCTCTCGAGTGGCACAACGGTCTAAGGCACCGCATCTCGGTGCAAGTAGGCGTCACTACAGTCCCTGGTTCGAATCTAGGCTGTATCACATCCGGCCGTGATTGTGAGTCTCCTAGTGCGGCGCACAAATTGCCCAGCATCGTCTGAGTTTTGATTGAAAATAAGAATGTGTTCTTAAACGGACTTGCCTAGTTAAATAAAAGGGTAAATACACTGCTCAAAAAAATAAAGGGAACACTAAAATAACACATCCTAGATCTGAATGAATGAAATATTCTTATTAAATACTTTTTTCTTTACATAGTTGAATGTGCTGACAACAAATCACGCAAAAATGATCAATGGAAATCAAATCTATCAACCCATGGAGGTCTGGATTTGGAGTCACACAAAATTAAAGTGGAAAACCACACTACAGGCTGATCCAACTTTGATGTAATGTCCTTAAAACAAGTCAAAATGAGGCTCAGTAGTGTGTGTGGCCTCCACGTGCCTGTATGACCTCCCTACAACGCCTGGGCATGCTCCTGATGAGGTGGCGGATGGTCTCCTGAGGGATCTCCTCCCAGACCTGGACTAAAGCATCCACCAACTCCTGGACAGTCTGTGGTGCAACGTGGCGTTGGTGGATGGAGCGAGACATGCCCTCATACCACCCTCAGGAGTTCTGGCAGTGCTCCTCCTGCTCCTCCTTGCACAAAGGCAGAGGTAGCAGTCCTGCTGCTGGGTTGTTGCCCTCCTACAGCCTCCTCCACGTCTCCTGATGTACTGGCCTGTCTCCTGGTAGCGCCTCCATGCTCTGGACACTACGCTGACAGACACAGCAAACCTTCTTGCCACAGCTCGCATTGATGTGCCATCCTGGATGAGCTGCACTACCTGAGCCACTTGTGTGGGTTGTAGACTCCGTCTCATGCTACCACTAGAGTGAAAGCACCGCCAGCATTCAAAAGTGACCAAAACATCAGTCAGGAAGCATAGGAACTGAGAAGTGGTCTGTGGTCACCACCTGCAGAACCACTCCTTTATTGGGGGTGTCTTGCTAATAGCCTATAATTTCCACCTGTTGTCTATTCCATTTGTACAACAGCATGTGAAATGTATTGTCAATCAGTGTTGCTTCCTAAGTGGACAGTTTGATTTCACAGAAGTGTGATTGACTTGGAGTTACATTGTGTTGTTTAAGTGTTCCCTTTATTTTTTTGAGTAGTGTATATATACACACAATTTATTTTTTAAGTCAAAACGGTAACTCCGCCACTCAGGAACAATTCAATGTCCTTATGGTAAGCAACTTCAGTGTAGATTTGACCTTGTGTTCAAAAAGACTATTATTGCACACAGAGTGAGTCCATACAACTTATGAGACTTTTTAAGCACATGTTTACTCCTGAACTTATTTAGGCTTGTCATAACTAAATGGGTTGCATACTTACTAACTCAAAACATTTCAACATTTCGTTGTTTAATGAATCTGTCAATTTTCAAAAACATAATTCCACTTTGACATTATGGGGTATTGTGTCTAGGCCAGTGACAAAAAATTGAATCAATTTTAAATTCAGGCTTTAAGACAGCAAAATGTGGAAAAGTTCAAGGGGCGTGAATACATCATAAATACAGAAGAATGTGGACCCCCTTCAAATTAGTGGATTCGGCTATGTCAGCCACACCCGTTGCTTACAGGTGTATAAAATTGAGCACACCGCCATGCAATCTCCATAGACAAACATTGTCAGTAGAATGGCCTTACTGAAGAACTCTGAGTTTCAACGTGGCACCGTCATAGGATGTCAGTTCGTCAAGTGTCTGACCTGCTAGAGCTGTTCCGGTCAACTGTAAGTGCTGTTTATGTGAAGTGGAAACGTCTTGGAGCAACAACGGCTCAGCCACAAAATGGTTGGCCAGACAAGCTCACACAAAGGTTCCGAGAGCTGAAGCGCGTAAAAAAATATTTAAAAAATCTGTCCTTGGTAGCAACACTCAACGAATTCCAAACTGCCTCTGGAAGCAACGTCAGCACAAAAACGGTTTGTCGGGAGCTTCATGAAATGGGTTTACATGGCCAAGCAGCCGCACACAAGCGTCGGTGTAAAGCTCACCGCAGTGGAAATGCATTCTCTGGAGTGATGAATCATGCTTCACCATCTGGCACTCTGACGGACGAATCTGTGTTTGGCGGATGCCAGGAGAACACTACCTGCCCCAAAGCATAGTACCAACTGTAAAGGTTGGTGGAGGAGGAATAATGGTCTGGGGCTGTTTTTCCATGGTTCGGCCCCTTAGTACCAGTGAAGGGAAATCTTAACGCTACAGCATACAATAACATTCTAGATGATTCTGTGCTTCCAACTTTGTGGCAACAATTTGGGGAAGGCCCTTTCCTGTTTCAGCATGACAATTCCCCCGTGCACAAAGCGAGGTCCATACAGTAATGCTTTGTCGAGATTGGTGTGGAAGACTTGACTGGCCTGCACAGAGCCCTGACCTCAACCCCATCGAACAACTTTGGGATGAATTGGAACGCCGACTGCGAGCCAGGCCTAATCGCCCAACCCTGCCCGACCTCACTAATGGTTGTGGCTGAATGGAAGCAAGTCCCCGCAGCAATGTTCCAACATCCAGTGGAAAGTCTTCTCAGAAGAGTGGAGGCTGTTGTAGCAGCAAAAGGGGGGACCAACTCCATATTAATGCCCATGATTTTGAAATGAGATGTTCAATGAGCAGGTGTCCACATACTTTTGGTTAAGTAGTGGACTTTCTGAAGGCACTGGATCTGCTGTGGAATAAAAGGCACGTGTGTGCGTGTGGAATTCCTACCCTAGGGACATGGAGAGATTTCCATCCTGCTCTAATTGTGTGCGTATACTCTGGGGTCAGAATGTTATCGGGAATCGGAGGCCTTTGGGGTAGATCAGTTTTCCATCACAACGTCCAAAGTGCTACTTGAAGACCAAATACCTGCTGGATCCAATTTACAGAGACCCCACTTTGAATCCCAATATAGATTTAAACAACCCCCAAGCTTTATTAGAAACACCTGACAGAGTCATTCTAGAGGATTTTGCCTCACCACAAGAACAATGTCAATTTACACAGAGAGCGGATTCACTGTTGATTTAATATGTGTCGTCTCAAGAACTGACCAGGTGGTTTGCCAGGTATGGAACTAGGTTGCCATGCTGGAGTCAGAAGATGGAATGGCTAATCTCCTGGCTTTGATTCTCGGCAGCCTCAAAACACTTACTTCATTCTAAATTCCTCAAGCTGGTAGACTTTTCCTCATTCAGAACAAATAATTAGTTTGAAGGTGCATAATAGAACCAAAACGGGGTTCATCTCAGTCTTTCCTCTCACCAGGTTTTTGAAGAGGGCGGTGAGCTCCTTGGTGAAGACCGAGAACTTGAGGAAGGCAGAACCCAGGTCGGGGTCGTCCCTGTAGACACAGTTCTCTCCAAACTTCTCCAGAGCCTGGGTGTACTGCTCCTCATTCTCCACATGGGCTGGAAGAAGAGGAGAGAAAGAAGGGATGAACACGGCAGCACCAAGCCAGTGTGCATATTAACAATCACTCTGCCCGCACCAAGCCAGTGTGCATATTAACAATCACTCTGCCCGCACCAAGCCAGTGTGCATATTAACAATCACTCTGCCCGCACCAAGCCAGTGTGCATATTAACAATCACTCTGCCAGCACCAAGCCAGTGTGCATATTAACAATCACTCTGCCAGCCTGTCCTTCGGGTATGGACATCAGTGGTGGAAAAAGTACCCAATTGTAATACTTGAGTAAAAGTAACGAAACCTTAATAGAAAATGACTCAAGTTACAGTGAAAGTCACCCAGTAAAATACTACTTGAGTAAAAGTCAAAAAGTATTTGGTTTAAAATATACTTAAGTATCAAATTCCTTATATGAAGCAAACTGTTATTTAAATGTTTAAAAAAAACGTACGGATAGCCAGGGGCACACTCCAACATCATTTATAAACAAAGCATGTCTGCTTCCACCAGATCAGAGGCAGTCAGGATGACCAGGGATATGTGAGTGAATTGGACCCTTTTCCAGTCCTGCTAAGCATCCCAAATACTTTTGGGTATCAGGGAAAATGTACGAAGTAAAAAGTACATGATTTTCTTTAGGAATGTAGTGAAGTAAAAGTTATAAAAATAGTCAAGTACAGATACTTTAAAGTACTACTGAAGTAGGTTTTTTGGTATCTGTACTGAAGTACTTTACACCACTGATGGACATACACACGGACCACGTGCACACGCACACCTTTTCTGATCCTTACATGGCAATCAATGAATAATAAATAGGGGCCTTGGTTAGAGTGCACAGTGCAGTGTGTGTGGAATTCCATTCACTTCCATATCCCCCCTCCATCTCTGGCATTGTCTTTGGGAAACAAGGACACAATGGGACAGGGAGAGAGAGCGAGTTGGAGAAGACGGTGTCTGCATCCCAAATGGGGATGGGTCAAAAGTAGTGCACTATACGAGGAACAGGGTCCCATTTGGGACACAGCCTGTGTCGTCACACTGGAGTGACTCCAGAGCAGCGGCCATGTGGCGGGGATGAGAAAAACAAAGGGCCTTGAAAGAGGAAGAGCGAGAGACTGGCGTCACCCAGTTTAAAAGGGAACTATGGTTACACTGTCTGGGTTCAATTGTGCAGACGGAGCATCAAACTCTCTCGTACAATGAGATGAAAGAAGAATTACTCATGAAAGTTGCCATTCATTAGACTTTGGGAGTCGATAGACAAAACTGACAGTGTCACTGGTTACAGTTTGCACTTCCTGATTGGAACCCAGCTAGCACATAACGTTCTGAGAACCAAATGTAGCTTCTTTTTTTTTTTAAAGAGCGTGTTTGTCCTATGGTTATTTTGCATACAACCTTCCCATAATGTTTCCTACAGGTTTTCTTAAGGTTCTATTTAAAAGTAATTTTCTCCAATTATTCAGAGAATGTTAAGAAACAACGTTCTGTGTGAATTTCTGTACTTCTAAGAATGTTATTTAAAAACATACATCCGTTCTCAGCGTCAACAAAACTCTATCCTCTATCTTGTTAAGTGTGTTCAGGTGTGTTGGCCGCACCACTAATTGGCCACACCTGATCTTAATGAATGCTCGTTTGAATTTACAAAAATGCAGTTTTGTAAGAGTTAAAAAACATTGAAATCTCAGAACATTAAAACCCAAAAATTAATTTTCAGGGAACCATAAAAGAAACATTCTCAGAACCTAAACTCTCCTTGCAATTAAAACATTTTTTTCCCCAGAACAGGTGAAGATCTCACTTCCAAGGCCTCCCGAGTGGCGCAGCGGTCTAAGGCATTGCATCACGACAGACCCGGGTTTGATACAGCTGACCGCGAACAGGAGACCCATGAGGCAGTTCACAATTGGCCCAGCGTCGTCCTGGTAAGGGGAGGGTTTGGCCGGCCCGGGATGTCCTTGTCCCATCGCGCTCTAGCGACTCCTTGTGGCGGGATGGCCGCATGCTCGCTGACATGGTCCCCAGTTGTACGGCGTTTCCTCCGACACATTGGTGCGGGTTGGCTTCCGGGTTAGGCGATCAGTGTGTCAAGAAGCAGTGAGGCTTGGCAGGGTCGTGTTTCGGAGGACGCATGGCTCTCGACCTTCGCCTCTCCAGAGTCCATATGGGAGTTTCAGCGATGGGACAAGACTAGCTACCAATTGGAAATCACGAAATTGTGGAGAAAAAAAAATTGGGGAAAAAAATACATCTCAAGGCTTCGTTCCCAGAAGCCATAGGAAAACAAAAACATATGTTCCCACAACTTCAAAAGAACCTAATATGCTAGCTAAATGACTAAAATGTACATGTTACAGTTCGGTTGCTTCTAAAACTAAGGCTGAAGCTAATACATATGGCTGTGGTATTTATAAAAAATAAAAAAAAGTCAAACCTAAGAGAGAGAGAGATGCCACCCGTGCGCGTGCGTGTGTGTGGGGGGAATAGGAAGTTGGCAATTCAACTAATCAAACCCAGCAGCACCACTTCAAGCAACAAAAGGGAAGTCCATAAAGCAGGCCTGACAGATGTCACCTAGCCTCAGACCCACACTTCATTAAGTGCTGCTCACAGCTAATAAACCAGAGGTGGAGAGGAACACTGGGATTTGAGGCACTGGTTGGGTGCAGGGAGAGTTGCCATGACAACCCAGAGACCTTCCCTCGAGAACTATGGTGAATCACTAAAACAATACCGAAATACACTACGGAAAAAGGAACAGCATGTCAGAAATCAGCTCAATGTAATTGAAGAATCCGTAGACTAACCACTTCTGGGAAAATTGGAAAACAAAGAATTATCTATCCAAAATGGAGATGTTTGGGTAAACCACTTCTCCAATCTTTTTGGCTCTATAACAAAAGAACAAACAGCAAAAACATATACATGATCAAACACAAAATCTTTGAATCAACTATTGAAGACAACCAGAACCCACTGGATTCTCCAATTACCTTGAATGAAATACAGGACAAAATACATTTAAAAAAACTCTCCAACCCAAAAAGGCCTGTGGTGTTGATGGTATCCTCAATGAAATGGTCAAATATACAGACAACAAATTCCAATTGGCTATACGAAAACTCTATCATCATCCTTAGCTCTAGCATCTTCACCAATATTTGGAACCAAGGACTGATCACCCCAATACACAAAAGTGGAGATAAATTTGACCCCAATAACTACCGTGGGATATGCGTCAAGAGCAACCTTGGGTAAATCCTCTGCATTATCATTAACAGCAGACTTGTACATTTCCTGAGTGAAAATTTTTTTACTGAGCAAATGTCAAATTGGCTTTTTACCAAATTATCGTGCGACAGACCCCGTATTCACCCTGCGCACCCTAATTGACAAACAAACAAACAAACCAAAACAAAGGCAGTCTTCTCATGCTTTGTTGATAAAAAAAAAGGCTTTGACTAAATTTGGCATGAGGGTCTGCTATACAAATTGATGGAAAGGGGTGTTGGGGGTAAAACATACTACATTATAAAATCCATGTACACAAACAACAAGTGTGAGGTTAAAATAGGCAAAGAAACACACACATTTCTTCCCACAGGGCCGTGGGAGTGAGACAGGGATGCAGCTTAAGCCCCACCTTCTTCAACAGATATATCAACGAATTGGTGAGGGCACTAGAAAAGTCTGAAGCACCCGGCCTCACCCTACTAGAATCTGAAGTCAAATGTCTACTGTTGCTGATGATCTGGTGCTTCTGTCACCAACCAAGGAGGGCCTACAGCAGCAACTAGATCTGCTGCACAGATTCTGCAAGACCTATGATGGTGTTCCAAAAAAGGTCCAGTCACCACAACCACAAATTCCATCTAGACACCTTTGCCCTAAAGCACACAAAAACAAATACATACCTTGGTCTAAACCTAAGCGCCACATGTAACTTCCACAAAGCTGTGAACGATCTGAGAGACAAGGCAAGAAGGGCATTTTATACCATCGAAAGGAACATAAATTTCAACATACCAATTAGGATCTGGCTATAAAAAAAATAATTGAATCAGTTATAGAACCCATTGCCCTTTATGTCTATTTCACCTGCTTTGGCAATGTAAAGAAATGTTTCCCATGCCAATAAAGCCCTTTGAATTAAATTGAGACTTTTTTTTTACAAGTAGTACGGAGCTGCGGATCTGAATATTGTTTCTTTATCCTATGTAATGTTTTCTCAGTGAATTTGGTGGGTGTTGTCCCCTGTTCAGAGAAAGTAGTCATTGAAGTTTAGATTTATGTCCTACATCCTGATATTACCAGGTTCTGACCACTAGCGGGTGCTGTTCCTACTATTAGGTGATTTGTTAAAGGGAACGTTCACCCAAATTACATATTGCTTTCCTTACCCTGTAAGCAGTCTATTGAAAAGGTACGACAGCAACCTATGCTTTGGTTTTGTTTACTCGGCCACTGTTTCAAATGCAAACTTTTTAGCATTTGTGGCACAAATCCACCTAACAGGAGCAGCGCCATCTAATAGTCAGAACCTGGTAATATCAGGATATACGATGGGAAATAAAGCTAACAACTTCAATGACTAATTTATCTGAATGGGGGGGGGGGCACCAAATTCACTGAGAATGCATTACATAGAATGAAGAAGAAAAGAAGAGAAATAGTCTGAGCCATACCTCTATACTACTTGTCACACAGAGAAGCGATGCGGTATACTCGCTGTAGGAATCCTCATGTCTTACTCATTGTTTAGAATTGTTTCGGGTCCAAATCGGAAGTACTATATTTCTTGAATGTTATCATTTGAAAATGGCCAATGTAGGTGCAATCAATTAGCTACATTTCACAGAGATCAAATTATATTTCAACAAAATAATGTTGCAGGAACACTAAATCTTATGTTTTCAACGACAGAAATGATTTCAGAACAATCGGAGAAGGTGAGTGTTGAAATCCTATTTCTTGTGCTTTTTGAGGTGGAAAGACCCAGAGAGAGAGACACAGAGAGAGAGAGAGACAAAGAGAGACAGAGAGAGACAGAGAGCGAGAGACACAGAGAGAGATACGGAGGAGTGCGAGTATCGACACCCCAAGGCATCTGCCCCCAGAGAATGACTCAGCGGAACACATTATCGCACAGCATCTGTCCAGACAGACTGTCACACACACGTCCAACTTTTAACGTGTTCACACGTGAAATCGAAGAACTACAAGCAACTCTTATGGTGATGCAATAAGATCAAGGTGGATGAATCACGTCTAGAACCAGCAGATCAAAAAAATCCTACCGCAAGATAAACATGAACGACAAGCACTGCGTTTGGAGTCCTCTGAGCTCCTAGGCATAGATTTAACAAGCTAGTTGAAAGTCCTTGATTACATTTTTTTTTTTTAAGGCTTTTAAACCCTAATCCCAAAGTCAAATTGTCTACTGAAGGACATTTTTCCTGCTTTTAGAGAACCCACAATCTAGTCAAGTGACCTGAATGGGACCTACCGTTGAATACCCCATGGGTTGCTGTTTTATTTGCCCTTGTTCACCTCTGGCCATAGGTGGCTGACGCAACAACACACGTTCAAACACACGCAGACTGTTTAGGCAGCAAACCCAGCTGCTTTGTTGTGGGTCGCCCTGGCCTGTGCGTCGCCAGCGGGCAACTGCCTGGGCTTTTTTTTTTTTTTTGTGACACCTGAGTCCAGGGCCTCCCGGTGCCTCAACTATCCACCCATGACAGAAAACACCCGGTGTAAAGCCCACAAGGCTAGTCTCCTGTTTACTGTAATGCAACCCCAGCAGACAGACACGTCAGTGTACTGTGTGTCTGAGTGTGTGTGCCACCCTCCCCAGTGCATTCCTACGCTGTCTCTCGTCTCTTTCTGTCACAGCCAGGGATAGTCAGTGATGACGTGACATGGAGGGCTGGCTTCTGCTGTTGTGGATGAATCGTGGGAATGACTTGGGTTCCTGTCTGTGGCAGGCCCTCAGGAAATGGTGGCCCCCTTGTTTTATGGGAATCTTGAAAAGGAGGGAGAAGGTGACACAATTCACCCATTGAAAGCCCTTTGAAAGTCCACACACAGGCAGAAACAGTTCTTTGTCAACTCAACGCATACAAAAACACAGAACAAACCAATTGTAGATCTGCAAGAACAAACGTAACACACAGACGTCCCCTGCTGTGGATAATCTAACAGCATAGAGAGTGGTGGGGTGTTGTTATTCCAGCATTGTCCGCTCCACCAGACAGATCTTTGTTTAATCAACAGATAGTAGCCTAGTTTCCTCAACCCAAACTCTCTCTCTCTCTCTCTCTCTCTCTCTCTCTAGGGCTGGTCAATCACAAGCTTACATTGCTGGAGGTTTCAGCACGGACAAAACTCTATGTCCACATCCCCATCTATTTCCAGCTTAGGACCACACTGTCCACGGAGGCTGAATAAATACTGCAGGACTTAACACCCTTTTCACAATTTGGCCATTAAGGTTTACCCAGAGGACCACCGATTGGAGGGGAGAGGGATGGTCGTTAGGGGAGAGCTCAGTGGGAGAGGACAGAGGAGTAAAATGGGCATTATGACAGTCCTGCTGTTTCTGTGGCTCTCAGTGGCCTCTACCTACAGTTCAGGCACATCCATTCACAGTATAGTTACATTAGTGCTTCTGGAAGCCTAATTCCCTCCGTTACCTGGCAGCTTGGCGATAAAGTGTGTGTGTGGCTTGTGATGGGGGGGAAAAAGAAAGACTGCAAGGGGAATGACAACATGAGTTCATTTGTGTCTGTATCCACAGTATGTGGCTGTGTGCTTCCAGTATGTATCATGCATGTTATATTCCTCACCGTTTACAACACGTGTATGCAAGCGAGTACGAAGTAGCGGTGTACTCATTATCATGGGTGTGATGCCTGCCTGTGGAGCCATGGGCTCTGGTTAAACAAAGTTTAGCCAGAAAAACAGATCTATCCCAGTGGCACAACAGTGCATACAGCAGAGCACCATCAGTTAGACCAACAGCTGTGTCTGAATATAAACCAGCCAGATTAAAAACTCTGGGGGGTTGAATAAAGTATTTTTTTATTTATTTTAGCCTGCGGGCCAATAGAGTGGCGATAGGGTGACAGATCTGCAGGCCCAGTGATGGGCAGACTGATAGACGGCACCAGGGAAGCCATGGGGCGGGGCAAGGGGACGTTCCGCTCCAGTTCGGTCAGTCTGACCGGGCTCTCCACTGGGTCTCGGTCCTCCAGGAGGATGGCTGTGTCCATGGTGAAGGAGGCACGCATCACCTTCTCCGCTCGACTGCCACTGACCGACTGCCAACCTGGTTGACTGCCTGCCGGATTGACTGCCTGCCTGATTGACTGTTCAAGACCAGCAAGAGAGGCTCCTCAAATCAACTGTAACAGGTCAGAATCTCTGGGATGCTGCTTTCTGAGAAAAAAAATCAAACTGTCCATTTGACAACATAGCTGTCATCTTCTCAAAAGCTAGCATTTTTACCTGTGTGATGGAGAGCCAGAGGGAGGCCCGAGATAAAACAGCACGTCAGTATTGCTGGAGGGCCTGGTCAGGTCAAAAGTTAACACAACGTCCAAATGGCATGAGTCTGGAGCAAGAGTCTTCGAGACATGAACTTTGCGTATGGAATAACATTACAAACCTGGGCATGTGAAGGTCGTCGTTATGAGAAGCCAGCCATGTTGTCGAATGGACAAGAATAGTTCTCTCAGAAAGCAGCATGCCAAAGCAAAGGAGGGCAGGCAGCAACACAGATTGAAAGAGCGACAGAGCAGAGAGAGATTTCTCCCAATTCGCACCAACTGTCATGGATGAATATTTCACCAAAGGAGAGTGAAGCCCAGGCGACTGACTAAGATTGTGGGTAGGGAAGGGAACCTGGGTGAGATGTCTTAGGTTCAAGTTCAGCGCCTCTAGCCCACATTAGAATACCAAGCAGCACAGACTTAAAAGTTGCATAGACCTGACTGGAAAATACGAACACAGAATCTCACTGACGATGACGAGCTGTTGAAATGTCTTACATTTACATTCTTCTTAATGGTCAAGGTTAGCAATCCCTCCAAGATTTTTTGTGATATTTGCAACAAAGATCCTTGATTTTGCAGCAATTCTGACTTTTGCAATAATTTTGTCCAGTTTGTGATGAAAATACGCTGACAAGGGAAAAGGTTTGTTGACGTGTGGCTTGATTGAACCACATCTTGAGGTAAACCGTGCAGTGATTGGTTGAAATTGCGAGCCCTCTTTTTGTACTGCAGTAGCTAGCGGGTCAATTTGTAGGCTAAAATATTGCAATGATTTGACTGTTTTTAATGCAGGGATTGGTCAAATTTACAAGCCCTTGTATAATATGCGGGGAATTGTTGATTTTGCTAAAAAAAAATTGGAGCACGGAATCCTGGAGGGACTGGGTTAGGTTCTATGCCTAAGGGCACCTTCTGTTCTATGCAGAGCCTGAAACAAGCGATAAATATTATAACTAGCATTGGAGCAAACTTTAGCACTAATGCTAACAAGCCCGGCAACACATTCTTTCACTATTCATATTGGAACTTACAGAGGTCTTTGCTACACAAAAGGGCCAGAAAATTGACTCCCACAGCTCCGCTAAATCAAAAGAGTCTTATTCACAGCACTCATTCTCAGGAAGACTGGAAGGTCACCAAGTACTCCTCTTATGTAATCAATCAACCTCTGTTCCTCTTCTGACTGAGGGTACATTCAGAAAGGGCCCGTCCAGATGAATGACGACAAGGGGTGATCCACAACGTGAAAGAACACGATCGTGGAATGTCAAGGACGGTTTCAAATCTAAAAAATGTGAACGATGACTTCAGAACATCTCTTAATTCACAACGGTCCTTAACATCAATGACCAGGGCAGTACAACTACTTCGATGTTTCCACGGCATTCTTGACACGTCTGTCTCATGAAATGAACAAGACTACTTGAAAAGGTCGTACTGACAATAAGTCCAGAGTTACTGAATACGACACACCCCTGTAGCCCTAACATTACCTACAGGTCTCTGACATGGCTGTCAAACGTCTGACAGCTGAGCAGAGCTGACAGGGGTGTAATAAACCTGGGTGCTGAGGTCTTGACGATTTCGTTTTCTGAGGCCTGAGGTTAACCAGTAGTAGAGGTTTATCTGTGAGGATCACAGACTAAAAGCCTTCAGGAGAGACTCATCTCTCACGTCACCAGGACTCAGATTTACAGCGGGCCTCCAATGCCACTCAAATCAGGTAGCCTATCAGTTAGAGCACTTGGCCAGTGACCGAAAGGTTGGGGATTCAAATACTCGAGCCGACAAGGTGAAAAATCTGTCGATGTGCCCTTGATCAAGGCACTTAACCCCAATTTACTCCAGGGGTGCCGTACTACTATGGCCGACACTGTAAAACATTTCTCTGCACCTTGTATGTGACAATAAGCAACAAAAAAAAATGTATGTTATCGAAACCTTCCTGTTATGCACTGACTATTACTGTACTTAACGTCTATGTAGTTACTAGGTTTCTCGAAGGGGCAATGGCTTCTACTGGCATCTTAGGGGAATAGTAATCTAAATCACAATCACGAGCTGCTAGCTGCATTGACACGCAAGCAAAGCCATCAAATTTAGATTACATTTTAATCTCCAACTTGCCTTTGTCAACAAAACGAATGTCAGAAACAAGACAAATCTATAGTGTGTTTTCTGTACTGAATATTCTGTTGTCGAAGTAACAATTAAGATTGTCAGTGTTAAGAGGTCCATAAAACCTCTTAAAGTGCTTAAAACGCTTAATGTGGTTATAAAGAATTTAAGCCCCTTATTTTGGAAAGGATTCAGCCAACATGAATTCGACCCGTTATGAAAATCCTTCCATTGACGGTGATACCACAGCAAATTATGCATGTTGCCTAGTAACCAACTGGTAAGAGTCAAAATGCCCACCGGAGGCATCCACACATACTGTATACACACACACACACACACACACACACACACACAATGTTGTTTAGTGACACAAAGGCACTGTTTCAGGATACCGGGAAGAGAGGAAGGAGATTAAATGAGTGCTTGGAACTCCATTAGAACACAGTGTAGTGGGGAAGAGCGCAACACTGTCCCCCTTTTGCCCCCGTACACTCACAAGTACTCACGCAAAGGGTGTTCCCTGGTACACCTGTTCCTCCAAGGTCTGGGGTAGACAGCTGTCCCCCCTTGAACAGAGGTAGCAGTGTTCCCAAAAAAGGCCCAGCTCAGCAAAGAGAGAGAAAATCGTTCCATACGCTCTCAGCAGGACCCTGTCACACAGCCCAAAGACAAGGCGCTGGAAACAACCCACACTGTCACAGCCAGCCAGAGTGAGTATGCTGATGAGCTCCGTGCACACACACACACACACTTGCAACCCACCCAAAACAAGCACACACTAATTAAGCCAGTCTCCCCGTGGCCATCTTCCAGTAGATATGGATTCCTCAGTTTGAACCCTACCGTAGTAAGCATTGCCAGAGGGAGTCAGCGTTGCTGTTCTCTTCTCCATACCGCGCATTTGGAGAACATATGGAGTTACGGCAGGGCCATAAATCTTCAAACAGAGGTCATCCTCTCCCCTCATTTGACCGAAAAACACACCGACCCTAAACCCTGTCATACCCTGGCCCACACACACACACACCCCACAGCGGCGCGGCGACCAGGTACATGGACTAGCTTATAGAGTTCCCGTGATGACAGTCACAGGTGGCTCTGAACTCTGACCTTTCATCAGATGGGAGCGCTATGGTGTTGTGACTGCAAATGAGTGTTAACCTTTGACTCACCCAGACCCGAGGTGTAGATGGCCTTGACGGACTTCTTCATCTTGTACAGCACGCTGCGGTCCACATCCAGCGCCTTGAGGGAAGGAGAGGGAGGTCCAGTTAGTGTCTGACCAAGGACACAATGAAAGCCACACATTCTGTAGCATTCGTGTTGCCTTGCCTTACTGACATGTCTGAATCATTCCCACGGCTAATATTGAATGAGATCGTGTTGTTTGAGGCAAGTCGTCAGCTCTGGGAAACGTCTGTTACCTAACGTTCTCTCGAGGAGAGAGTTTTTTTTCCCCCTTCTCATCTTTGGCATTGATAGCGTTTATCTTGCCACAAGTCCTTGTGGACACAGGTGTGTCAGTGTGTGCCTACTATCTGTGTGTGTGTGTGTTTGTAGGTAACAGGTGTGTTTTAAAGTGTATATGTGCGTGACTTTGGGTAGCAGGTGTGTAATTTGCATCTGTGTGTGTGTGCGCGCGCGCAAGGAGGAAGGGAACAGCCTCCTGACTGCAGGTGATTCATTATTCAGTACGATGCTATAAATAGGCTGAATCCCAGTGTGGAGTAAGAGGGGCGAGAGAGGAGTTCAGGAGGCATCCAAACAGACCAGATAGGTGGAGCCACTCCATTATGGAGGTAGGTCAGGCTGATGAGGTCTCGCACTACTAAGAAGCCTTTCCTGTAAGATGCACACACACACGCTAATGCACTTACAGTACATACATACTCTCTGACTCCAGCTGAGACAGTGCACCACTGTACCAACCAACGATTGAATGGTCTCCGGGGGATTTGGGAAATTAGTTTTGTGCTTCACCAAGAAGGTCCAGCCGGCACCACTCTGTCCTTGTTCCCAATATCACTGAATTCAACAGATCCTATCCCCCTCCCTTTACCTCAGTCTGAATCTACTTTGGTGAAAAGGCACAGTGGCTCCATTCAGTTGCCACAGATAAACATACACGGTATTCCCCTTGCTACCATGTTAGCCATGAGAGAGAATAGTTAGGCCTAAATCAGCATTATGTTTTTTTTGAATCCCCGAGAAGTGCTCTGTTTCTTGTTGGTATTGAATTTCACGGAGTGGGCGAGAGCTGACAATGTGCTTAGTCACATTTATCAGTGGTTGCCTCGTGCTGACACAGGGAAGGCCACCTACATACAAATTGAAGGAGACAAGGTTGGGCGTAGGGATATCTGAAGACTTGTTACATACAGAGAATATCATAAAAAGAGAGTGATTGAGATTTAGAAGACAGTTGAGTACCCACGCTCTTTGAGCACGACCATAGACTAGTGGTCAACTTGTTGAATCCTACAATTTAGGGGGGGGGGGGGGGGGGTTCCATTTTAGAAAGTGGAAAATAAGATGAAAACATGTCAGTGTGTGAAATTCTGAAAGCATGGCTGCCGCTGACCTTAACTTGACCTCTGAGATTGGACAATAGGAAGCAAGCTTGGTTACGATGCCACTGGGCTTATTACGTGAATATGATTGACTTTAAATCCACATCCCACTTCTAGACATTTCCTACAAACCCAGAAATCAGGAGAGAAGAAAGCCATCTCTCATAAGAACTCGTCAAATAGTCATTTTGATCCTGGCGATTAACTCCCATCTCCCTCAAAAAAAGAGAGGAAAACAATAAACATAAAAGCTAAAAACACTGTCTCGTTAGCTGAACAGAATTACTCATCACAAGCGCTGACGCTAACGAGATCGCCACCTGGGTTCTCCGACTTAAATCTTAGCTCCCACTAGCTGAGAGTCACACAACACAAGCCCTCTAAGATTCTCCTAAGACAGTCTACAAGCATTTGTCACAACATTCACCGCATGTGCTCCAGCTGACTGATTTAGCCAGTGGCCAGCAATTCTTTGCAGCAATTGTAGCCAACTGATGTCAGACAAACCTCCAAAAATATTGTCGATATAGATGGAGTTATCCTAACCACCCTTCCTAAATGCTGCCTTGTTGTAATTTGGTGCCAAGAGTTTCCCATTCACCGTTCTACTGTACAAATATGAGTCATGAGCCAGTCTAGCGTAAAATATATGACTCAGATAAACACAAAACCTTGTAAAAGCTCCACAGGGACCATCTGGATTCATAGACCGAAACAAAGTCCGGACCCCACACATACTGAAACTCTGGTTTTCAACCACACTTGAGGTATTGTTCAAAGCAAGCTATGAAACAAATGATAAATCAATTACTTTCTGGATCCAAAGTTCAACAACTAACTGTAACATGAGATGCAGGGTTGCAAAATGTTTTTGCTCCATCCAATATTACTCTGCACTCTCCTTCCAACCATGGAAATCTGCTTCCTTAAGTAGATATTTTACCTAACCTTGAGAGGCTACTTCATGATAATGCCCTAAAGCATTTCTGCTTACCTCATCCCTCCCAAAGAATACAGCAACATTGAGACTTGGATCTTCATTGATTTCCAGTTCCTCTTTCCTTGAGATTGATACCGCCAAGCAGTGACCGAGTTAGTTAAATGCCCCGTCCAGAGGAAGTTACCGCCACTATTTCGACCTAAATCCTGTTCTAGTTCGGAAATACTTGTTTAGTTCCACCCTCCTAACACCGACGTATGGCGCATATAAAGATTAATCTCCACCTTCCTATGTTTGCACAGCCTATACAGTCTATGGCACAGGACACAATCTGCAATTTGTGAACAAACCAAACAGCCAGGGTCAAGGGTGGCTTTGCCAATCACTAAGGAGCACAGCACAGTGAACGGTAGCTACGACAAGGTTACGGACCATCCACTCTCCATCCTCCCACTTCTGCAACGAAATTGAATGATCAAAGATGAATTAGTTTAGCAATAATACTGTTTTTTTATCCGGCAAAGCTAGAGGCTGACTAACCTACTCACTGGACCAATAAAGCCAACTAGCTAGCCAGGTAGCTAGCTAACGGTAACAATTAGATACTGTGGACAATTGGTTCCAAAGTTGTTTCAAGCACAAAAGTACATGTAATTAGCTAGCTAGCTACCATTCAGCTGTTTTTCTGATAACCTAATTATCTGAAGACTAAAGGTTAGGTAGTAAGTAGCTAGCTCGAAATGCAGTTAGCTAGCTAGCTAACAGCTGGAAGGACGTAGCTGTAATGTTTACAAGTATCCCCAATGGCTATTAGACAACCAATATAACAGTTGGCCCTAAAGCTTTTTGTAGGGAGCCAAGGAAAGCAACTATTGTCTGTGTCAGTGATGGGCACTAGCTAGAATGTAAACCAATACCTTTATGGCAATATAGCTAGCTCCTAATACAATAGCCCAACTTCTTAAACATTGTTTTAATGAGCTTGTTAGACCATGGTTGTCACTTGCTCAAATCATACTCTGTACCAAATGCATTGCCTATCAATAAACATCTTACAAATGTATACATATGATGCAGTCTCTATTGCACTCCACACTGCCCTTTCCCACCTGGACAAAAGGAACACCTATGTGAGAATGCGATTCATTGAATACAGCTCAGCGTTCAACACCATAGTGCCCCATAGTGTTTACGGTTAGGTACACATTGGAGCAACGATACGCACCGCATTGATTATATGCAACGCAGGACACGCTAGATAAACTAGTAATATCATCAACCATGTGTAGTTATAACTAGTGATTATGATTGATTGTTTTTTATAAAGATAAGTTTAATGCTAGCTAGCAACTTACCTTGGCTTCTACTGAATTCGCGTAACAGGCAGTCTCCTCATGGAATGCAATGAAATCAGGTGGCTAGAGCGTTGGACTAGTGTAAGGTTGCAAGATTGGAACCCCTGAGCTGACAAGGTGAAAATTTGTCGTTCTGCCCCTGAACAAGGCAGTTAACCCACCGTTCCTAGGCCGTCATTGAAAATAAGAATGTGTTCTTAACCGACTTGCCTAGTTCAATAAAAAAGGTATAAAAAATAAAATAATTTACAAATATATATACATACATTTACAAATCGGCACCCAAAAATACAAATTTCCGATTGTTAAGAAAACTTGAAATCGCAGTAATTAAATAAAAAAGAATTTAAAAATCTGCCATTCCGATTAAATCGGTCGACCTCTAGTTGAGAGCTTCAAGTTCCTTGGTGTCCACATCACCAGCATACTAACATGGTCCAAGCACACCAAGACAGTCGTGAAGCGGGCACGACAAAAACCTATTCCCCCTCAGGAGACTGAAAAGATTTGGCATGGGTCCTCAAAAGGTAGTACAGCTGCACTATTGGTTGCATCACTGCCTGGTATGGCAACTGCTCGGCCTCCGACCGCAAGGCACTAGAGGGTAGTGCGTACGGCCCAGTACATCACTGGGGCCAAGCTTCCTGCCATCCAGGACCTCTATACCAGGCGGTGTCAGAGGAAGGCCCTAAAAATGGTCAGAGACTCCAGCCAAGTCTAGGTCCAAGAAGCTTCTAAACAGCTTCTACCCCCAAGCCATAAGACTCCTGAACATCTAGTCAAATGGCTACCCAGACTACTCGCATTGCACCCCATTGCACTCTGTTGTCATCTATGCATTGTCACTTTAACTCTACCTACAGGTACATACAACCTCAACTAACCGGTGCCTCCGCACATTGACTCTGTACCAGCACCCCCCTGTATATATTGTTATTTTCTATACTGCTGCTTTAATTACTTGTTACTTTTATCTCTTATTCTTATCCATATTTTTCAAAACTGCAGGGGCTCGTAAGTAAGCATTTCACAGTAAGGTCTACCTACACCTGTTGTATTCAGCATTTCACTGTAAGGTCTACCTACACCTGTTGTATTCAGCATTTCACTGTAAGGTCTACCTACACCTGTTGTAATTCAGCATTTCACTGTAAGGTCTACCTACACCTGTTGTAATTCAGCATTTCACTGTAAGGTCTACCTACACCTGTTGTTTTTGGCGCATGTGACATTTTTTTTTAATATCATGTCATTCTACTGTATGTTCATTGTTATTAACTCCATCCTGATATTACACTGTTGATGTAAATGGAGTACAAAGGTTACTAGTTAGCTTGTATTCCCCGAACAAAAACACCAGTGTTCCTGTAACAGAATGTGGGTACTGAAATTATAGCCAGAGGAGGAAGTGGTGGCTTGTCAGAGCACAGACATGTTTCTAATTTCAGTGGTGCTCATGAGGACCCATCAGGGGCGCAACTTTCACTGGGGACAGGGTGGACATGACCCCCCCCCCCCCCACATTCTAACATTAGATTTTTGACCCCCCCCCCCCCTCCTCCCATTTTTATTAATGAACTGTGATACAAAAAAGCTGCATCTGTGTACTTTAGGACCATGCGGACGCCTCATAGTAGTCGGCTAGGCTGTTTGTCGGTTTAAGCCACTGTGTGGACACCACAGAGCGTGCGGACAGGCCGTGTGAAGGCAAAGCTTCTGACCAGCACGGTGCTGCTGTCTCTGTGTTGCACTTTTTTGTTGTTAAAGTTGTTAAAGCAAGCAAAGCAGAAACTGGCTACTCTTCATTTGACTGATGTAGCTGGCAAGGTAACTGATATTTGACTTTACAGAAAAAAAATGATTTATTCCCAGTGCTGAGCTAGTAGTGTAACTGACATGTTATGGTAGCTAGTGTTTCATCCCCTCTCGACTTCAGTTCTGTCTGAAGAGAATGAACTAGCTCCGTAGCTAATTTGGCATGGGTCCTCAGATCCTCAAAAGGTTTGACAGCTGCACCATCGAGAGCATCCTGACGGGTTACATCACTGCCTGGTATGGCAACTGCTCGTCCTCCGACCGCAAGGCACTAGAGAGGGTAATGCGTACGGCCCAGTACATCACTCCGGCCAAGCTTCCTGCCATCCAGGACCTCTATACCAGGTGGTGTCAAAATTGTCAAAGACTCCAGCCACCCTAGTCATAAACTGTTCTCTCTGCTATCACACGGCAATCGGTACCGGAGCACCAAGTCTAGGACCAAAAGACTTCTAAACAGCTTCTACCCCAAAGCCATAAGACTCCTGAACAGGTAATCAAATGGCTACCCAGACTATTTGCATTGCAACCCCCCCCCCCCCCTTTTACACCACTGCTACTCTGTTATTATCTATGCATAGTCACTTTAATAACTCTACCTACATGTACATATTACCTCAATTACCTTGACACCGGTGCCCCCGCACATTGACTCTGTACCGGCACCCCTGTATATAGCCCCGCTATTGCTATTTACTGCTGCTCTTTCATTATTTGTTATTCTTATCTCTTCATTTTTGTGTGTGTATTTTCTTGAAACTGCACTGTTGGATAAGGCCATGTAAGCAAGCATTTCACTGTTGTAGTCAGCACATTTGACCAATAAAATTGGATTTGATTCCCTACTTGTCAAACCTACAAAGTATAAAACAACTCTACAGACTTCACTGTCATGGTGCAGTCAGTACACAACATTGATGATGAATGCATACAGATGCGTTTGAATGCCCAGTCATATTCATATCATCTCAGACAAATTAGTGCAGTGTAAAACCATCTATAGACCATCCTATGAAACGGAATATCAGGCACTCAGAAATGTTGTTCCTCTGCTGGAAGTGTAAAATACAAAAAAAAGGGGGACATACAGTATTTGCATGATATGTTGTGATCATGAAGGCTGGCTGATTTCTGGCAAAGAAGTTGTTATTTTATCTCAGCATGTCTACAGATTCTCCCTTCTCCCTGTTTATGTTTGCTTGGAAATGTTGATATTGGCAACTTTACAGAAGAAACTGTGTCATTTAGAATTTACAGTGGCTAAGAAACGCATTGCTATTAATTGGAAGGTTGGTTATCCTCTCACAATGTCAAAGGATGGCAGAAATGTCAAGTTATGCATCACTAGATTTGATTTATTACAGGATTAAGGGTGTACTGTGCAACGTTCACATGGTCTTGGTGCCTTATATGGAATTTACCGTATTACAAAAAGGGTCTGTATTGAAAAGCAGATTTTTTTTTTGGGGGGGGGGGGGGGGGGGGGGGGGGGGGGGGGGGGGGGGGTCGAGCAGTCGCAAATAGTTGTTTTTTTTCTCCTCCATGGCACACGAGACACCGGTGTGATTTGCGCTGTCTCAGAGGACTAATCCATTGAGGTCACGAGGTTGCCTCAGTCCAAGAATAAGGGGATTGTGGCTCAGATGCACAAGGCACGTCTCTCTCCAGAATTGGCTCTCTCCCGCCATTTCGTGGGTTGTCATTGTGTGCATTGTTTGTGATGTCTATCAAGTCCCCATTACATACATCACTAATCGTAGCCTACATTTCCCATTTATTCCCATCATTTCTAATCTGCAAAGTTTGTTTCGTTACAGTAATTTCTGTTAATGCATACAATATATCATTATAGACATTTATTCTCATTGTCAGAGTGGTCATGTGTTTTGCAGGACAACCTATGCTACATTTGTGAGAAACAAGTTTGTTTATTTCATTTATGAGTTATCAATTTATTCATCGTCTTGTGTTTGAAACGCTCCTATCAATGTTGAGTAAAGACGCACACCTGATTACACACATAGAAGAAGGACGAGTCTCTCCTGACCCCTCCTGTCTCAACCTCCAGTATTTATGATGCAAGTAGTTTATGTGTCCGGGTGCTAGGGTCAGTTTTTTTTTTCTGGAGTACCTCGTCTTATCTGGTGTCCTGTGTGAATTTAAGTATGCGCCCTCTAATTCTTTCTCTCTCTCGGAGGACCTGAGCCCTAGGACCATGCCTCAGGACTACCTGGCATGAGGACTCCTTGCTGTCCCCAGTCCACCTGGCCGTGCTGCTGCTCCAGTTTCAACTGTTCTGCCTGCGGCTATGGAACTCTGACCTGTTCACCGGAAGTGCTACCGGTCCTAGACCTGTGGTTTTCAACTCTCTAGAGACAGCAGGAGCGGTAGAGATACTCTGAATGATCGACTATGAAAAGCCAACAGATTTACTCCTGAGGTGCTGACTTGCTGCACCCTCAACAACTACTGTGATTATTATTATTTGACCACGCTGGTCATTTATTAACATTTTGGCCATGTTCTGTTATAATCTCCACCCGGCACAGCCAGAAGAGGATTGGCCACCCCTCATAGCCTGGTTCCTCTCTAGGTTTCTTCCTAGGTTTTGGCCTTTCTATGGAGTTTTTCCTAGCCCCCGTGCTTCTACACCTGCATTGCTAGCGGTTTGGGGTTTTAGGCTGGGTGTCTGTACATCACTTTGAGATATCAGCTGATGTAAGAAGGGCTATATAAATAAATTGGATTTACATAGCCAGCACGCAAATGTAGGCCTCTAAAATGTGCCCATTTGGGGATGTCTGATGGTATTTCTGATCGTCTTAACTCACCACCACAAATTAGCTGTGGAGCTTATCAAAGTCATTTTCCCTTCACCTCAAACAGCAAGTTCAAAGTCTGTTTTTAGAATCAATTGAGAATGACAATAGTTCCTCTAAGTATTTGAACAATATTTCCAGCTCACTCACTTTCAATATCCACTCAGTAGGAAAGGGAAAATGTGATCCTCTGATCCAGTGGAAACGTCATAAAATACCTGATGACTTCTAATCCCTTGCACAAACAGTCTGCAGCGGTGTCTGTACCGACCCAGTTGATAGTTGATCAAATGTTTCAAGAGTGTTGAAGACAGGTCATGCGTGTATATATATATGTATATATATATATGTTTTTAATCAGGATATTTTCTATCTGCAGGCTGCAATGTTTTTGTGTTGGCTTTATGTAAGTTATTTTTACATCGTTGGCAATGGCAATAAAAGTTACTTTTAGATTTGTATACATTTTAATTTAGATTGTCTGTGGTTTCTACATTCTATGATTTTGAGATACAAAAGACTTATAAATGAAATGACTGTTCCACAAAAATGTGCATATGAAAATCAGAATTGGCAAGCAGATTGGTAGAAATGTTAAGATAAATTAGCATTCCCGAATGGAAAAGGTTGCCGACCGCTGGTGTATCCTATTACCGGCAACTTCAGGAGCATGACAGCAGAATCTGCGAAGTAACCAGTAACAGCGTGTGAGGAGGGTCGGGAAAAGGTTATCTTGATCTCTATCTCACGCGAGTCATTTGTGTGTCATCATTACTTAATCAAACAGCGTGCTTAAAGCATCAGACAAGTTCAATACATACAGTTGATTTTATAAAAAAACTGTATGGAAAAATACACATCTTAACATTTTAGGTGAACTCTACTTCACCTACTCTAGTTCACCGAGGTGGCTTAGGGATTTTAGCAGGGTTGAACAATCATGGAGGGTGACCTGATTAGGATTTCTCTTTTGGGGGGGGGGGTCCTCTTTTTTTCTGGGCATGTTTGAGTTACGTTATTTACAGTGACATAGGCCTACCTTCACAATAAGCTACTCAAATCAAATGTGCACACTGTTTTTCTTGACAAACTTCGGTGAGGCTAAATTGTTGGTATCTGTTGACCCCTAAACACAAAGGTGGAGTTCATGAATAGTCTCATTGTTTGTCTTTCATGGATCAATGGATAGCCTAAATTCTATAAGCTTGACAATGACGTTCATGCTTTCTCCATGGAGAGGAAGGTGTCTGGCCATGGTTTCACTTCTGTGGCAATGCAGAGCAGATGGGGGCTGGGATGGGTAGCCTTAGAGAAAATGGCATATGGGGGGGAAAGGGGATACCTCGTCAATTTCACAACCGAATGCAAATCAACCTGAAATGTGTCTTTCGCATTTAACCCAACCCCTCTGAACCAGAGTGGTGCAGGGGCTGCCTTAATCAACGTACACGTCATCGGCGACCAGGGAGCAGTTGTTGCTAGGGGTTAACAGCCTTGCTCAAGGGCATAACTGCAGATTTTTCCACCTTGCCGGCTCGGGGATTCGAACCAGCAACATTTGGTGCTTTTTCGATAGGCAGAGTAACATTCTATCCTAACACTGAAAGTGCAAAACGGAGGGATGAACTGAACAAATATATAAATGTAACAATTTCAAAGATTTTACCGAGTTACAGTTCATAGAAGCAAATCAGTCAATTTAAATAAATTCATTTGGCCCTAATCTAGGGATTTCACATGACTGGGAAAACAGATATGCATCTGTTGGTCAAGGATCCCGTAAAAAAAAAAAAAAAAAAGTAGGGACGTGGATCTGAAAACCAGTCAGTTTCTGGTGTGACCACCATTTGCCTCATGCAGTTTGACATCTAATTTCGCATAGAGTTGATCAGGTTGTTGACTGAGTAACCGGCTACAATCTAGCACCTTAGAGGCTGCTGCCCTACAGACATGGAATCACAGGTCACTTTGATAATGGAACACGAGTCACTTTAATAAATGTCTACATACTGCTTTACTCATTTCATATGCATGTACTGTATTTTAGTCAATGCCACTCTGACATTGCTCGTCCTAATATTTATATATTTCTTAATTCCATTATTTACTTTTAGATGTGTGTATTGTTAGATACCACTGTTGGAGCTAGGAACACGCATTTCGCTACACCCACAATTTCTGCTAAATATATAGTACCAGTCAAAAGTTGACACGCACTCATTCAAGGGTTTTTCTTTATATTTACTATTTTCTACATTGTAGGATAATAGTGAAGACATCAAAACTATGAAATCATGTAGTAACCACACAAAAAAAAGTGTTAAACAAATTAAAAAATATATGTTATATTTAAGATTCTTCAAAGTAGCCACCCTGTGCCGACAGCTTTGCACACTCTTGGCATTCTCTCAACCAGATTCACCTGGAATGCTTTTCCAACAGTCTTCAAGGAGTTCCCACATATGCTTAGCACAACTCATCCCAAACCATCTCAATTAGGTTGAGGTCGGGTGAATGTGTAGGCCAGGTCATCTGATGCAGCACTCCATCATTCTCCAACTTGGTCAAATAGACCTTACACAGCCTGGAGGTGTGTTGGGTCATTGTCATCTAAAAAACAAATCATAGTCCCACTAAGCACAAACCAGATGGGATGGCGTATTGCTTCTGAATGCTGCGGTAGCCATGCTGGTTAAGTGTGCCTTGAATTTTAAATAAATAAAACAGACAGTGTCTCCAGCAAAGCCCCCCACACCATCACTCCATGCTTCATGGTGGGACCTACACATGCAGAGATTATCCATTCACCTATTCTGTGTCTCACAAAGACACAGCAGTTGGAACAAGAAATCTCACATTTGGACTCATCAGACCAAAGGACAGATTTCCACCAGTCTAATGTCCATTGCTCATGTTCTGGTCCAAGCAAGTCTCTTATTATTATTGGTTTCCTTTAAGAGTGGCTCCTTTGCAGCAATTCATCCATGAAGGTCTGATTCACACAGTCTCCTCTGAACAGCTGATGCTGAGATGGGTCTGTTACTTGAACTCTGTAAAGCATTTATTTGGCCTGCAATATCTGAGGTGCAGATAACTCTAATGAACTTTTCTGCAGTAGAGGTAACTCTGGGTATTCCTTTCTGGCCGTCCTCATGAGAGACAGTTTCATCATAGCGCTTAATGGTCTTTGCGACTGCACTTGAAGGAAGTTGACATTTTCTGCACTGACTGACCTTCATGTTTTAAAGTAAATGAAGGACTGGACTGTCATTTCTCTTTGCTTATTTGAGCTGTTCTTGCCATAATATGGACTTGGTCTTGTACCAAATAGAAGGTACCCCTATATACCACTCTACCTTGTCACAACACAAATGATTGGCTCAAAAGCATTAAGGAAAGAAATTCGAAAATGTACTTTTAACAAGGCACACCTGTCAATTGAAATGCATGAAACTGGTTGAGAGAATGCCAAGAGTGTGCAAAGCTGTCATCAAGGAAAAGGGTGGCTACTTTGAAGAATCATGTTTTTGATTACTACATGACTTCATTGTTGATGTCTACACTATTATTCTACAACGTAGAAGAAAAGAAAAAACTTTAAACCTTGAATGAGTAGCTGTATCCAAACTTTTGACTGATACATTAAACATATGTAACCAATACATTTTGATTTGATGAACAGAGCAAAGTGAAAGCCTGCTCCAGAGCACTCAGGACCTCAGAAGTTGAACCTTGTCCTGTTAGACTGGGGCTAACAACCCTAAGAAAACTGCCAAGACAAAGAAGACCCTTCTCCCCCGATTGCTCAGTTTGTCCTGGTGGCCAGCTCTAGGAAGAGTATTGGTGGTTCCAAACTTTTTCCATTTAAGAATGATAGCGGCCACTGTGTTCTTGGGGACTTTCAATGCTGCATAATGTTTTTGGTACCCTTCCCCAGATCTGTGCCTCGACAAATTCCTGTGTCGGAGCTCTACGGACAATTCCTTCAACCTCAAGGCTTGGTTTTTTTCTCTGACATGCACTGTCAACTGTGGGACCTTATATAGACAGGTGTGTGCCTTTCCAAATCATGACCAATCAATTGAATTTACCACAGGTGGACTCCAATCAAATTGTAGAAACATTTCAAGGATGATCAATGGAAACAGGATGCACCGGAGCTCAATTTAGAGTCTCATAGCAAAGGGTCTATATAGTTACGTAAATAAGGTTAAAAAAAATTGCAAACACTTCTTTAAAAAAATACATTTTCATTTTGTTATTATGGGGTATTGTGTATTCATGAGAATTTTTTTTATTTTTAAATCTAATCCATTTTCAAATAAGGCTGAAACGTAACAAAATGTGGAAAAAGTCAAGGGGACTGAATATTTTCCGAATGCATTGTTGATGCTCCTAAAAACCAATGAGGACATGGGAGAGGTGGATATTGCAGTGCAACAAGCGTCAAAAACAGAACCAAGTTCTATTTTAGCACCTAGCTACGCAGACTTGCGCAAGAATTTTAGATGAAACCATTGAATAACATGCATGTGTAAATGTATTTTTGCAATGCGAGCAGTGTGGTCAGCATGTAACACACAAAGCCCATCAACCAGCATCATGCCTCAGCAGACACTTTCAATCTGAAGAGAGTGCTCTGTCAGGAAAACTGGGCGAGTGCACGGGGACAGATGGAGTCATAAACCAAGCCCGGCTGAACACGACAACACAGCCCTCAATCATTCTCCCACACTCACTCTCCCTCGCTCAGAAGCATTCATCTCACTGAGGCGTTCGCCGTTCAGAAAGAAAATACAAAATAATCACAGTTCACCAGGATCTAGGCCGTTCTTTTGTATCTCGTTGTTTGAAGCAGACGTTTTTTTAAATTAGAGGCTTTTAACCTAAAGAGTAGGGAACAAGAGGGGATTTCCACAACTGGCCACTGTACCATAGCATGATAGGACAACGCTGGGCCTTCTTACACCCCACGCAGATTATGTCAGAATCTTCTCCAAGATAAAACACTAAATTAAACTCAGCACATGGGGATGAAGATTTCAGTTCCTCTACTGGTATTGACGATGACCTTGCTTGAGTTGAGTAGATAGAGTGAAATAACAAGAGTCTTAATTCATGACATCAGGCACCATCTGGCTCTCTCCAATCTGGAGACTAACACCATTGAGCCTGTAGGGTCGTCACCGGGGCGATGGAGTCCCAGTAATACTTCCTAGGACACAGAGAGGGTTAAGGTTTCAAAGCTCTTCATCAATTCAAATAGATTCACTCCAAATTTACAACGCATCATCGTCAGAAAACAGCCGGCCCAGAGTCAGATGACAAACAGCTACAGCATCAAGTTGTTGCAAGTCATGTTATTCCAGAGAGAGTTGAGTATAAAAAAATATGTTTTTATAATTTCTTAAAAGAGATTGCAATAATAGATTTCTGAATTAAGTCAACAGTCTAACCAGAAATATTGGATATTGCTAAGGAAACTGAGCCAATGGACGACATACTTGGGGTTCTCACTAGTTGGTTTATTACAAATCACAATTACCCAAACACTTCTTGAACAAATGGAACATTAGACTTTAAGATAAGATCTGTGTCCATCTTTTTGTGTTATTTTAAGCCTTTACAAGTAAACCCAAGTGACCATATTGCAAACCCATTTCCCCAAACCACACTAACATCCTCTCTGGCTGCACTACCATCCCACTTCCCTCCTGCCTGTCAGTGTCACCGCCATAACGGGAGAAAAATGCCAATTCCTGCCAGCCAGACATTAACCCCAGAATGGATGACCAACACAGGCCCCCACATCTGCTGTCTGGGCCTGGTTTAGCTCAGAGCTAGGAAGGTGAGGCAAGGCAAGGCCTTATACCTAAAGCACTTGCCTTACATTATCCAAGGTCTCTCAAACCAAAACATGGAGAGAAATTAGCATTCATGTTTCATAGTGCATCCATTATATGTCTCTTCATGGGTTTTGGTGTACATTTCAATGCCCCTTCTGTGGTTTGTGGAAAAATCAGGGAAAACATCTTTTGAAAAACAATATATATTTTTTTGAAGTAGTTTCCTTAAAATGTTTGTGTATTTTTAGGCCATGATATCACCACATTGGCTAGATTGTCAAAACCCAGAGATATTAGTTTTTTACCTAGACACAAACTGAATCCTTCTGCTGCTATCGTTCGCTACATACTTCAAGTCTGAGACTGCAATCACTAAAGTTGGTTGTGGTGAAAACAAAAATGAAGGGTGTGGTAGAAAAAGTCATCAGGGTTTGGATCATCTCTAACCAATCAGAGTATCGAAGCCAGTGACCCATTTTCGAAACGTCAATTTACTACAATGTTTCTAAACCCAGAAGCGCAACCTCGCGAGAATTCCAAGAACGCTTGCGAAAGAGACCAACCAGACCAGGGTTTGAGAAGTCAATGAGAAAAATAAATAAAATATTCCTTAGTTGTTTAATTTTCTTAAAAAGTTACAACCTACATTTGAGCCAATGTCTGAAATAGTTGAACATGTTATTACTACAACCTCGCGAAAGTGACAAAATTACACGTTTTCATTTCTGTCAAAAACAGCTTTATATCATAAAAAGTGCCTTTGATTTGATGGCCTTCACATGCGCAGTTCGGCGTGAGACGGCCGTTAGACCAGATGTTTCTGTGCATGAGCTAGCCAACATCGCCTTCGAGAGTGATCTGGGATTTCTATTGGAGAAGCAATTTCTGCCTATATACATACTGTACTGTCTTTGGATTTACTAACGTGTGTTTTGGCCCAACCCATCGGCCTCTGGAACCAATCAGACAATCTAGAATGCACAGTACCAGTCAAAAGTTTGGAGGTGGTGGTGTGATGGCGTGGGTGTGGGGGAGGGGGGGACTTTGCTGGTGACACTGTCTGTGATTTCAAAGCACACTTAACCAACATGGATACCACATCATTCTGCAGCGATACGCCATCCCATCTGGTTTGCGCTTAGTGGGTCTATCAATTGTTTTTCAAAAGGGCAATAACCCAACACACCTCCAGGCTGTGTAAGGGCTATTTGACCAAGAAGGAGAGTGATGGAGTGCTGCATCAGATGACCTGGCCTCCACAATCACCTGACCTCAACCCAATAGAGATGGTTCTGGATGAGTTGGACCATAGAGTGAAGGAAAGGCAGCCAACAAGTGCTCAGCATATGTGGGAACTCCTTCAAGACTTATGGAAAAGCATTCCAGGTGAAGCTGGCTGAGAGAATGCCAAGAGTATGTGAAATATATTTTTGATTTGTTTAACACTTTTTTGGTTACTACATGCTTCCATGTGGTATTTCATAGTTTTGATGTCTTCACTATTACACAATTTAGAAAATAGTAAAAACAAAGAAAAAAAACAATTAGTAGGCGTGTCAAAACCTTTGATGGTACTGTATTTCCATTCTAGGAATCATAGGGGAGTAAACATAGACCCAGACTCATTGTGGAGGAGAAACTAACATCCGCGGTTGTGGCATAACATTTGGCCGAAGCAATGACTTTGGGTAGCTAGGCAAACATATTTCATGTCCACAACTGATTCCAAGGCCCTCGAAAGGCCAGGGGAGTGGGTACTGGGCAAGAAGAGCAAAAAGAGAAAATGTTTTGGTCAATAAGGGACATGAGAAAGATAATTTGACAATCCAGGACAATATGCTCTCACTCCCAGAGATGAGACTAATCAATGCCAGGATTAGATTAGTTACAGACTAAAAAGCATTCCTGGATGCTTGCATATCGGATAGTGTCAGGGACGACCCGGACTCATTGTTCTCGTCACGGAACTATTTGATGACCGGAATATCTAGCAGCCGGAACCCCACTGCTACAGACTTCCACCCAGAGAAAACGAAGCAGTTGTGTGGGTTAAATCAAATTTATTTATATAGCCCTTCATACATCAGCTGATATCTCAAAGTGCTGTACAGAAACCCAGCCTAAAACCCCAAACAGCAAGCAATGCAGGTGTAGAAGTTAAAAAGTGCCACCCCCACACAGCCAGCTCTCGTAGTCTGGCCTCAGACGAGTAGTCGGTCAGCCTCGCTGCCACACCTTCTTTGAACTGCTGAGGATCATGGAAGGGAGAAGGGAGGGACACCCACACATGTCTGGTTCCCGTCTGGTGTCAATATATTACACGTCACTGACTCCACCCCCCCAATCCTGGAGTCATACAAGGAAACAGTGACACAAATTGAGGCAGTGCCAAGAAAGGAGGCAGTCTGGGGTAATTATCTAATTCATTGAGGGGGGGGGGGGGGCTTGATTCTAATCCAAGTTTTATAGAGGCACCAGATGTTAAAGTCAAAACAAACACCCTGAAAAGAAGGGGGGGGGGGGGGGGGAGTCTGCTGGGCCTGGGAAGCAGTGTTTTTGCAATAGGGTTTACTTTACACCACCCTGGTCTCTGTGAAAGAAGAGAAATTCTGTGTGCCATGTGAGAGACCTGACACACAGTGCTCCAACACTAATTTCACTACTGTGTTCAAACCTCCCCCTCCTGAAGGTGGCATTTAAAGTACACAGTAGAGTGTCTCTCCTGGAAGTCTTTACAGAAGCTACTCGCTACCTCTTAGCTCTTGCTGCAAGTCATATTTCAGGAAATTGGAGCAAGACTGGGGGGGGGGGGGGATTAAACGGGGCAAAGAGAGGTCTAGTTAATGATGTCTCTATGTGCAGCCATGACTCTGGGGAGTAGGCTGCCACGGCAGAGCCCATTACTGTGACTGCTGAGGTGGACAGACCTCCTCCTCCCTAATGGTGCCCTCTTTGAATGTGCTTCACCTGCCACGTCAGACCGACCAGTTGGGATCACAGCAGGGGTGGAGTCACTCAAATGGCAAGCAGGCAGCTACTCTAGTTACCTTGGATGCGAACACGCAATTGCATGCACGTACACTCAAATACAGATGCATTTGAACGAGCGCACACAAAACCCAGATATACACAAGAGAACAAAAAGACACACACAGCGTTCTCCATTGGGTGTAGTCAACCACACAGTAAAAGGTGGAGGAGGACAAACAGAAGTGGGAAAGCTGCAACTCATTTAAATACATACGACCATGGGCCTCCCGAGTGGCGCAGCGGTCTAAGGCACTACACATTGCAGTGCTTGAGATATCACTACAGATCAGGTTTCGATTCCAGGCTGTGTCACAAAACGGCCATGACCCGGAGTCCCATAGGGCGGCGCACAATTGGCCCAGCGTCGTCCGAGTAGGGGAGGGTTTGGCCAGGGGGGGGGGGGGGGGGGGGTTACTTTCAGGCTGACTTTGGTTGTCAGTTGAACAATGTTTCCGCCGACACATTGGTGCAGCTGACTTCCAGGTGTTAAGAAGTGCGGTTTGGCGGATCATATTTCAGAAGACACACGACTCTACTTTTCGGGTTCGGGAAAGACGAACCCAACGGTGTAACTCCAATGCCAGAGTGTGCAAAGCTGTCATCAAGGCAAAAGGTGGTTACTTTGAAGAATCTAAAATATATTTTGATTTGTTTAACACTTTTTTTAGTTACTACATGAGTCCATGTGTTATTTCATAGTTTTGATGTCTTCACGATTACTCTACAATGTAAAAAAAAAATAAGGAGAAACCCTTGAATGAGTACGGGTCCAAACTTTTGACTGGAGCTGGATCATTTTTTTATTTTTTTTAAAAGGCACTCGCACATCTGAGCCATCTTTATTTGTAGGTGCATGGTAACAGTTGAATAAAATGAGGGGGGGGGGGGGGGGGGGGGACACTGCTCTTCAGTAAGCTTTATGTATCGGCCTCACAGCCTTCGTTAAAGCTCTGACTGTGAGGCCGATACGTAAAGCCTCTCTAAGAGCAGTGTTACTATCAACAGCAGTTTCTTATTTTTTCTCACTGTAATAATATTAGGTTAATGACTGAAGTGCGTAGTTGAGAGCGTGTGAAAGCAGGCGGGAGACTAAAGGAGCTGCCTTGTGGTAAAGCTATTCAGCGCTCTAGAGAATAAGACTGATGTCATTTAACAATTGAAATGCCTGGCAGACGAGTCCGGCCCAAAACAGGTGCGCGCCTGAGAAGCAGCGTACTGAGCAAAGGAAACAGCGCAGCGTACTTCCATTTCCCTGTGTGCGTTACGGCCTCAGCTCTATGCACTCACTGTATGTGATTTGGATGAGAGATCTTTAAAATAAGGGGAGAAAAAACAACAACCTTTCAAGCACTTCATTCACAACTTTGAGCAATTTGGAGCAACTAAGTCAATATTTGAATAGGCCTGTGAACCATTAAGGGGACCACTAACAAGCTGTGGTTCCAGTGTTTAACACAGAGCAGTAATACATGCAGTCAGCCTGGGGGGGGGGGGGGGGGGGGACTGTGGAAAAGTCCACCCGCTCAAAGAGTCAGTGTCCTCACTGGGCTTATTATGGTCGCTAGGAGTGTTTAAAGAGCCATGCGGAGGAAGTTTAGCAAAGAGAAGGGAGAAAACAGCCCCCTCTCTCTCTTTACTGGTGTCACAAGACCAGCCCCCTGCAGCTTCTGACCAGGGAATGAGTCAAGTACACACACACACACACACACACACACACACACACACACACACACACACACACACCTCTCTGAAGGCCACTCAAATACACATCAAAAGAGTAGTCTGATGTCAAGCAGGATTAAAATGTACAATACATGCAAATTTGAACACAAAACAGAAGAGAGAAAAAAAACAGGACAAAATGGTAAACTGAGAACAAGCGTTTACCAATTTAACAATTGACAACCTGGTAAATATGTCAAACTTACTGTCGGACTTATTCCAACAACACTTTGTCCAAAACTAACTCAACAGGCGTTTGGTGGTTTACTACTCCTTGGTGAAAACTGTAAAAACTACTAAAAAGGGGACCCTTGGACCTGAACAGTCACCACCTGCCAGCAATAATACTCACACTTTGGTGAGGACATAAACTGAGGTACTAAAACCGTCAAAGAAAACAAACCCTAGTTTGGAATAGAAAGGCAGCCGAACCCCCGGCGTAGCTACCTCATGTCACTCTAGGCTACATCAATGGATGGCTCCATTTACGTCTGGAGAAACTGACCCTCTGCCCTTCAATTGACCCCTTCAAAACATATTTTGACACATTGTACACACTTCCTTTGTGTTCTATGGGGCTTTATTATTGTGTCATCTGGAGAATTTCAAACAGATGAGGTTCAACATTTCCCCATCGCAAAATTGGGCTCTTCAGGCATCGTCAACAAAAAAACTTTCAAGTTGGTCTCGTCTGAGCAGATTCTCACAGGTTATAATGCACTTGGGGTTTGGGTGCAAGATGATTCTCAGAGCCACCACTGCCTGTGAACACTGGACAAGATGGGGCATGCCTCAAAAGCATTCAGATTTGGGCTTTTTCAACACTTAGTGGCTATTTGAGACTGTGTGAGAACTGTCCATCTCGACACTACAGACTCACAGGGACGATTGAAAATATATACTAGTGATGTGCTTGAAGAGCGAGGTGACTGAGCAGTGGGGGCAAGTGGGACTTTTTCCTCAGCCCTCAATGATCATCAATTTCCAAAGAGCTCAGAGGGCTTAAAAGGTCAAATAAAGGCAAACGGGGAGCATCGCCAAACCCCAAGGGTGTAGTACACTTTTACTTAATCACACAGTGACCCGCATCCACTCTTGGTGGGCATGTTCTGGTAGGCAGTACAATGAGTAACTGTTAACCTGGAAATTCAGGATTCAAATTTCACTTGGTATACTTGTCGGAGTAAACCAAGTGACAATGCAAATATCAAGCTTTGAAAGAAAAGAGAGCTTTAACTACCTGGGGGGGGGGGGGGCGGGGGGAGAACTAATAGCAGAATTTTTGTGAGTTTGTTAAATACTCCCTTAAAAGTCAAACAAAGGGTATAAATTAGCAGGGGACTGATGAGCTCAGCTTGAGGGAGGAGTGGGTAAATTAGGACCAAATGAGTCTTGCAACAACAACAAAAAGAACCCAGTGAACGTAAACAGTTTCTGGCCTGCTCACATCTACCAATGTGTCGGCATCACGGTGGATACTTAGCAATGCCAAAAGGGTCATAGTTACATACAAGGAGCATATGAGGATCAGGACAAGGAACAAGACTGTGCGGTCACCTGGAAAAACCAACGGGTGATTCTGGAAAACATATGGGCCAGTGTGCTGTGGAAGGGGATGCTATGAAGAGGAATGCAAGATCCTTGTATGAAGCTCCTTTGAAGTTTTTCCAGGACCGTCTCCTGGAGTACGACATGAAGAGCGGCACCGCAACAGGACCACGTTAGGCAGAGGCATAAGAAATTCAGCGGTGTTCAAAAATAGAGTTCTTTTGAGATGCACGAACAGAAATCTCTCAACACATTGCCGTGCGTTTTTTTTCCGGCTCTACAGTATGTGAAAAGAATGGGGTGCAACAGGGAGCCCGATTTGCTTGACAAATGGAACTAGTCAGAGGAAAGACATTCAGGAAACTAGAATATCAGCCACATTGAAGATATCCTAACCTGACAAAGACGCTTTACATCATTTTGTTTTGTTGATTCACGTAGAGAATCTGTTCAAAAGCGCATAATTGCTAAGGGCACTTCCAATCATGTAAAAAATAATAATAATTAAACTACAATCTATCCATTTATAACTACGTAAGACATTTGGCCTTCTTGATGGTTTACTTACACATCCAGCTTCTCAGAACCTAACAAAAGCTTGAGGGGGAACACATGTGAAAGCCCGTCCTCATGAGCCCACTGCAGTTTTCTTAAGTGAAAGCGACAACCCAGCAACACAATTACAAAGATTCCTGAAGAAACTGCTCTCCCCCTGCATGTGCAGGGGTCACGGCAACAAATCAATGAGGGAGTTCATTAATGAAGAGGCATGGACTGTCAGAGAACAATGGCCTTGAAAAGGAGCTGTTCACGGCAATCTTTGGCAGGCCCCCTGACGGAGGGCCTCCACACTTCCATGTAACCCCACTCCCAACAAAGGCCGGTGAACTCCTGACCCCCCTACCCAATCAATGTCCCACACACACACACACCAGAGATTTGCTTGCAGTATTGTATCCCAACAGCCTAGGCTCACCAGTTGGGAGGACAGCCCCCCAAAAATGATTGGGTCAGTACCGTGAACACCCCCCCCCGTTCCCTCTTTCCACTGTTTAGCCCCATCGGGAGGATTTATAATTTGTAGGACGGCCCCAGAGAGAGAGCCTGAGACTGGGTGATAACAGGGAGCCTGCTGCCTCTGGTTCCAATTGTATGAGATACATCACACTTCTAATGCACGGCAAGGAGGAAACACGCTGGGTACTCTTGGGGTGGAAAAGATGACTTTTCATAGTCTCCGATTGTGTGATACCACATGGCATTTCTGCCTATTTGCTAAACAGACTGAAGTGAAACTGTAGAAAGAAAAAAAACATTGCCTCAAGCCTTAAGGTCTCTTTTTTTTTTTTAAACAAAGACTAAGTTGAAGAGACACACAAAAAAAAAAAAAATTTACTTTCATTGACCGAATAGAACATCCTGGTCATTAACAGGATAGTTCTGGATTATGGCAATACCATTTCTATGTCTCTGCGTCCAGTATGAAGGAAGATGTAGTTAGCAAGTCAATGCTAGCTATCATTAGTGATCGCTTAGCGCAAAGACTGGAAGTCTTCGGGTATAGCGCTAAGCTAATTAGCATTGGCTCGCAAAACTACCTCAAAATTCCTTCTTACTGGACGCAGAGGCATAAAAATGGTATCCACAAGTTCATCTGACATTTCAATTACAGTAAGTATGATAAGCTCCTTAAGAGGGATATGCAGGCCAAGGTGGCTGGCAGTGGGCAGCTCACAAGGCAAACATCCTCCTGTGTTGTCCCCAAGGCAATTACTCATGGATTGTCTCTGTGTGCATGCTTAACCCTTGTGTCTGAGGCCTTGTTAAAAACTTTCCTCCATGCCCCCGGTTCTGCCCCACAGCTGCTCGTTCCAGTCCAGCCTGGCTGGCTGTTCCCGCAGGACAATGCCTGGAATGGCCATAGGAATCTGGGAGTAGATGAGGCCACGCCTTCTGCCGGCCCGGGAACACAACGCGAAACACATAATGAAGGGTTGTCAGACGCACCATCAGGCTGATTATCCAGAGGTAACATGGATGTAGGCTCCGTGAGAAAACCTACTACTCTTTGTCTGTAGATACGGTCGATATATTGTAGATATATTTCTGTTAAGCTTTCAGATCACACCTCTCTTGGCAGAGTGGTGGAGCCTGGGGTGGCTGGACGCTAGAGTATTGACATCTTTTTAGAAAGGATATCAGTTGCATCCTTTTCTCCGTACTCCGAGAGGAACCGCAATTCAGAACAATTGGAGAGGGGTTTGAAAAGTGGGCTGAAAAGGATGATTCAAGGCCAGGAAGAGTCCTTTGTGTATCATTCCTTCACGAGACAATGCAGCTAGCCTTGGCAGTCACCCTCCGCGCATCATCCATTCCCCCTGCTTTCCAAAATCTTCAGGAATTCAATTAGGAACCACTTGAGTATGGAGTGGAGGCCACTTCCTCATTGTTAACCAAGAACATTGAATTGCCTTAATAGAGAGAGTCTGGCTGGTGCAAACAGTTGCCCCAGATGACAGGAACAACCCTGCCAATCCCCTAACACTACTCAATCTCCATACAGAACAATGCAGTCGGACAACATGCATCACTAGCACGTTGCTGGAATACCAACGTTGTGGACTCAGAGTTGTCCCAGGATAAAATAGCCAGAGGGTACAGGAAGACAACAAAAAAAAGTCAATGCAGAAAGCAGGCTATAAATATCCATCATTCAACTGAGAAAAATGGGCAGCATGGGATGTGGGTGACAGACAGTCAATGAGCCTGGTCCACCATTGGTCCCCCCCTCTTGTGGACTCTTGTGTGGGGTGCTGCCATGCTCAGATTCCAGGAATATTTCTCTGTGGAAGGAAGGCCCGTGTGTGTGCACAATGGGTGCTATCGGAACACATGAAATGTCATCCATTTTACAGGCCAACACAAAGGATAGGCAACACGGTGTGGGTTTCACACTGGATGTGCTAACCCCGCATGTACCTTGGAGTAGGAAACCGCAGTTTGCTTGGAACCCATAAATCGGAGAGGACGTGGTTTCGCAAAACCAAAAGAACTATGCCATGTCTAAGAACTAGATAACTCACCTGTTGTTCAACGATGATAGCCGGTAAGACCAGCAATTTAGTTCTTGAGTCAGAGGCTTCACTCCCATTGTAAGAGGCCAAAAGCAAATCTCTGCCAGTGCCTCTAGTCTACTGTACAAAAGGCTCCGGTCTTGAACTCCTGCCATGGCAGTTCAAATGGGAGCGTAATTGAACAACAGCCATTAGTGAAGAGAACATTAACTTATCAGACAAAATACATCTCTCCCTCTGAGCCAGATCTGGGGGGTGGATGCATGATAAATCAGATCAAAAAGGAGTGGTCTATTCATTTTGATCCCACTTAGCCCTTGTTCCACTGCTGGCAGAGCCAGGGGCAACGCCAAGACTGCTCCAAATAACTAACTAAGAACTGCCATTCTTTGACATCTTTTCAGTTTTACGAAAGGCATACCAGTGATGGTAATATTTTGACTCTGAATACATTAGAGTGAGTGCCATTAGACCTGAGCACTTAGTCCACACCCTAATGGACGCAGATGAGATGCCGATTAAGGCAGCCTCCCCCCCCTCTCTGATTCAGAGGGGATGGGGTAAATGTGGAAGACATTTCAGTTGTACTACTGACTAGGTATCCCACTTTCCCTAAATGTTCTGTGATGGCGTCGCCTCTTTCAAAACACTGTGCATTCCTCTCGAACTCTGAGCAATGTAACATCTGCACAGTCAGAGACTTGCTTGCTCAAAATGAGAACGTATGTGATCAGACTAATATAAACCAAGGCTCTTGTAAAAAAGCTCAGCGGGTGGGGACAAACTGTTGTCTTATAGTTGTGGTTTTAAGAGAACTGTAATCCGAGTAGCACTTTTAGTGGCTCCTCCTCTGCAGGGCACATTAAGCCAATTTATTTGGGGATGAGAGACAAAGCTTTTACAGCCGCAAACCTAATTAAAGTTCCGCCCACTGTAATTGGTTTATCACACAACAGACTAGGTCCCATTAAGCTCTGTGCTGTATAGTGTCTCATAGATAGTATCTCCCTCTGTGTAACACTAGAGGGCTCATCTGAACAGACCCGATCGATGCCATCAGTCAAGATTGAGGGATGTGAAGAGTGAGGCAGTAGGCCCATATCAACAATTCCAGAGCACTCAGACGAGACAAGCTACCATCAAACAGAACTGGTGGTTCTGCTGGACCTCTTGAATCAGCCCTCTTGAAACAGAAATTAAGCCATCTAGATCCACAAATTCTCACCCCTTCCAGAATTAAAATCTTTCACGCCAACATGTACAGCCTGCATGGAATCAGGTGTTGTTGTTGCATCTACCAGTGCTGACAAAACTCCCACATGTAATTTCCTTAATGTCAATTATTTAGCACAAAAGTGCATAGTTTAATGGGAACGCAAAATTTTGGGCGCCAAAATCTGTAGCCCTAAATACCAGCGTGACAAGCAATAAGGCAATTCTAAAAACTGGAACGACAACGGTCATTCGACATATTGCGAAACATCTGCTGCACAGTCAACATTTTTAAATTGCTGAAATACAGACTTGAGCAGGATAGATGTGTTCAGCTCCCACTGCCTTCAAACAGTCCTCAACTGTCAAGGACAAAAATGGAGACACTAGCACTTTTATAGCAAGACACAAATCTTTGTGGTCACAGAATCAGCACACTGCTGGGAATTCAAAACTATCAGGGATCCTTCGTGCAGGGATGTAGTCTATTGGCCATGTGTAAATACTTGTTGGTACAGAACATAAAACATTGGGTCTTTATCGTTTAGTCATCAACAAGGAGGTGAGGAATAGAGAACCAAAAAGCACTTGGGGTCTTTCTTTGTTGTCTATTTACCTCGTTTAAATAGGAAGTTGTTGCTCTGATTTGACAGTGCCCAGTGGTGGTGTCCATTGATAGACATGGACAATATTAGGCCTACTTCCCACACACAAAACAAGAATAAAACCCATTGACCTTTCACCTGCTTAAATCTACTGGATTAATCAAATGCGGTTTGCATTTGTTCATTGCACCTTAATAACATTACTAGAGCAGTAAGAAGGAAAAATCTGTAGAAATGACACTGTCGTGTTCAAATGCACTGCCGCGGGCCAAGGCACCTTTTGAGTGCATTTCTGATTCCAGTTCAGCCGCCAGGACACAATACGTGTTCGCAGTTCACTGCGTTGTCTAATTGGGCAAACAGGCTCAAGGCCTTGTTGTCCTTGGGTAAATTCATTTGAATTCAATCCCTTTTTGACAGCAATCCCTTTAGATTTGAACAAAACCTTCCAGACATATTTGCCCATCGTAGAAGTGCTCAAAAAAAGTAACTTTTGTACCTGAATGACAAAACCTTTTTTTTTTTTTTTTTTTTTTAAATATACCTCAACATACTATGAAACATCCATGTTTCCATCACCGGAAAATATAAACGGTTGAGATTGATATCATTTCAAAGTTTACAAAACAGGGCTGCCAACTATTTAATACTTTTTGTGAAAAAGATTTCCAAAATCCAATGTTTTTAACTTTAACGTCAATTAAAGTGTAAATTATGTTTTTTTTCTTCATTTTCTCATACTTCAGCACCTAGTCCCTATTTTGCATCATTTAAGGTTGTTGTGCCTGTCCTCAGTAGAGACAAAACATGCCTTTACAACAATTGCACTTGTGTTTTCCCTGCCACAATGCAGAAAGGTCCATGTAAAAAAAAAGATTATTATTTTAATAATCTGAAATGTTTCCACACGGACACACTCTCTCCAAGATACTGTTGAGAGACACGAAAGGTTTAAACCAGAGCAGGCCACAAGAAACATCTACACAACAACCAGACAGCTCTGAACAGTAACCTATAGGCTATATAACATGTGCCCAGAGTTTCCTGGTCAGGTCATGTGGTCCGGGAAAAACTCCTGGCCCTGCTAGGCCATAACCACTGAACACAACATTTAATCTAACCATTTACACCTTCAGGAAAGGTTCATCACCTGTCAGCTTTAAAGAGCTGCCTGCCTACTTCACACCTCCAGAACCACAAGTTTATTGCTCTCTCATACAGGTGTGTAGATAATCTGTCTGAGGTTGTCTGGAATCAAAGCCTCAACTCCGATGCCAGGATGTTATTCTGATGACATAGGTCTTTAAAGCTTGAGGCTTGATGCGCAGATGTATTTTTCCCCCTCAAGTCAGTTAACATCTAAGAGAGGGAAAACGTTGTACCACTAAAAGAAGATACTGTCCGTATGTATTGAGGACAAACGGACTAACTTCGCTTAGCGTGAACCCGTTGTCCCTCTTGCAGCATTTCTTCCCTGAAATAACTACTTTACTGAACACATATATAAACACAACAATTTCAAAGAGTTTTCTGCATTAGAGTTCATATAAGGAAATCAGTCAATTTAAATAAATTCCTGAGGCCCTAATCGATGGCTGGGCATATGACTGGGCAAGGGCACAGCCATGGTTGAGCCTGGGAGGGCCACTGGGGAGCCAGGCCCAGCCAACCAGAATGAGTTTTTCCCCACAAAAGGGCTTTATTACAGACAGAAATACTCCTCAGCACATCCCCCTTCAGACGATCCAGCAGGTGAAGAAGCCAGATGTGGACGTCCTGGGCTGGCGTGTGCCCAACATTTGAGAAAAATAAGCTTTTTGTGCGTATGAAACATTTCTGGGATTGTTTATTTCAGATCATGAAACATGGGACCAACACTTTACATGTTGCGCTTATATTTTTGTTCAGTGCACATCTTTACATCCAGGCTGTATCACAACCGGCCCTGATTGGGAGTCCCATAGGGCAGCGCACAATTGGCCCAGCGTCGTCCAGGTTTGGCCGGTGTAGGCCGTCATTGTAAATAAGAATTTGTTCTTAACTGACTTGCCCAGTTAAATAATCCATGCATGATAATCCAATCAAATTTGATTTGTGACCTTAACATGAAATTCTTACTTACAAGGAGGAAGCTTAGCAGCACACCTTTCATGCAAACAGTGGCAATACAGCAGATTTAGGGACATGATCAAGGGCTTAGGTGAGTCTCCTCATGCACAACCAAGAATGGAGTAGGCATATTTCAAAGAATGTTGCTGGTCTCAAATGCTGGTCCCTTGTTATATAACTTCAGAAATGGCTGACATTAGCTGTTGTTGCCTTTTGAACAATGGCTATGTGATTAGTAATATGTGGAAGTGGAGCATACGCAGTCTGTGGTGCGGCAGCTTCCCATGTGGGAAATGCTATTTATATCATTTGACAGGGCGAGGCTCAGAGCTCTGTTGGCTGTATAGAGATGGGTGGTGTTGGTAGGTTTTCATAAAACAAAGCATAAGTGTCCTTTCTGACAACGACCTGCAAGTTTGATGAAGCTTACCCATCTAATAAACCCAGAGTAAAACAGTATTTCGGGCGTAGCCTAACATAAATAGTTAATTTGAGACAGGTGCCACATTCATGACAAAGCTCTTCTATTCCTCAATAGACATGAAACAAAAACGAAATGAAGAGCCATTGTTTGCATGATATAACTTTCCACTGTGCTGCCCATGTTTCCCTGGGAAACGGGTTATTATTTTGAAGTTAATGTATCATTAGGGCCAAGCGATTCGTTTTGAACTCGTTGGTTGTAAACTAATGACTAAAGGGGGAGTCTCCAAGTAAACAAAGAGGCTGTAATTCCCATTACGCAGTTCTATTATCCAATAACTCTTCGGATTTTATTATATTATGCACATAATAGCAACAATAGAGAAGCTGTGTAAAAAAAAAAAAAATCAATGACGCCTAATTGAAGAAGATACGTTTCCACTTTCCTCTGTGTGAGAGCAACGCAGGACAAACGGAGCCAGAAGCCTGCTTGATGAAAACGCCCAACCATGAATAATAAAATAGCCTGCTGTGATGACAGCATCTTGCCAATTACCTTAGGGTACGTTTATAACCGACCTACGAACTGCAACTAGGTTGAAGTTCTGCATTAGCTCTAACCTCGGTCGTGTCCAGCGATGCGGACCTTGAAGTAGCCCTACGCGTCTAAAAATTCACCGCACAACTCACCTCCTCCAAAGCAGTCACGGTATTCCTACAGTGGGACATTCTGGTGGTGAAGTTTGAAGCCGTCGGCGCTTTGTAATCTTCATTTGTCTCCGCCACGAACTCCGAAACTGTAATTTGGTCCGGCATATTTTTAATTTTTTTATTTATGTATCCTTTTTTCAAAAATATTTTTTTGTATTCCCGTTAAACACCAGCGATTTAATTCGAATTTGAGAACTTTACAATAGAAAAGTCTGATAAAATGGTTTCCAGTTAAGCATTGCAGTTAGCTATTCCCTTGTCGGCGCAGTCCCAACCTCACTGCAACAATGTTGCACGCTTCTAACTCGGTTGCTACTGCAGCCTTTTTTTTTTATTCGATGGCTCACTGCTCTAAAATGTATACTTCCCCCGTCAATTTTTGGCGGGTCCCACTCGACTTCCAGGGAAATCCAAAGACAACTTCTCGGCTTTTATCTTCTGGTGGTGCCCTCTTGTCTTCCAAAGCTCAAATAAAGCCTGTGAACTTATTTCCTAGCCTGGGAAACAACAAGACGTTTCAATGAAAGTGCAGAACTTGACAAAGGTGAAGGAGGAGGGATTCAATGGATGTGCACTATCCAATGGAGAACACCAGCTGGTGAATATGACCCAATCAGAGTCGAAGGAAGGCGTGGTCTCTCTCATCATTACAGTGGCATTCTGAGATTTTTTTTTTTTTATTGAGTAAAACTGTCTGAAGTATTGAAATAGTACTCAATCGGTTCATTATTATGTTTCCATTCATTGCAAGATGAAACTAAATCATATCTTAATTCACACACACACATTCAATTACAATTTAAAAGGGAACTTATTGTTTGGGAAAAGTAGGTACCTACTCAGTTGCACAACTGAACGTAATTCAATATCTTTAAAAGCTTGAACGCTTGTGGAAAGCAAATAATTATTACCAACAGCTTGACTTACAAAGCACAAATTATTTTATGGTGCATTTGCGTTTGCAAAAGAGGCTGATAGAGAGAAGACTCATCAGGGATATAATCCATTTTAGCATGGGCATTGCCATTGAGAGCGTCCATCATTTTAAAGTAGTCAACTGGGTGGGGATTCCTATGAGTTGGGAGCAATCAGCTGGTCTCAAAAATGACGTTGGAGTCGACATATGGTAAAGAAATTAACATTAAATTCTCTGGCAACCGCTCTGGTGGACATTCCTGCAGTCAACATTCCAATTGCACGCTCCTTTATTTCAACTCATGAAACATGGAACACTTTACATATTTTTGTTCAGTGTGGAAACGTACTTTGTATGTTTGCGGAAATCATGATCTCTTTGAATACAGTGTTGAATACAGAAAATGCCTATTTGAGTCTTTATCACAAGAGCCTCCATTTGACAATGCTATATCAAACAGTCCCTTGGAGACTTGCGTTTCAAACCCTTATCTTCAGATGAGCAGGTGGCTGTGTTGTGCTGTGTGGAACTGGATGTCATGCATGGGATCCGTCAGCTTCTGTCAGTTATTCATATTCATGTAGTTCTCTAGATTATTGCATGAGAAAATAGTCCTTTCAAAAAAGATGTCCATTCCCCTCTTGTTTCATTATTATTTTATTGTAGTATGTGTATCAAAATGCATGATAACAGCAATCTGTTGCTTCATTCCTTGTAGGGCTCCAGAGAGCAGGTTCACTTCAACTTTGTGATGTCAGCCCTAATCCTGATGGACTATTTCTGTCATTTCAGTCGGCATAATTCACCAAGAGCAAGAGAGAAAGAGATAGGTAGGTAGATGGATTGAGAGAGATAGACCGGCAGACAGACAGGCAGACCTCAAGGCTTTTACCTAAGGTTCCTACGACACGACGATCACTTCCAGTTCACTTCCCTCATCCTGTTCCCCACTTCCTCTTTGTGTCCACCTTTGGTTATGGAGGGAAGCCGAGTATTGGAATCAATGCAAGAAACATACATTTACTAATGTAACACCGACAAGGAGTTTCTACTATGTCGATGCTGGCGTTACACCCTGTTGCGTCGCAACAAAATACTAATTCAAATGATCATTAGAAGACGACTATTTATCGCCACAAGAAAAGCACACACCAATTATAAATCAAATCAAATCAAATGTATTTCTATAGCCCTTCGTACATCAGCTGATATCTCAAAGTGCTGTACAGAAACCCAGCCTAAAACCCCAGACAGCAAGCAATGCAGGTGTAGAAGCACGGTGGCTAGGAAAAACTCCCTAGAAAGGCCAAAACCTAGGAAGAAACCTAGAGAGGAACCAGGCTATGTGGGGTGGCCAGTCCTCTTCTGGCTGTGCCGGGTGGAGATTATAACAGAACATGGCCAAGATGTCCATATAACTAGTCGCATTAGCACTGCCATGAAACAGTGAGCAGAGTATTCTCATGGGAGAAAACAATGACAGGTTTTGTATGAGAAACAACCCAGAAATAGACGTGAAAGTTTCACATTCTACCCCAAAACATAGGTGAGTATTAAAAAAGCAGCTCCATCATTATACAATGAGGTGTTTTGAATAGTCTTCCCTACACTGTAGTTCACTCAGCTCCCTTCACGCTTGTGTTTTTCCTGGGCTTTGTGATGAAGAATCTGCTGACGTTCCCTGTTTCATTCAACCTCGGCGGGACCGCCACTGTTTATAAATAGAGACCACAGCGGCAGGCTGGAACCCAGGGCAGCCTTTAAAATCACAACACTGCGCTGCGATCAGCACAATCCCAATGAACATCTGCTACCCAGAGTTACAGCGCTGAGGCCGAAGGTAGCCACACTCCCCCTTGATTATTAACATCCTTTCATATTGTTACACAGAGTCATGCTCTGGGATATGGTCGTAAGGATCATCATTCCCTCTGCTCTGGATAGGCCAGGGCTTTTCTTGACCACATCACCTCACTGGGAAACTCTGGGCCCTAGATGACTTTCAGTCCCTGTGTAGGCCCATCGAAAGTTTGAAAATGGAGCTACAGGGCAAGCTTTTCTTCCAGCCAACATATCATGTATGTAGTCTTGGATTAAAACCAGTATCAATATTGTGAAGAATACATTTTTGTTGTCGCCTTTTTAACGGCCAAGTTTTTGCCAAAATGCTCATGAAGAGCTTCCAAGTCAGAAGCTGCCAGTCTGCTTAATAAACCTAACACACGCTTGTTTATTAGTCGGTGGGCATCCTCATTATGGAGCCAAGGTGAATGAAAACAACCGGCGCTCTGACTATCAAATCGGAAGGCCAACTCTGTTTGCTCTAGCAGATCTCCATGTACAGTGGGGAGAACAAGTATTTGATACACTGCCGATTTTGCAGGTTTTCTTACTTACAAAGCATGTAGAGGTCTGTCATTTTTTTAATCATAGGTACACTTCAACTGTGAGAGACAGAATCTGACTTCCTTGTTATGGGAAACTAACATGATGCCAAAGCAATGATCTAGATGGTTGTAATGTCACTTTTTTTGGGGTCAGGGCTTCATTCATACCCAGTATTGTGTAACTAACAGGTGAAAGAACCACACAATCATATTCCACTTTCAAATAGAATGTTAACGAGTTGATATTACACATAAAGAATATAACATTACAGTATGTGCTCTCGTTTTGAACATGATCCCTTTTGCATGAACATGAGGAAGGTATGATTGCCACAATAAATAAGAATGCCCTAGCTACTCGGAAAGAGCCTGACAAACAATTGTGTTGTTAAATGTGTTGTTTTGTTAGCAGGCTAAAACAATGCCTGCTAGACAAAGGGAGCAAATTTTTGCATGAAATGAATGGGCTCTCTGTCTCTTCAAGGTCGTGGGACAATGGAACTATACTGAGGGAAACAGAACAGGGGGATAGTTCATGAGAAAAATATATATATATATGTGTGTTATTCTGAAAACCGCCTGTAATCTTAGAGCAAACCTATTTTTAACCCAATGCTACTTTCTCTTACTTTCCCTCCACCTCTGCACTCCACAAAGTCTGTCTGTGGTGCGAACGCCTTGCAGAGAGAAGACAGAGGTATAAGCAGGCTGGTTTGGACAGTGGGCTCTATTTGAATAAATCACAGATGGTGGTGCCTGAAATGTGATGTCTTCGGGTCACCATTATCAAATGCTTAGCACATTTCACTTTTTCCTGACAGCTTCTTCGACAGATCAGCTTGTATCTTCGTACTCAGAACTGACTTATTAACCCCCATACCTCTTGTTGTCATTGTCGTGATTGTTGTTACACTAACTGTGACTATTAGTGAATAAACATTGATTGATGATGTATTTTGTAATAAGAGTTCTTGAAGATCCACAATCCTCAGGCTGGATTTGAATGTGTCCCCTATCAAATTTGTGGTTGGAAAAAGGTTACAACATCTCTGATCCAGTATTACCTCTGCCTGTTTGTCCCATTGATCCGACGCTGACTGCTTTGCTTTCTTCAACTCAATGTGGGATTAACTGCTTAATGTCAATTAGGGCACAGGTCAGTTTTGATTACAGCTTGCCTAATCAATAGTAATTCAGTTTGCAGGTAAAATATACAATTGTTTCTTGCACTCTCTCAGAAGCAAATTGCAATTCCCGAGAACTCGGTTTGTTGCATGTTATGATCGATGATGTCCTTTGTGTGTGGTAAACATTCACTTAGATTTTTACCACTTCTAAACAGTGAAGTGAATTGATAAACTTTTATTTGACAGCTTTGTCCATTTTAACTTCTTGACCAGGGTTTCCCCAACTCGGTCCTCAGGACCCCAAGGGGTGCACGTTGCGGTTTTTGCCCTAGCACTACCCATTTGATTGAAATAATCAACTTCTCATCGAGCTTTGATCCTTTGAATACGCTGTGTAGTGTTAGGGCAAAAACCAAAACATGCATCCCGAGGACAGAGTTTTGGAAACGCTGCTCTATGTGTAATTCTGTGCACGTGTGTGTGTGTAAAACTGAAAGCTTCTGACTGACTACTCTCAGTCTCACTTAACGTTGAACACATCAAGGACATCAAGCCATTGGATTACTGCTTAAAACCACATTATTGAAAGCCACGAAAGCCATCACTAAGACCTGAACATCAGGAAGTGTGCAATAGACTCCCAATGACATCCTCCTGGGGTAGTGTCTAAATGGTATAGTCATTATGATTTCCCAGAGGATTCGTTCCCACAAACCCAGGCATATAGGGTGCCTCAGTCCTAGATTATTCTCTGACAGGGGAACATGTCAACCCTCCTCATTATCGCTTTGTCTCCTAGTTACATACCCCACCCCCACACTTCATCTCCTCCTAACCCCCACCCAGGGAATCCTCTCACTCACAACCCTGGAATGCAATCAACTAACTAGCACCTGTTCGTTAGCTACAGCACACTACACAATGCAGCTCAGTAACCCATTCGGTATAGTGATATACCCAGGGTATACAAAACATTAGAAACACCTTCCTAATATCGTATGTGTTGCTGTGTGTTGTTCGATGTTACTGCGCTGTTGGAGCTAAGAACACACGCGTTTCGCTACACCCGCAATAACATCTGCTAAATATGTGTATGTGCCAATAACATCTGCTAAATATGTGTATGTGCCAATAACATCTGCTAAATATGTGTATGTGCCAATAACATCTGCTAAATCTAAATATGTGTATGTGCCAATAACATCTGCTAAATATGTGTATGTGACCAAAACCCAGCTGCGTTGCAGTTCTTGACACAAACTGGTGCGCCTGGCACCTACTACCATATCCCATTCAAAGGCACTTCAATCTTTTGTTTTTCCCATTCAACCTCTGAGTGGCACACATACACAATCCATGTCTCAATTGTCTCTAGGCTTTAAAAAAATCCTTCTTTAACCTGTCTCCTCCCCCTCATCTGCGCTGATTGAAGTGGATTTAACAAGTGACATCAATAAGGGATCATAGCTTTCACTTGGATATCACCTTTCACCTGGTTCTTAATGTTTTGTATACTCTGTGGTATACTGGTAGTATATTTGTTATACTAGTAGTACTTCAGCAATAGATTTGGTCATCTGAAATGCTGATAGTATAATACACAGAATTATGAAACTTCAAAGGGCTCATATAACTTTGCGTATGCCTCTGAACCATGAGCTGCTGTTCCTTTATGGTTGTCATCTACACGTATATGGACATTTTGTAAATGATTATTTGAAGATTCACCCACTTTTTTGTCTCGCATGGCAACACCCCAGGAAACCAATCTTTCATTGCGATGTCTCATTTCATAAGCTGCACCTCAATATTCATGACAGCGAGACCACTATCTTCACGAGATGAATGAAGGGAGGCGGAGGGAGCTGGAAGGTACAGTACCTCCGCTGTCTCCCCATATACTCTCTAAGTCTATGTCATCTGGATGGGGGTTGCTTTTACTCACCGGAAGTGGCAAATGTCATATACCAGAGAAGACAGGCAGTGGTGACAGACAGACATTGTGCCAGGACATTCTAGTCTGCTTCTATAGCAAAGAATGTGAAACAGGACCTGGCTCCATCCCACACTCAACATCAAATCCAGTTTGAGCATATGCTGCACCACAGTAGAGGTGCATCATGGGTCCTAGAGGGGCAGACCTTTTCAATATGCTCTTAGCTGGCTGACATGCAGCCAATTGCAGAAATGGATAAGACGTTGGGGAGGACTATCGGGCTACATCCACGGCTGCGGACTCCATTCACCTTAATTGAATGCAATCCTGGGTAACCGTTTGTGAGCAGATTGCTTTGTAAGCTTGGACTGAATCAGCTTAAGAACTATAAACCCGTATCAGAACACTGACAGTTCTGTGAACTCCCTAAGTTGCAACCTGTCATCGAGCAATTCCCAGAAAGCCCCACTACCAAAGCAAAGGAAGGCAGATTGATTCGAACTGGGATGCAATTGAATTGGTGTATGAAAGAAGGGATCCGCTGAGATGGATGGATGTGAAGGATGAAAGTGCATCTCTGGGGCACGTTGTTCATTCATTTGAGTCAGAGGACAGTGCTGGTCCTTCAAATAGCCTTTAGTAACAATCCACCCACCACTACATCTTCCGAGGATGCTGACCCAGCATATGAACTGAACATGTTAGTAGAATCCTCAGTGGAGACTTCATAGACGTAAACGTGTGAGTTCAGTCAGATATTTTAGAGTGGGGGGGGGGGGGGGGGTTAGAGTGTGGGTAAAGGAAAGCCCTTACGCTCAGGAACGCTGACGGGAAAGTATGATTGCCTCTATGGGTGTGTTTGTCACGAAAAAGCATCGTGCTCGATGATTGATAACGTGTGACAAGGTTGGCACCTCCCTCTTGGAGAATGAGAAGATTAGATATAGTAGCCCTCTCAACATGGGAGAAAACGTTTTGCAGAATACCATAGATATTTCCATAGATATTAGATACCATAGATATGATCTGAAATATGCCAGTGCATTAAAGACAAACGTGAAAAATAGTGGTATTTTAGCACCCACTAGATATAGCAACAAAACACAGCAGCCTGCATTACCCACCCTGTGTTTTATCTGGCGATATAGCGTTAATTAAAGGAGTAACACACATGAGGCCAGATAAGGAAGATCCAGTATGATAAGCCAAAGTAGTATTGTAATATTGATCCCATTGTAAGTCACCTTGGATAAAAAAAAGTATTTGCGCTGTCGTTTTATCCTAATATGTTTACCTAACTGCAGTCCTGGGCTACCCAGCCAAACACACATTTAGTTACTTAGTTGGGGACTTTTATTTTGTAGTAAGGACTCTTAAAATCTGCCGAACTCTCACAACAACAATCCAGAAAAGTCAGCAGGAGATGCTTCTTTGAGTAATTAAGGACAATTAAGGGAAGGTAAGGTGCATCCTTAAATTTGGGTCTGCTCACACACATCCACTCCCCTCCCTCCCAGTCCGCATGTATTGTGAGCCCACTCTGCAGTGCTTGCTAGTGGTAAAGTTGTTGCTGCGGTGGTCAGTATGTCCTCTCCTACCCAGGCGTATCAGGATAATGAGGACATGTTTTCTGGGGTGGGATGGCTTGGTTTGACACGTTCTCTTTTCCCCCATTCCTCCAGGGCATTGAATACAGATTCACACACGGCAGCAACAGCTACTGCAATGCAATGAGTCTGAGAATATGCTGTTCCTCTGCTGTGGCAAGGAGAGGAATGGCTTCCAGGAAAAGTGAGATTACAGCACAGGCGGTTGTTGTTCCTTAATTGGGGAGGATGGGCCCTTAGTAATAGCTGGGACGGATGTAAATGGAATGCTGTCGAACACTTCAAACGCATGGTTTCCATGGTTTCCATGTGTTGGACGCCACTCCATTCACTCCAGTCCAGCCATTATTATGAGCCGTCCTCCCCTCGGCAGCCTCATGTGACGTACAGGCATTTGTTTTGTTCTTGAATTAACAAGGCCATTTCTAGGGTGAAAGAAGGAAGGAGGGAGGGAGGGATGGAAGAAGGATGGAGAGGGAGAAAGGGAGGGAAAGAGACAGAGAGACAGACAGACAGACAGACAGACAGACAGACAGACAGACAGACAGACAGACAGACAGACAGACAGAGACAGACAGAGAGAGCGAGGGGGGAGACGAGATCAGGCTCAAGGAGAGTGAATGCTGACTGTCCCTCCCTTCCAGCCTACTGCGGGCAGCTAACAAACAAAGAGCTTAAAGGGGTTCATTTTTCCTTCACAAAAATAGATGGTGGTGTATGCGCTTAAACAATCTCTTTTCAAATGTGCTGTTGGTGTGGGAAAATCACAACTGTCTCTAGCTTGGGCAAGTGTGGGGCTGATTTGTAGCATGTGGTATCTTCTCTCCTTCCTCTGGTTGTCAAACGCCACAATGAGCTCAACACACTGAGTCCCAATACCAAAGCTGATACTACACTCTATATTACTGGGGAAGCATACTATATTTGCCATCTGTTATTTCATAGCGTTACGTTGGAATCGATATTTGGACACACAGCGTGTTTTCATCACTTAAACAACCAGAGTGGCCTCAATGTAATCTGGGACCTCATTGACTGGACGATGTCGCCCAGATGAGAGACCTAATTGGCTCCCGCTAGTCAGACAAAATAGCCTATCTAATGATTGTATTGTGCTCCTCCTGAAGAAGAAATCCCCTGGAGACGAAAGGACTATTAGAGTGATCAGACAGTGTTTGCTCAGTAGAAATACACTGAGTGTACAAAACATTAGGAACACCTTATTGAGTTGTACCCCATTTTGCCCTCAGAACAGCCTTAGTTGGGGCATGGACTCTACAAGGTGTCGAAAGCGCTCCACAGGGATGCTGGCCCATGTTGACTCCAATGCTTCCCACAGTTGTGTCAAGTTGGCTGGATGTCCTTTGGGAGGTGGACCACTCTTCATGCACATGGGAAACAGCTGAGTGTTGAAAAACTCAGCAGGGTTGCAGTTCTTGACACACTCAAACAGGTGTGCCTGGCACCTACTACCATACCCTGTTCAAAGGCACTGAAATCTCTTTTGTCTTGCCCTTTCACCCTCTGAATGGCACACAAACACAATCCATGTCTCAATTGTCTCAAGGCTTAAAAATCCTTCTTTAACCTGTCTCCTCCCCCTTCATCTACACGGATTGAAGTGGATTTAACAGCTGACATCAATGATGGATCATAGCTTTCCTCTGGATTCAACTAGTCATCCTGCCATGGAAAGGTGCTCTTAATGATTTGTACACTCAGTGTACGCAGACATTGTTAGTGGAAAATTGGAGGATGAAGGATGGATGATGGAGGAAGAGCAAATTGTCATACTGTATCATGATTTTCAGACATGAGGAGTTGCAGACTGACGCAAAATGAACAACGTGTCCATCTCTGTGGCATAGTCCTGTTCTATTCTGAGACCTGGTACAGTGAGTGACCTCTGGCCGACATTTGTGACCGACACAAAGACACTTCCTGTCTCATCCCTAAAAAAAAGAACGTTTCCCTGGAGAGGCCGTGTCGGCCTGGAAATCCCTCTTTTCTTTTTTCCTCTTTTTCTTTACTATATTAGGAATGCGAGCTGAATGACCCTGTCCTTCATTTTAGGGTCAGCGGAGGCGCTGTGTAACAGATGTAATTCACAGCGAATGAAGGAATGTATTTGGGCATTCTTGTCTTATAGTAATAGTAGAATTAGGGTCAGGTCTATTATTGGATTTTTTCGCAAGTCAGTAGACAAAAATATTGTATTGCACACTGGAATTGTAAACGCTTAGTATCGGTTTTGTTTGTGATTCAGTGACCGGCAATAATTTCTTAAATGCAAGAAGCTTTCTCTCTCACACATACACACACACACACACACTCACACGCACACACACGCGCACGCGCACACGCACACAAACACACTACCCCACCAACACACACTCTGTGAAGGCCCTCAGACTGTCATTGTCAGGGCTGTTGATCCCAGGTGGTGTGTCAGTGTCTCTATCTATTGTAGAGATGAGGATCTGAGTAGGATCTTACTAAAAGCCAGTCATCACTCGTACATGTACCTCTCTGTCCTTTAAAGCTCTCGCCGGACTCTCCTCTCTCACCACATACTCAAACTCTATAGGCCCCTGGGTGGGGTGTTTAAAAAGACACAATGCAGCATTGATGAAGGTTTGTGTTGTGGAGCTTGAGGGATGTTGCCATGGTGATGCCAACTCAAAGAACCTGGTCTCTGTGTGTCTCTCTGTGTTGCAGGATATAATTGGCAGCCAGTGTTCTCAAGATAGAACCACACAAAACGACAACAGAATGGGCAGTAATAATGAATGTGTGTGAGGTGGCTATGTCATGAACACATCTTTTAATTCATGTTTAATTGTGATTATGAAAGGCCTGTTGAACATAAAGGGTATTTAGAAGCAGATGTCGGCATCTGGGAGAAGAAACCAGATGGAATCCAGTGGGTTTCTATATTAATAAATTATCAAGGCACTTAAATGAGTCAAAAATACTTTACACCAAGATCTGCCCAGAGGATTTGAATGACAATGTGAAAATGTGAGATGGGGTGTTGAAAAAGAATATCTCCTTGTACAAATTAACAATTTATATTCAGAACACAACGTCTGCGTTTAAGTAGGAAGCCCAATTGTACCCTAGTACTTTATATATTCCTGTTGATACCTCAACACTAATACAATTCAGCATGTTTTATTAAGTCAAGATACAGTACATCAAAGTATGCCCACCCTCGTCCTACTTGATAATGACATGCGGTTTTATGGAGGCTAGATTTGATAGACTCTGCATTCTACTGTTACACTTCTCTCAGACCTGCAGTGAACCTGATAGATAGACCCCGATGGCTAAATAATTTAGTAACCTCTCCCTCTGACTTACTGGGAATGTGGATTTTCAAACACTCACGAACTCTGAGATTTGGAAAAACTCACTGAGATAGGAACTCTTTCTCACGTACATATACACCCCCCCCCCCCCCCCCCACACTCTCACACTCTCACACACACACACACACACACACACACACACACACACACACACACACACACACACACACACACACACACACACACACACACACACACACACACGAGGGAGCTGGTGGGAGGAGCTATAGGAGGACGAGCACATTGTAAAGTGGAATGGTATAAATGGAACGGTATCAAACACATCAAAGATATGGAAACTGCTTCATTTATTCCATTCAGCCATTACAATGAGCCCATCCTCCGATAGGACCTAACACCAGCCTCCTCTGACACACACACACAATACACACACAAACACACACACACACACTGAATAAGGTTGCGTTCCCCTGCTCAGACATGGCATGCATCAACCAATGGTTGCATGTCATGTCATCGACTGACAGATTGCTATAACGTATGATGTGGTTAGCTGATACAGAAATACCTATCCAGGTGTTGTGAGCCGTAAGCAATGCCTGAGCAGAGGAACCCGCCCATAATCTGCTGAGTTACTAGCCCAGTATTAAGACCTCCTCCCTCTTCTTCCTCCCGCAATCCTCACCTCTCTCCACCACTCATTCTGCAGTTGGCCTCCGTGTGCCTGTACGTATGCAAAGCAGGTGTGCCTTCAGTGGTAACCCCTAGCAACTGAGGCATATATTTACTTAGAACATCAACATCACTGATGTCATGGACAACTAAAATATGTTTGTACCTCCTTGGTGGAGTACATGGGAAACAGATTCAGATGCCATGTGGTGTGATTACAGTAATATCACAATAATATGGGCATAGGGATGCCAATCATGCTGTACCAGTCTGGCTCACTTCCACAATGATGAGAATATACAGGATGGAATGATGTTACAAGCTGTTTGAGTTAAGCTTACACAGATGATACGGTGCATTACAGGGTGTTCAGTATTCTGTATTCTGCTTGTACTGGGGAACCCATATGTTCAGTGGGTGAAAAGGTGTTTGTCCAAATTGGTCAGACATTATAACATCACAATACATAGTCTACAACACATTTGGCTACATAATCACTCAATTATCCATTTATAGGTAGAAGTGTGCCTCTTGACTTAAGTCTTAAGTCATCCTTAAAGCATTCTTGGCCATCTTGAAGGCAGCTGTTGCCCTTTTTATCCGAAGTGCATCTGTATGGAGGCTATTCACCGTTCCCTCACGACGAAACAAAACAAAACAAACCACTGATCTGTGGGTTTCTCAGTTCCAGGTCATTGGTCGCCAAACTAGGATCATAGACTGTGATTCTGTCTGGTTTGTTAGCTTAAGGCTACAACAGGTATTAACTGTTATTAACAGTTTTTTTAACATGATGTAGTACCCACAAAACACCAGTCTCAACGTCGACAGTGAAGAGGCGACTCCGGGATGCTGGCCTTCTAGGCAGAGTTCCTCTGTCCAGTTTCTGTGTTCTATTGCCCATCGCTAATCTTTTCTTTTTATTCACCAGTCTGAGATATGGCTTTTTCTTTGCAAATCTACCTAGAAGGCCAGAATCCCGGAGTTGCCTCTTCACTGTTGACGTTGAGACTGGTGTTTTGCGGGTGATATTCAATGAAGCTGACAGTTGAGGACTTGTGAGGTGTCTGTTTCTCAAACTAGACACAATGTACTTGTCCTCTTGCTCAGTTGTGCACCGGGGCCTCCCACTCCTCTTCCTATTCTGGTTAGTGCCAGTTTGCGCTGTTCTGTGAAGGGAGTAGTACACAGCATTGTATGAGATCTTCAGTTTCTTGGCAATTTCTCGCATGGAATAGCCTTCATTTCTCAGAACAAGAATAGATTGACGAGTTTCAGAAGAAAGGTCTTGTTTCTGGCCATTTTGAGCCTGTAATCGAACCCACAAATGCTGATGCTCCAGATGCTCAACTAGTCTAAAGAAGGCCAGTTTTAGTGCTGTTTTAATCAGTACAACAGTTTCAGCTATGCTAACATAATTGGGAAATGGTTTTCTAATGATCAATAAGCCTTTAAAATGATACATTTGGATTAGCTAACACAACGTGCCATTGGAACACAGGAGTGATGGTTGCTGATAATGGGCCTCTGTGTACCTATGTAGATATTCCATAAAAAATCTGCCATTTTCAGCTACAATAGTCATTTACAACATTAACAATGTCTACACTGTACTTCTGATCAATTTGATGTTATTTTAATGGACAAAAAAATGTGCTTTTCTTTCTTTCTAAAACAAGGACATTTCTAAGTGACCCCAAACTTTTGAAAGGTAGTGTACCTTTTGCTGATGAACAAAGAACGCAAGAAGCACTGTTCCTTCCTGATGGGAAAATCTAGAGTGGTGCCTCTGAAACAGATCACTATCCCCGGGATGGAGCTGATGGCAGCTGTCGTCACAGTCAAAGTTGACAAGATTCTGAGGCAAGAACTGCAAGTCCCGATCAACGAGTCTGTCTTCTGGACAGAGAGCACCACGTTGCTGAAGTACATTGAGATTGAAACTGCGCATTTCAGGATCTTCGCGGCCAACAGGATCGCTACTATCCGTGAGGCTACAGAACCAAATCAGTGGAGGAATGTCAGCACCTCAGTGAACCCGGCGGATCGAGCCTCAAGACGGTTTGAGACTTCAACAAGAGTGACGACTGGATACAGTTTGAGAGTGACCCTGAGAAGCAGAAGCAGCACATGCAGAAATAGAAAACAACACTGGATAAGAAAGCACTTACAGTGGAAGAGTTGGCCCAAGATGAGATTGAACTAATACGCTTCAACCAGAGACAGACGTATCCAGAAGCAATGAACGCGTTGCAGAAAGAAAACACAAATGAATGGAAGTAGTCACATTTACAGGTTGGATCCTATTCTGCAAGGTGGAGTATTGAGAGTAGACGGACAGCTGAATAAATCTGCTATGCAAGAGGAGGCTATACACCCAGATATTCTGTCTAAGGACCTTTGAGTTGCCACTCTCATTCTTCAATGCATCCACAGAGAAGTTGGACACTGGACAGAACCGCATGCTCTTGAAGATGCGAGAGATGTATTGGTTTTCCCAACACTAACTCAACAGTGAGAAGAATCATCTCTGCAGAAGCCAAAGCTTAAGAGCATAAAATGGCAGACCTGCCAGAAGACCGCTTGTTACCAGACAAGCCCACCAAAACTCTGTCCGCTACAAGAAGCAGCGTGAGAGCTCACTAAAAAAACAAGTTCATAATTGACAGAAGAAAAATACAATTGAGAACACAAGACCAGGTGTTTAGTTTAGATTTATTTAGAGTTTCATGGCTCTAGTCTAAAGTTAATTTTAAGTAATTGGTATGCTCCCCGCCTAGACAATATGGGGCAGTAATGTCTGCTTCCAACTCACATTCTCAAACACGTAGATCCCCTGAACGCAGTTCACTTTCCAGATCACACTCTCAAACAAATAGATCACCTGAATGCAGCTCACTCTCCAGATCCCAATCACCTGAATTCTGATCACCTGTTCACACACATGTATGTCATTATCAAACACGGTTTAGTTCAGTTCTTTGCACCCCATCACTGTGAGGTATTGTTTGTTTTGGTGACACTTCTAGTTGGAGCGCTGGGTTTCCTGTAATTTAAATCCTCTGATAGTTTTTGCCTGCCTCAAGAACGATGCCTTTTCCCTGCCTGTACTTTAGCCTATCGGATTTCCTGTAATTGAACTATTCCCTGATCTTCCAGACTACGTTACTAGCCTTTTCCCTGCCTGTACTTTTGCCTTTTTGCACCCTCTGTGTATGACCTCCTGCCTGCCCATGGACCCAGCTACCTGCCTCCTCCTGTGGTCCTTTATAAATAAACACCTGCTGCGTGCGCCCTGCACTTGAAACCAGATCTCTGTCTCCCATCATGTTCATTACAGGGGCCGGAAATGTAAGAGCCATAATATAGAAAAGAGCATCTTATAATATCCACGTTAATATAATATTATTATTTGTGTATTTATTTGCATATTTGTTAATATTGTGAATATGTATCGATTTGGAACATTTCATTTTGATTGATATTAGCAAAGAACTCCCCCCCCCCCCCCTTTAGAAAAGTAGAATCATCCATTAGTTTAGTCCATGTGACGTCGTGTCTGATGTCACCGCAGTAGGCAAGAAGGAGTCCATGGAGCAATACAGATTGAGGTTGTAAATACATATAAAAAGGTCTGACAGACTTTTACATAACAACTAGAAAGCATTGTATGACGTCAACAAACATTCTGGCAATTAGCTTAGCATTAGCTCAACCTTTATTTACACACATCATATGTGTCCATTACAATCTATACAAGAAATCAGAATGCATGATTTGTCACCAGTACTTGAAAATGAGAATAAAACAGGAAATGCATTATGCTCCATACATACAGTTGAAGTCGGAAGTTTACAAACACTGAGGTTGGAGTCATTAACACTCATTTTTCAACCACTCCACAAATTTCTTGTTAAAAAACTATAGTTTTGGTAAGTCAGTTAGGACATCTACTTTGTGCATGACACAAGTAATTTTTCTAACAATTGTTTACAGACAGATTATTTCACTCATAATTCACAGTATCACAATTCCAGTGGGTCAGACGTTTACATACACTAAGTTGACTGTGCCTTTATACAGCTTGGAAAATTCCAGAAAATGATATCAAATCAAATCCAATGTATTAATATAGCCCTTCTTACATCAGCTGATATCTCAAGGTGCTGTACAGAAACCCAGCATAAAACCCCAGACAGCTAGCAATGCAGGTGTAGAAGCACGGGGGCTAGGAAAAACTCCCCAGAAAGGCTAAAACCTAGGAAGAAACCTAGAGAGGAACCAGGCTATGAGGGGTGGCCAGTCCTCTTCTGGCTGTGCCGGGTGGAGATTATAACAGAACATGGCCAAGATGTTCAAATGTTCATAAATGCCTACTTCTGTTTTTTCCAGCTTTCGGATTTCCCCTTTCATCTGGTTTTCCCATTTTTCCCCATTTTAATTTTTTTTTTTTTTTTTGAAAAACAAAAACATTTGATTTACTGAGTTCACATCAATGCTTAAACCACATCAGGGGATAACTTTCTAGGTCTGGGAAAAATCATGTTCATTTCAGTCTATTTAAACAGACCCCATTTTAAAGGAAACAAGCACTCAGATCAGGTGTGGCCAATTAGTGGTCAAGGCCAACACACTTAAGATAGAGCGTGAGAACTGAATGTATATGTTTTTAAATAACATTCTTAGAATGTTACTAAAGTTCCCTTGTGATTGTTATGGAATGTTTTTTTCATGTTCTGAGAATTTTTATCTAACTGATGTTAAAAAGATTGAACGGTACTTTGGCGACTATTAAGTATTTTTTTAAAGCTCCCGCTTTGGGCTGGATGTGTCCATGTGTAGATCTCACATGCAGAATCTATGAGCATAAATACTGTCCCCATGTGTGCCAGTCCCCTAGTATTTCGAGTTTCAGACAGCAAGCTTCAGCCCCTTACCATTTGAGTGAAAGCTAGCAAAAGGCCTGCCCAGTTAGTCAATAACATGGGCCAAAGGCTTAGTGGACACAGGAAGAGTGAGGGAGAGAGAGAGAGACGTGGTGCTAACATCTGCACATACTGTACCAGTCAAAAGTTTGGACTTATTCCAGGGTTTTTCTTTATTTTTACTATTTTCTACATTGTAGAATAATAGTGAAGCCATCAAAACTACGAAATAACCATATTTTGCCTTGATGACAACTTTGCACACTTGGCATTCTCTCAACTAGCTTCATGAGGAATGCTTTTCAACAGTCTTGAAGGAGTTCCCACATATGCTGAGCACTTGTTGGCTGCCTTTCCTTCACTCTATGGTCCAACTCATCCAGAACCATCTCTATTGGGTTGAGGTCAGGTGATTGTGGAGGCCAGGTCATCTGATGCAGCACTCCATCACTCTCCTTCTTGGTCAAATAGCCCTTACACAGCCTGGAGATGTGTTTTGGGTCATTGTCTTGTTGAAAAACAAATGATAGTCTCACTAAGCGCAAACCAGATGGGATGGCGTATCGCTGCAGAATGCTGTGGTAGCCATGTTGGTTAAGTGTGCCTTGAATGCTAAATAAATTACTGACAGTGTCACCATCAAAGCACCCCCACACCATCACACCACCTCCTCCTTGCTTCACGGGGGGAACCACACACGCGGAGATTATCCGTTCACCTACTCTGCGTCTCACAAAGACACGGTGGTTGGAACCAAAAATTTCAAATTTGGACTCTTTGGACAGATTTCCACCGCTCTAATTTCCATTGCTCATGTTTCTTGGCCCAAGCAAGTCTCTTCTTATTATTGGTGTCCTTCATTAGTGGTTTCTTTGCAGAAATTCAACCATGAAGGCCTGATTCTCGCAGTCTCCTCTGATAGTTGATGTTGAGATGTGTCTGTTACTTGAACTCTGTGAAGCATTTATTTGGGCTGCAATCTGAGGTGCAGTTAACTTTAATGTACTTATCCTCTGCAGCAGAGGTCTGGGTCTTCCTTTCCTGTAGTGGTCCTCATGAGATCCAGTTTCATCAATGTAAAAAGTTATTTGAACGTTTTTTCAAGTGCAGTCCCAAAAACCATCAAACGTGAAACTGATTCTCATTAGGATCGACACAGGAAAGGAAGACCCAGAGTTACCACTGACCTTCAGGTCTTAAAGTAATGATGGACTGTAGTTTCTCTTTGCTTATTTGTGCTGTTCTTGCCATAATATGGACTTGGTCTTTTACCAAATAGGGCTATCTTCTGTATACCACCCCTACCTTGTCACAACACAACTGATTGTCTCAAATGCATTAAGAAGGAAAGAAATTCCACAAATTAACTTTTAACAAGGCACACCTGTTAATTGAAATGCATTAGAGGTGACTACCTCACAAAGCTGGTTGAGAGAATGCCAAGAGTGTGCAAAGCTGTCATCAAGGCAAAGGGTGGTTACTTTGAATAATATAAAATGTAAAATATATTTTGATTTGTTTAACACTTTTTTGTTTACTACACGATTCCATATGTGTTATTTCATAGTTTTGATGTCTTCACTATTATTGTAGTTAAATAGTTAAAATATAGAAAACCCCTGGAATGAGTAGGTATTTCCAAACTTTTGACTGGTACTGTATGTGATGTAGTACGCAATTTTTGGGGAGCACTTTTGGCTCATGAATGCTACTTTCAAACCTACTGGCTGAAATTATACAAAAGTTCAACAGTAGATCTTTCATGTGTAGAATTCTTTATATTTTTTTTATTTTTTATTACCTTTCCCAGAATATTGGCAAGAATTGATAAAAGAGAATCATACATTCTCTGAATATTCTCTGAGAAGCACTTAAGTCAAACCATTTTTTGAGAACGTTCCCAGAATATTGTAAGAATACGACATTAAATAGAAGCACATGGGAACTTTTGTGGAATTTTCTGCGGAAGTACTGAAATTCCAGCAGAAGAATGCTGTTTTTTTTTTAACATTCTCTGAACAATTTGAGAACATTAACAAAAATGTAATTAAATGTAACCATGTTTGAACTTTTAGCAAGCATTCTGTTAAAGCCATGAAATCCCAATGTGCTGACAATGTTCCAACGCCAATCAACTATCCCGTACCATTCCCAAAAAGTTGAGGGAATGTAGTGTGCAAAAATAATTATAGGACAATCATGCGCTCAACAAGCTCTAAGGAACATATGGTCCTCAGATGGTTATGTGCTTGCTGGGAAGAGATATTTTTTTTATCCACCTCTGCACTGCCATGATGATGTCATGGCAACACATTAGTAATTGCTTGTAAGTAGTGCCCCCTATTGGATTTCTATATCAGTACACAACTGAAATGTGGCAAGTATTACTGTTCCGAGTTTCAAGTTTTAATGTCACATGCAAAAGAGTGAAATGCCTTTCTTGCAAACTCAGAACCCAACAATGCAATAATCAATAACTATGTATTACTGGAAAGAAATGAGAAATAAGAATAAAGTCCGTAAGCATTCTATATACAGGAAACGTTTAAATAGTAATTCCAAAACAATATTTACATGTGCAGGGATACTGGAGTGATGGAGGTAGATATGTATAGGGGTAAGGTGACAGGGATACTGGAGCGATGGAGGTAGATATGTATAGGGGTAAGGTGACAGGGATACTGGAGCGATGGAGGTAGATATGTATAGGGGTAAGGTGACAGGGATACTGGAGTGATGGAGGTAGATATGTATAGGGGTAAGGTGACAGGGATACTGGAGTGATGGAGGTAGATATGTATAGGGGTAAGGTGACAGGGATACTGGAGTGATGGAGGTAGATATGTATAGGGGTAAGGTGACAGGGACACTGGAGTGATGGAGGTAGATATGTATAGGGATAAGGTGACAGGGACACTGGAGTGATGGAGGTAGATATGTATAGGGGTAAGGTGACAGGGATACTGGAGTGATGGAGGTAGATATGTATAGGGGTAAGGTGACAGGGATATTGGAGTGATGGAGGTAGATATGTATAGGGGTAAGGTGACAGGGATACTGGAGTGATGGAGGTAGATATGTATAGGGGTAAGGTGACAGGGATACTGGAGTGATGGAGGTAGATATGTATAGGGGTAAGGTGACAGGGATACTGGAGTGATGGAGGTAGATATGTATAGGGGTAAGGTGACAGGGACACTGGAGTGATGGAGGTAGATATGTATAGGGGTAAGGTGACAGGGACACTGGAGTGATGGAGGTAGATATGTATAAGGGTAAGGTGACAGGGACACTGGAGTGATGGAGGTAGATATGTATAGGGGTAAGGGGACTAGACAACAGGATATACAGTAGCATCATGTTAAATGTCTTGTCTTAGAAATATTAAGTCTCATAATTTGCTTAGCGCTCAAGCTACATTGCAATATGTATTATTGTGGAACTACCCTTTGCCAAGTTGAATGAAAAATAACTACACTATACCAATGAGGATCTCACTATGACCTGATTTCAGTTGAAAACTCAACATGTCTTAAGATATTAAGAGAAGAATGAACCTGGAGACCACTTAAAATCCTCCCTTCTACTTGCAACTCCATCATGCCTGTCAGAACACCACAGTCAAGGGGATTTTTCTCTGCTCATCTCAGTGGAGAAAACTGTGTCATGGCAACTGACGTGCTGCTACAAATTAGTGTGTCTCATAGGGCTGTGTCCAGAGGAAGGGGGGTGCAGTCTGTATAAGCAGCATGACATACTTCCTTGTACAAATGTCAATCATTCCTGTTGCTGTCAGTTGGACATGTATCCACTAGTACAGAGGAAAGTGGAGAAATACATAATTCATAGATTATAATTAAGGTTGTAATTGCCTTTTTAATATGCCATTTCTATGTAACCCACATACCTGGTCATTTCTGTATCATAAAACTAAGTGCTACCAGAGAGTCTGAGTATCTTCTTTCAATCCTACTTGAACTGGTGAAAAAAATATATAAATACCCATATCACCTTGTCAGCCAAAAATAATAGTTCAAATTACATACAATTCATCAGAAACAAATTTGTGATAACCCCGTTGGACGATATTGTTGTTTTCAGTGAGGGTCCAATTATAAACACTTACACAGTTTATGGGGAGAGCATCACTGGGCAGAATGCAATTTAATTCTGGTATATAAGGTGAATGTGCCATATGTGATGTGCAATGCAGGCATATTTGTCAGCATTGTTGCAATGTATTGATTTGGGGGTTTTTTTGTCTAGAAATTGCCACCAGATGGAAATCACGCACTGAATATGTAGTTTACACTCAAATAAAGCAGTAGCAGTTGAAATGTTCAATTTAGCATGATTTCATCCTGGAGACGAAACAGATTGCAAATAAGTAAATGAAACCAGTTTTGGCAGGTAATAGTTTCATATGGTCATCCAAAAAGTCAACCAAGCTCAATGGGACAACAACAGAGGGGAAGATAAACAGTAAAAACATTTCCCTGGTACTGTAACAGACATTTGAATAATGTTTGTGAAATTGTTCTGCTTAACGTTCATCCTTACGGCAAAAAAAATTGAACGCTGTACTCAAAACAACTCAAGACTCGGAAATGTCACACTTGGAAACACTTCATAGAAAAATTAGCCGCTTTCAAGACAACTACGGAACTTCCAAATAGTCTTGAAAGGACCAATGAACTCCGAGTTTCATGCTTGGAAAGTATCCCGAATAAACCAATAAGAAGCTCTATGCAGAAATCGTTCGCATATAGAGGTGTCTTGAAAGCACAATTTCTCTTCTTCTTCTTCTGGGTTTGACGGCGGTTGGTATCCAATATGTTGCATTATCGACCCCAACTGGCCTATAATATACATCCATTATACTTTTTGTTAGAAAAAGGGGTAAAGGATGAAAACGAAAAACATGCATATTCTCTTCTCCAAAGTGGAATGCCACATATGTGCATGCGGAGGAGTCCACGTGAGATATCGACAGCATTTGATTGGTTTGGGGGAAAAAAATGTACATCATCGTTTCTGCTCCATCCACATAAATCTGATTGGTCACTTAAAAACACTTTCCCCACACCATAGGCACAGAGATGTCATGGGAGGGGCTGGGAATATATCCCTCCGCCCACACTGTCTTTGTTGTCGTTGGTACTGTGGCTTTTGGTGGTGTTGTAACGCAGAAGACGACCATCTAGCCTGGTACCCCTTTCGCAGTAGCAAAAGCACTTTCTCAGCGGAGGAGAGTGAATCTGCGACGGGGAAGGGGAGCACGGATTCACGGACTTCAATCATGGCTACCGAAACGACATCGTCCTGTACTGGCTCCAATTTACTGCAGCCCATAAGCGAGATAATCAATCTTCCGCTAGACCAGGTAAAAGTGGTGAATTTTAAATAGGTTTCTCCTTGCCATTGACTTGTTACTGTAGGATGCATGTTTTCTGAAGGAAGTGGCGAGCTTCGCTACGTTGTAGATAGCCCTTGGATCAGAATGCCGTCTGGTTTTCGAGAGCTACATTGTAGCCTGCTCGCTGAAATAACCTGATTGAATGCTGTCTTAATCAGAAAGTCAGAGACTTAATTCACTGGAGACTGTTGCATTACTGTAACCTTTCTTAGACCTACTAATATTCTTTACATTTATGAAGCGGTTGGAGAATTGGTTAGCTTTACCTCGCGCATTACTGAATGTTTTGGATTGTCAACTGTATAATAATGTTACATAGGCCTTGCTTATTGGAAAGTTACGTTAATTCAACACTATTTCCAGTTTGGCTGCGTCAGTGTTGCAAAACTTGTAGCTTAACCACTCCATTTTTTTTCCAAGCAGACACAGCTGGTCTACAAATGAAAAATCCTCTCAAGCCCGAGTAGGCCTGATTCGTCATCCCTTTAATCAATTAAATTGATACAATGTCTCCTGGCTAATCGCTTCTCGTTTTAATGCGATTAGACTACCACCATTCGTGTCAAAATGCTGACGTAGCCCACCAATTGTGTAACAAGGTGTGGTCCATTGATAACTATTGCAATATGGGCCAATCAAACAATATGAGTAGTTGTTTTGACGTTGTACTCAAACACACGTACACACTAACAGCGGGCCTCACTGCTCCTTGATGGTGCTGCTTGCTCGTCACAGTTTTTTCAGCAAACTTAACATGTGTAAATAGTTGTATGACCATACGATTAAGCAACTGAGACATATAAACTGAACAAGTTCCACAGACAGAGGGGGGGGGGGGGGGGGGTCAAAATCAAAAGGAACAGTCAGTATCTGGTGTGGCCACCAGCTGCATTAAGTACTGCAGTGCATCTCCTCCTTTTGGACTGCACCAGATTTGACAGTTCTTACTGTGAGATGTTACCCCACTCTTCCACCAAGGCACCTGTAAGTTCCTGGACATTTTGGGGGGGAATGGCCTTTGCCCTCACCCTCTGATCCAACAGGTCCCAGATGTGCTCAATGGGATTGTGATCCGGGCTCTTCGCTGGCCATGGCAGAACACTGACATTCCTGTCCTGCAGGAAATCACACACAGAACAAGCAGTATGGCTGGTGGCATTGTCATGCTGGAGGGTCATGTCAGGATGGGCCTGCAGGAAGGGTACCACATAAGGGAGTAGGATGTCTTCCCTGTAACGCACAGCGTTGAGATTGCCTGCAATGACAACAAGCTCAGTCCGAAGATGCTGTGACACACCGCCCCAGACCATAACGGACCCTCCACCTCCAAATCGATCCCGCTCTAGAGTACATGCCTCGGAGTAACGCTCATTCCTTTTATGATAAACTTGAATCCGACCATCACCCCTGGTGAGACAAAACCGTGACTCGTCAGTGAAGAGCACTTTTTGCCAGTCCTGTCTGGTCCAGCGACAGTGGGTTTGTGCCCATAGGCGACGTTGTTGCCGGTGATGTCAGGTGAGGACCTGCCTTACAACAGGCCTACAAGCCCTCCGTCCAGCCTCTCTCAGCCTATTGCGGACAGTCTGAGCACTTATGGAGGGATTGTGTGTTCCTGGTGTAACTCGGGCAGTTGTTGTTGCCGTCATGTACCTGTCCCGCAGGTGTGCTGTTCAGATGTACTAATCCTGTGCAGGTGTCGTTACACGTGGTCTACCACTGCGAGGACTATCAGCTGTCCGTCCGGTCTCCCTGTAGCGCTGTCTTAGGCGTCTCACAGTACAGACATTGCAATTTATTTCCCTGGCCACATCTGCAGTCCTCACGCCTCCTTGCAGCATAACTAAGGCATGTTCATGCAGATGAGCAGGGACCCTGGGCATCTTTCTTTCGGTGTTTTCCAGAGTCAGTAGAAAGGCCTCTTTTAGTGTCCTAAGTTTTCATAACTGTGACCTTAATTGCCTACCGTCTGTAAGCTGTTAGTGTCTTAACGACCGTTACACAGGTGCATGTTCATTCATTGTTTATGGTTCATTGAACAAACATGGGAAACAGTGTTTTAAACCCTTTAGCCTGCTGGACAAATTGTAAGCGGTCACTAGGTAATAACTGCTTCTGAACCCATCCACCTGGAAAAAAAACACCACGTTGGTCCCTCCAAACATGCACCCTCTTGTTTCTAATGGTCAGCTTTCATCTGTTTTCATTTCGGTATTGTAGCACATTTTATGTTTGGATGGGGACAGTAAAACCAATTTTGTTTCAAAGCTCAATATGAACACTTGTCGTGTCCTGTCGCTATCACTGAAATTGTCCTCGGCCACGGAGCAGCTGTGGGAAAATGGATTTGGTCTCACTCTCTTTTTCGCAGCTGTTTCGTCCATTTTGACACACTGCTTGTTTGCCCTCTGCTTTTATACCACCTCTGGTGGAAAAAGATCTATGGATGTTTTCGCAACCACCTGCATTTCATGGAGCCCGTATATTCTTTCTTGTCTCTAATCTCTTTGGGACATTTACAAACGAGGAGACGAGTAATTCTGCTCTCACTTTTTTTAGATTTAAATGATATATTTTTTAACCTCAGTCCCACTCACCAGGGAGAAATAGGCTACCTTAGTGACTCATTCTGACATTCCCTATGGAACTACAGGGATCTTTGTCCTGGCCTAGTTAAAAGCCTTCAGGTCGTGGGAGTTTACCTGCAAAGAGCATGAGTGGAATCTGCCAACAGATTGTCCATTAGGTGAAGAGAGTTTGGCCATTACAGTTTCAACCAAAAGGCAAGACCACATCATGAAATGGAATACAGGGAGGAACATGGTGTCCTTCTCTAAAGTTGGTAATTCTCCACATTTAAAAATATGTCACCTTTTATTTAACTAGGCAGAACATTTTATTTTTTATTTACAATTACGGCCTAGGAACACTGTGTTAACTGCCTTGTTCAGGGGCAGAATGACAGATTTGTATTTTTTTATTATTATTATTATTATTATATATTTTTTAAATCTTTGGGATTCGATCCAGCAACCTTTCAGTTACTTGCCCAACGCTCTAACCACTAGGCTACCTGCTGCCCCAAAACCTATGACTGGTGGTTTATATTACCTCAGATGTCTAAGGCCCAAATATTCATAGTCTCTTGATCTACTACTCCCTCCTGCATGTGCAGACAGGAATGTTCCTCAAATTGCTACCTCAGTTTCAGCCTCACACGGCTAGTATTCAGGTGGTAGCTATGAAAACGGAAAGCTTGACAACCTATGGCTCATTACCTCCTCTTTGAGAGGTCGCTTTGTGACCCATGTTTTCTACTTAACCTAACTCGCATAATGGAGTTGGGTGTGGCAGTGTGATGCCTGTAAGTGCCAGTCACCACCCTGAATATAGCCTTGCATGCCCTCATGGGTAGGGAAAAAGGAGAGGTTTGTACTTGCGTGCCTGTGCACATGTATGGGCACTATGTTCCCTATGGGACTGGGCACCGGGCTGGCCTGTGTTGGGTTTATAATGGGAGTACTGTTCTCTTGGTGTAGACCTACTGTGATATTGTCCCTCCACATGCACTGCCTTGACCCTTTTTTTTCTTCTGTTCACACCTTTCACTCACACTGTGGGGGCACTCCCAGTGAAGGTTTTGGAACCTTTCGTGTAAACATCAGGGAAGTGTAATCATGACACATTCAGCTCAGAAGTTGCAGAGAATGCTCAGTGTCAGTTGACTGTCGTACAGCAAAATGCATAGAGCTGCCATAATTGTTAACACAACAGCTTTTGTTATAGTAAATAAAAACATAAATAAATCTTTATCAACCCTTCCATGTATGATGGAACATGATTGTTGAAAGTAGTGGAAAATGTGGACCCTGAAGTCCTTAACCACAGTACAAGGCCAGACTTAGGCTTTTGTTAGCTCTCATATTACTCTGCCCAGCCTATTGTTGTTCAAAGCCTCAGCAGAACGTCAACGCTCCAAGGCAGTGCTTTACTCTTAAGACTTCATAGCATATCAATGCTCAGCCTGAACTTGACGCCGCAACCATACTTTTCTTCTGCAGCAAAGCACGCAATGTATCAAATCAAATTATCTTTATGGCCTTCCTGTAGCATCGGGTGGTGTAGGTGTCCTGGAGGGCAGGTAGTTTGCCCCCGGTGATGCGTTGTGCAGACCTCACTACCCTCTGGAGAGCCTTACGGTTGAGGGCGGTGCAGTTGCCATACCAGGCGGTGATACAGCCCGCCAGGATGCTCTCGATTGTGCATCTGTAGAAGTTTGTGAGTGCTTTTGGTGACAAGCCGAATTTCTTCAGCCTCCTGAGGTTGAAGAGGCGCTGCTGCGCCTTCTTCACGATGCTGTCTGTGTGAGTGGACCAATTCAGTTTGTCTGTGATGTGTATGCCAAGGAACTTAAAACTTGCTACCCTCTCCACTACTGTTCCATCGATGTGGATAGGGGGGTGTTCCCTCTGCTGTTTCCTGAAGTCCACAATCATCTCCTTAGTTTTGTTGACGTTGAGTGTGAGGTTATTTTCCTGACACCACACTCCGAGGGCCCTCACCTCCTCCCTGTAGGCCGTTTCGTCGTTGTTGGTAATCAAGCCTACCACTGTTGTGTCGTCCGCAAACTTGATGATTGAGTTGGAGGCGTGCGTGGCCACGCAGTCGTGGGTAAACAGGGAGTACAGGAGAGGGCTCAGAACGCACCCTTGTGGGGCCCCAGTGTTGAGGATCAGCGGGGAGGAGATGTTGTTGCCTACCCTCACCACCTGGGGGCGGCCCGTCAGGAAGTCCAGTACCCAGTTGCACAGGGCGGGGTCGAGACCCAGGGTCTCGAGCTTGATGACGAGCTTGGAGGGTACTATGGTGTTGAATGCCGAGCTGTAGTCAATGAACAGCATTCTCACATAGGTATTCCTCTACCAGTGATGCTTCATATTGTATGTTGCTTGTCATGGTCCTACTGTGTTGTCACTTCCCTCTGGTTTGTACAGTAATTGAGGAAGGATGGTTGCAAGTCCCTTAGCCACCTAGTGATTGCTCTGGCAGTGCAAGGCTGAACTCTGATTTCTCAGTGGAGGCCCATTCCCTTCCCCTCTCTCTAATTGGTGCACCTCAAGGGAGTGTATTTGTTACAATTTTTTTTTTTTTTGTGGCTGCTTACTTGCTGCATACGTACCCAAGCACAATGATGAACCAGTGTTATTTCTTCAGGCATATGGGTAGTGTTGGTCATAACAAAAGAGCTTTACAGTCTTTAGAAGTTAGATTGTCTAACTAATAGCCCAAATCTTAACCTCTACGGGATTGGTGCCCTACGCCCACAGAACGGTTGAGCTAACGTAGGCTAATGTGATTAGCATGAGGTTATAATTAACAAGAGAATTTCCCAGGACATACACATCTGTTATGGGCAGGAAGCTTAAATTCTTGTTGATCTAACTGCACGGTCCAATTTACAGTAGCTATTACAGTGAAATAATACCATGCTATTGTTTGAGGAGAGTGCACAGTTATGAACTTGAAGATGTATTAATAAACCAATTAGGCACATTTGGGTAGTCTTGATACAACAATTTGAAAAGAAATGCAATGGTTCATTGAATCAGTCTAAAACTTTGGTCACTAGATGGCAGTGTATGTTCAATCTAAATTGTGCATAACCTGGAATAGTACATTATGGCTTTTCTTGCATGATGGAGCAGCTCTAATGTGTTATTCTCCTACATTCATTTCACATTTCCACAAACGTCAGTGTTTCCTTTCAAATGGTATCAAGAATATGCATATCCTTGCGTCGGGTCCTGAGCTACAGGCAGTTAGATTTGGGTATGTCATTTTAGACGAAAGAGGGGTCGATCCCTTTTTAACATGGTTTAACTATTGTCCCAGGACCTGCATTCATTTGGTTTAGTTCTAATATTGAATTAGTGTTCATGGCGAAAGCATACCTTACAATTATTTGAGAACATAGCCCAGCAGACAAATCATTACAAACCAGTAACCAGCCAAGTCGAAGAGTTACACAAGTCAGAAATCGAGAAAACTAATCACTTACCTTTGCTGATCTTCATATGTTTGCACTCAAGACAAGCATTTATTCAATAAATGTTCCTTTTTTGTTAGATTTAAAGTCTTTTTTTTTTTATATCCGAAAACCTCAGTTTTGTTCGATTTCTTCAGTAATCCACAGGCTCAAACCCATTCAAAACAGACAGACAAAAGAAAATCCAAATTGTGTCCGTAAAGTTCATAGAAACATGTCAAATTATGTTTATATTCAATCCTCAGGTTATTTTTTAGCCTAGATAATTGATAATACTTCAACCGGACAATAACGTTGTCAATATAAAAGGTAAACAAGAAAGGCACTCCCTCTGGCCGCGCGCATGAAAAAGCTCTGACACAGCAGGGTCCACTCATTCAGACTGCTCTTACTCCCTCATTTCTCAGAATACATGCCTGAAACAATTTCTATAGACTGTTGACATCTAGTGGAAGGTATAAGGACTCAAATTGCAGTTCCAAGTCAATGGATACTGTAATGGCATTAAACTACAAAAACAAAAAAAATCCTACTTCCTGAATGGATTTTTCTCAGGTTTTCGCCTGCCAAATCAGTTCTGTTATACTCAGACATTTTAACAGTTTTGGGAATTTTAGAGTTTTCTATCCAAATCTACAAATTATATGCTTATCCCATCTTCTGGGCCTTAGAAGGCAGTTTAATTTGGGCATGCTTTTCATCCAAAATTCTAAATGCTGCCCCTACCCTAGAGAAGTTAAACACTATCAACTGTTAAATTGGGGTGTGTTTACATTTTCAGTAAATCAATGCAAACTTTGTAGAAGTACAAAAAGGAGCAGGCACCTCCCCTCCAAACCCTCTCAGTATTACTGCTCATTACTCCAAACCCTCTCAGTATTACATTATCCCAACATTTCTCAGTATTACTGGTCATTACTCCAAACCCTCTGTGGATTTCTGGTCACTACTCCAAAGGCCAATCACTCTTTTTACTCTGAACAAATCTCATATCGCTCTCAGAGCAGTCAGATTTTTAGTCACCTCTCATCAGCAAAGAAACTGTTTTGCTGTGATAACTGTGGATTAACATGACCTATATTATATGAACTTAGTGGTTTGTTTATTCCTTCCACCATTTATGTAGCTCAACAACCTGGTTTCAGAGCATTTTGTATTATTCTGTACATAAATCCGAGACACTCCATTTGGTATGGTATGTGTTCATTTGAGGATGTCCATTACTCATTTCCTATGCTATGTTACGAATTACAATTTGCAAAATGTGATCTGTTAAGAATTCTAGCTAGGTGGCTAAAGTTAGCTAGGTTAGGAGTTAATGTTAGGTTTCCCAAATCAAAGTTTGTCACCTGTGCTGAATACAACAGGTGTAGACCTTACAGTGAAATTCTTACTTACAGGCACTAACCAACAGTGCAATCTTTAAGTTAAAGGTATTAGGTGAACAATAGATGAGTAAAGAAATGAAAATAGTCCGGGTAGCCATTTGATTACTTGTTCAGGAGTCTTAAGGATAAAAGCTGTTGAAGACTTTTGGTCCTAGTCTAGGGGGAATAGGCTTTGTCGTGCCCTCTTCACGACTATCTTGTTGTGTTTGGACCATTCTAGTTTGTTGTTGATGTGGACACCAAGGAACTTGAAGCTCTCAACCAGCTCCACTCTCCGTCCATGAGAGTGGGGGCGTGCTCGGTCCTCCGTTTCCTGTAGTCCACAATCCTCTCCTTTGTCTTGGTTACATTGAGGGAAAGGTTGTTCTTTATTTAACATTTTTTTTTTACCTCCCTTTTTCTCCCTAATTTCATGGTATCCAATTGTTAGTAGTTACTATCTTGTCTCATCACTACAACTCCTGTACGGGCTCGGGAGAGACTAAGGTCGAGAGCCATGCGTCCTCCGAAACACAACCCAACCAAGCCGCACTGCTTAACACAGCGCGCATCCAACCCGGAAGCCAGCCACACCAATGTGTCCGAGGAAACACTGTGCACCTGGCGACCTGGTTAGCGTGCACTGCGCCCGGCCCACCACAGGAGGAAACGGGTACAAAAGTATCTATCCACAGTAAAAGAAGTCCAATATCGACATAACCTGAATGGCCGCTCAGCAAGGAAGAAGCCAGTTCTCCAAATTGCCATTAAAAAGCCAGACTACAGTTTGCAACTGCACATGGGCACAAAGATTGAACTTTTTGGAGAAATGTCCTCTGGTCTGATGAAACAAAAATAGAACTGTTTGACCATAATGACCATCAGTCAGGAGGGACTGGTGCACCTCACAAAATGGATTGCATCATGAGGGAGGAATATTATGTGGATATATTGAAGCAACATCTCAAGACATACTTCCATACCCCAAGCATACTTCCAAAGTTGTGGCAAAATGGCTTAAGGACAACAAAGTCAAGGTATTGGAGTGGCCATCACAAAGCCCTGACCTCAATCCTATAGAAAATCTGTGGGCAGAACTGAAAAAGCGTGTGAGCAAGGAGGCCTACAAAACCTGACTCAGTTACACCAGCTCTGTCAGGAGGAATGGGCCAAAATTCACCCAACTTATGGTGGAAAGCTTGTGGAAGGCTACCCAAAATGTTTGACCCAAGTTAAACCATTTTAAAGGCAATGCTACCAAATACACTCAATTCGTATGTAAATGTCTGACACACTGGGAATGTGATGAAAGAAATAAAAGCTGAAATAAATCATTCTCTCATGCTGACTTTTCACATTCTTAAAATGAAGTGGTGATCCTAACTGACCTAAGACAGGGAATATTTACTAGGATTAAATGTCACACCTTAGTTTCACAATTTCTATGTAAACTTCTGACCTCAACTGTACATACTGTGTGCTACAGTAGAAACAACACGATATACAGAAACTATATAATGATAACGTATTAAGGGACTCCTATTGATAGGAATGCACACATGTCCAAAGTTGTTGTAATTATTAAGGAAAACCACAATGAAGGCAATGGGAGCACCAGCTGGAGAATGTGCCAGGGGGACAGTTTGTTCATGTTTTGTTCTGACTGGAGATGTCTCCATACTTGATCTGGGGTAACACTGGAAAAGTGCTTGGGCTGTCGTCGAAGAGCTGTTTGTCCGGCTCAGTAATGCCTCAAACGTAAATTGTCCGTAACAGTTAAATGGTCTTCTTCGTGAATGAATGAGGAGGCGGAACACGCCTCAATTCAAACTATTAGAAAATAATTTGATGTTTTACTAAATTAAACGGCATGTAGATAATTAGCAGGCGGAGTGCCTTGGTTTGAAGGCGGTGTGGGTGTCCTGTTGCGTAACAATCACATTTTGGAACAGTGAGTGCATTCTGACATCACGTATAAAATGTTTTTAAAAAAATACTCACGCTGTGGCGACCGTTAGAAATTTGGAACTCGCACGTGAAAGGTTAGCTAACTTGCAAAGTAGCTAAAAGGTAGTTAACAATACCTAATTAGCTAAAGTGCTCTGTGATGATATTCTAACTCGTAACTTTTGTTTGAACTGAAGGGCAATAGTTTGTGCTGTGTTGAATCTAGCTAACATGATTAGGTGGGGAAGAGAATAATGTAGAGGGGAGTGCGGCTACCAGAATGACATGGGTCTAGAATGAACATGGAACCGTGTTTGGATTACAATGGTCACGCTGTTTGTTTAGTTACCCTCTGAAGTATTTACTATGCCCCTAACCTCCTGAGCTGTTGGAATGGCCTTCTGCAGTAGGGCGTAGCGTGTCCACAGTGACCTTTCATGGCTCTCTGCCTGTAATGCCTCCTAAGTTTATCGAGGCAGCATGCGTCACATAGCTTAGCATAGTGTTAGCATGCTATGGAATTGAAACCCTCCCCAACCCCCTCTCATGGGATTGTATTGCAAACCACTGTCTAATAGAGACATGATATTCCATATCAACTTTTTTACATCTCATCTTCTATGATTGATTGACTTATTGTTGAGGAGCACCTGCCACAATTTGTCACTCACAAGTTGGACGGTGAGTTTCAGACCATGTTTTTAGCACCTCAAACTGCAGATCTGTGTCACTCTTGCCTTTTTTGAATGATTTATGCCAACTCCGCGGCAGTGCAAGGACCGTGTGTCTGGATAGTAACTCATTTTTGTGTTTTATGTTATTGTCTTTTGGAGACATTAATAGCTCTGAAATACGACCGCAACAACAGCAACTCTCCTTCTGCTGACTCCTCTACAAGTTTTGAGTCTGGATGTTAAGGAGCTGCAAACTATGCTAAAGCCATATTTAATATTCATGGTGCTGTGACCTGTGTCCTCAAACAGTTCCACTGGGTGAATTGGTGACCAACTAAGGTTTGAGTCAGCTGATTCAGTCATTGTTAAGATTAAGAGAGCAAGGATGTCTGACATCTCTTCTAGGCTTTGGGTTTTGCATCGCATCTATGACTTTATATTGATGCAATCTTCGTATTGATGCAGCATGGCCTTAAGTAGAACAACTTGCGTTGTCATCAAAATACGTCCATTTTTTGTTGTTGCTTGCTGTGTAGAATCAATCTGTGGCGCTTGTACCTTCATGAAGTTTCTATTGATTCCATTCAGCCGGATCACCTCTGTCATGAAGGGGTGCATCCTCATTCCTTACGGCGATGGAGAAATGAAATACTGGAGTTATGGCCCCGGAGCCGACGTGGTGACTCGGAGGTTTGGTATGTGATGGCAGATCTGTGGATTAAACCGATGTCATATTAGCCTATTACGTTAGATCTAGTTTTTATGTTCGAGCCTACCTTTTTTTCCCCCCTAGCAATTATCTATGATACTCATTTAAACTCTTGGTAACCAGTTCCAATGCTGGATATTAACATGAATACACTGTAGCCTTGAAAGGTACCACTTCTTGATGAGTGGTGTTGTATGGACCTCTCGGATATGAATGATTCAATGTTTGTTCTCCACAACCCCTGGACATGTGATGCGGGCTAGTGCTAAAAGTCTGTCTGTCTGCCATTTTCTAAACACTTCAGCCTTCCCTTCGCCATGGCAAGTTGTATCCTAGCAACCAGCTTTATTGTGTTACCGGGGCGCGCGATATTGTACAGTTTCAGAATGTTTATTCCTCTGTTTTAATTTCCTCTATGAAACCGGAGTTGGATTATGTACATTAACACCCGCACTTATGTCTTGCCAACATTTGACTGACTTATGGGAGTTAAAACCATCGGACCCCTGACCTGTTGACATGCAACGATGCGAAATACATAAGCTCTGCTTACTGCTTCAGGATCAGCTAATTTAGTGTGAACTAATACCCAGAGAGGAAATCCAGTGAAACCCTCACATATTGGTGGAATTGAAGAGACCTCTGTGTTTTAGTCAGAGATCCTCCCATGTATGACTTGCCTTTCAAGCATAATTTTGCAACTTCCGGCCCAGCTATTAAAAAAGGCCCAAATCTCCTCCTGACCAAAACCTAGTCATCTGACTCCTCTGTAAACCACTGCGTCTTATGAATGTGAAAACTCGGGTCAAATCTATTGCGTTGCAGTTGCCTATGGAGGCAGATTTTAGCCTAGTTTATATAATATTGGCCTAAAATCGCGTTGCTTTTGTTGCGTGACGGTCTAGCTCTGTTCCTGCCCTGATACGATCTTATTCTGCATGTTTTGAGGTCTATACTTTAGCTGTTTCACAAGTCCTGAGTAATTACGCAATTGGAAACTTGTCTGTCGGTTAAAGAGTACCAATATGGGTTTATCGCAGCAATGAAGTCCTCTTGCTTGCGTCGCTTTCTGGCAACGTTACTCCCTCCAACACATGCCATTAAACAGCCATTCAGTGGGATTGCTCTGTCCTCCGCTGATGAACAAGACAACACTTTCACAATCACTGCCATTTCCCCTGAGGTTTAATTTTACGCACTGAAGGGTTTAATTTGTCAGCTGACTGGGGATAGTCTCCCTGTCTGTGGAATAACCTTCAGCAAACTGCAATAGTTGCCAAACGCATAGCTGTCTAGGCCTACACCTTGTTTATGATCGTGGTTGCTCTGCAGTTATTGCTATGATTTTAAGGTAGCCAACTAAAAGCACCGTATTAGGCTAATCGTAGCATATCTCTTTCTTTGTAAGGGATGATTATGCTAATGCTTTTAGCATTAGTAGAGGCTAGCCTATTTGTTTGGCATGCTGGTGTACCTGTTCCATTTTGCCTGTGTTTGTTTGAGATGTAGGCTAGGCTAATGTTCTTTTGGCTAGTGTTACATTTAATCTGTGTTGCATTGGTTATGAGTCATCTGAAGGCTAGTGTGACGTGGATACAAGTGATTGGGTTTAACGCTAGGGATGTTGCCTAATTTTTTTAAATGTTATATTAAAAAAATATATTAAAAAAAAACTTAAACCCTCCCCAACCTAATTTGAGGGAGCAGCTGTCATAAGGGGTGCGGCTGTGTCCAAATGGTATCCCAATGGACAGATACCCAACGTGGGATTCTGGCCAATGACATCGAGACCTCCTTGAATGTGGTCCAGGGTAATTGATCCCGGTGTGTAGCTGAGGGTAATAGCTGTTCATTTAGGATGCGTAAAATGTCCGTCATGGTGCTTTTATTTGTTGTGACCACAAACTGGAATGAACCTCTGCAGCGATGGTGCACACTGATTTAAAAAATAAAAATAAAAAATAAAAGTCATTTCCCCCACGTAGAGGTAAGAAAAACCAAGTGGACCTGACAAAATCAGCCTATGGAAATTCCACCACGAATGTCTCACCTGACACAAGCAAATCGTTTCAAAGGTACAAAAGGATGATCTATCATGTGACGATAGCCAAAAGCAGGCTAGCGGTCTGACTTGGATTACTACAAGGTCGCTGAACGAGTGACTGAAAGCCGGTAATGAGAAACACCAATGAGGATGTATTAAATGAGGGAGGACGTGAGGAAGAAAGCCGGTAATGAGAAACTAATTTAGCTAATTTCCGATTTTATACGAAATTGTTTGACTACAGAGGTAGCAAAACTGTACTTCAAATCTATGATACTCCCCCACTTAACATACTGCTTGACTAGTTGGGCCCAAGCTTGCTGTACAACATTACAACCTATTCAGTCTACAAACAGGCTCTCAAAGTGCTTGATAGGAAGCCCAATAGCCATCACCATTGTCACATCCTTAGAAAGTATGAGCTCTTGAGTTGGGAAAATCTTGTGCAATACACCGACGCATGTCTTGTATTCAAGATCCTCAATGGCCTGGCTCCCCCTCCACTCAATATTTTTGTTAAACAGAAAACCCAGACATATGGCAGCAGATCCACAAGGTCTGCCATGAGAGGTGACTGTATAGTTCCCCTAAGGAAAAGCACCTTTAGTAAATCTGCATTCTCTGTGAGAGCTTCCCATGTCTGGAATACACTGCCATCAGACACACATAACTGCACCACATATCACACTTTCACAAATTTTTTTAAGACATGGCTAAAGGTCAATCAGATTTGTGAACATGGTCCCTAGCTGTGTGTTGCCACTCTCCATGTTGTCTGTTGTCTAGCTTGTGAGGTGTGGAAACACTTTGTTGCTTTTATGAATTTTGTCTTGCTGCTTTTTGTTTTATGCTGCTCTGTCTGTATGCTAAGTCTTGCTTGTCCTATGTTGCTCTGTCTGTATGCTATGTCTTGCTTGTCATATGTTGCTATGTCTTGCTTGTTCTATGTTGCTATTGTCTATATTGTAATTGTTTTTAATAACCTGCCCAGGGACTGCGGTTGAAAATTAACCGGTTGGCTAAAACCGGCACTTTTACTGAAATGTTGATTAATGTGCACTGTCCCTGTAAAAATAAAAATAAACTCAAACACCAATGAGGATGTATTAAATGAGAGGGAGGACGTGAGGAAGAAAGGCAGCGACGTCTTTTAGGGTGTAAACGCTGGACATGTGAGTGATTTCAAAGCTATTTTACAGGTCTACTGTTGAGCGTTGCGAAACCGCACCTTTGAACTTCCTGTACTGATTCAATGGTTACAAAAGGATTGTGACTAAGGCCGTGTGTCTGAAATAAAGAGAACAGTGGAAGATGGGTTACGCATTTTGAACATTAACACCCCACGTTACACTTCTTTTCTCTCAGCGGTGTGTGAATTGAAAGGGGGGACGGTCAGCCCATTCCTCAGTCGCCCCACCCAAGGGTGGTCACGTGAAGCATTACAAACCTTAGTCACTGCCTCCACGCTAGGCTCCTGACATACAATGTTAGAAGACAAACTCCTCTGCAGCACTGCCAAGAGGCAATCGGCTGGTTTCCTAAAGCCAGGTTGGTGTCACTGAAGGGGCCCCATTGGTGTTTTTTACTGGAGCCAATGACTTGGGCTCAAACCCAGGCATCGACAGCAGCTGTCACCCAGGCACTGCTGAAAGTGAGTCAGGCTCCATGCTCTCTCCCCAAAAGCCCGAGAGAGGTGGATTCTAGAGTGTGAACTTGCCCTCACCCAGGATAAATGGAGTGGAATCATATTTGAACAAGTGTGTTAACAAAGACCTGAGCAGTCACTTCACTTTAAGTACACCGCTCAATAGTGTCACGTTACATGTACCAAGCCTACAGTACGTTTCCAGGAGCTGTTTGCCACTATACTTGTTAAAACGGGCTGCTTTGCCAGCTGCTTCCTGACCTCGGGCTATGTTTGGTTCCATAATTGCCGATGGATTTACGTGATCGTTAGTGTACACAAGGACATCGATGTACTGGTACAGCAGTTGTAAGTATTATGTAATGATGTGTACTCGCACTGGAGTGAGCGGATTCTACTCTGAGCTGCAGCAGCTCACTCTGAGCAACAGGACAACAGAGGAATAAAGGTCAATATAAAACTATTGGCTGTTTTGGACTGTTGCCAGAACCATCCGTGATCCTATTAAGGCGGTGCAACACGCCCCCCTGACCGACGAGAACACCTCACTCCTGCGCTAGCTGACAGCCCCCTGAGAGGACTGCATCGGTGCCATTAAGTCATATTAGCTGTACGAGTCAGTGGAGCTGAGAGTTATGCGCATAACTTTGGAGTCATCAAACAATGGCTGTTTGAGAAAGGAAAATAGTATGGAGAGGGCAGAAACAAAGGCACATTCACTGAGTACATAGAAACACTGTACAGCTGTGGATGTAGACACACAAACAAACACACACATTATATTGGGCACTTTTGTGGAGGAATATGTGAAACAATCCACATAGGCCTCTCTTCCCTGCCCCCCCTCCTCCCCAATCTCTCTCTGTGCTGTCAAATCAAATAACATTTTATTTGTCACGTGCCGAATACAACAGGTGTAGGTCTTACCCTGAAATGCTTACTTCAAAGCCTTTAACCAAAAATGCAGAATAGTAAATAAACTAGTCAGGAAAGAAAGTAACACAATAACGAGGCTATATACTGAGTCAATGTGTGGGGGTACAGGTTAGTTGAGGTAATATGTACATGTCGGTAGGGGTAACGTTACTATGCATAGATGATAAACAGCGAGTAGCAGCAGCATAAACAATAAATCAAAGGGGTCAATGCAAATAACCCGGGTAGACATTTCATTAAGCTGTTAAGAAGCATGTTGTACCTAGACTTGGTGCTCCGGTAGCAAAGAGAACAGTCTATGACCAAGGTGACTGGAGTCTTTGACAATTTTTAAGGGCCTTCCTCTGACATGCCTGGAATAGAGGTCCTGGATGGCAGGACGCTTGGCCCCAGTGATGTACTGGGCTGTACCCACTACCCTCTGTAGCGCCTTACGGTTAGATGCCGAGCAGTTGCCATACCAAGCGGTGACGCAACTAGTCAGCATGGTCTCGCTGGTCTCGCTGTAGAACTTTTGAGTCTCTGAGGAACCATGTCAAGTCTTAGGTGTTGTTGTGCCCTCTTCTCAACTGTCTTGGTGTGTTTGGACCATGATCTTTTGTTAGTGATGTGGACACCAAGGAATTTGAAGTTCTCAACCCTCTCCACTACGTCCCCGTGAATGGGATTGTGCTCGGCCCTCCTTTTCCTGTAGTCCATGATCAGCTCTTGTCTTGCTCCTGTTGATGGAGAGGTTGTTGCCCTGGCACCACACTGGCAGGTCACTGACCACCCTATAGGGAGGTCTCATCATTGTCGGTGATCAGGCCTACCACTGTTGTCGTCAGCAAACTTAATGATGGTGTTGGAGTCTTGCGTGACCATGCAGTCATGGGTGAACAGGGCGTGTAGGAGGGGGCTAAGCATGCACCCCTGAGGGGCCCCCTTGTTGAGGATCAGCGTGGCAGATGTGTTGGGCCACCCCCAGGTGGCACGGGTAGGCATCGTCAAAGTCAGATGCTATTGTCGTGTCTTTACTATCATTAACTGACTTATAGTTTTTATAAAAGATTCTCTGTAATTAGTTACTGCGCGATTAACTGATTAATCACGTAACTAATTAACTAGGAAGTCGGGGCACCAAGGAAAAATATTCAGATTACAAAGTTATCATTTCCTAAAATAACGTTTCAGATATTTTATCTGTTAAATTAGTCTTCGAACTAATGAATTATTTACTGTACCTCACGATAGTCTCATTCCAAAAGTTGTAAATTGTTGGTTATCTGCACGAACCCAGTCTTCACTGAGTCATCCATACATCAATTGTCTTAAACTGTTGGGGCTAGGGGGCAGCATTTTCACTTTTGGATGAAAGGCGTGCCCAGAGCAAACTGCCTCCTACTCAATCCCAGATGGGAATATATGCATTATTATTATTATTATTATTATTATTATTATTACTGGTGGATAGAAAACACTGAAGTTTCTAAAGCTCCATGTTCCATAGCCTCCCATTGCTCCATTTAAAGGGAAATCAACCAGATTCCTTTTCCTATCTCTTCAAGGTGTCAACAGTCATCAGACATAGTTTCAGGCTTTTATTTTGAAGAATGAGCGTGAACGACCACATTGCGTAAGTGGATAGGTGGGGGCTCTCAGAGTGAATTGTGCGCAAAAGAGAAAAGGTGGCCATTGTTACTCCCGGTCCTAGTGAAAAGCCAACTCTCCCGGTTGATATATTATAGAATAGATATTTGAAAAACACCCTGAGGATTGGATATAATTTGGAATTTTTGTCTGCGTTGTCGTGACCGCGCTTTGCGGTGGATTCCTGGGCATAACGCACCAAACTAACGGAGGTGTTTGGATATAAAAAATATCTTTATGGAACAAAAGGAACATTTATTATGTAACTGGGAGTCTCGTGAGTGAAAACATCCAAAGATCATCAAAGGTAAACCATTAATTTGATTGCTTTTCTGATTTTTGTGACCAAGTCATCTCATGCTAAGTGTACTTATTGTTTTGTAGCGCGATCGCTAAACTTACACAAACTCTTGTATCGTTTTCCCTGTAAAGCATTACAGAATCTTAGACGACAGGTGGATTAACAAAAGGCCAAGCTGTGTTTTGCAATATTGCACTTGTGATTTCATGAATATGAATATTTTCTAGTAATATTATTTGACTGGCTAATTTTTTACCTTGAGGAAGCGATAGGAAAAGGAATCTGGTTCATATCCCTTTAAATCCAGCAAAGGGAGGCTATGGAACATGGAGTTTTCAAAATAGAAGCCACTTCCTGTTTTGATTTTCCTCAGGGTCTCGCCTGCAATATCAGTTCTGTTATTCTCACAGACAATATTTTGACAGTTTTGGAAACTTTAGTTTTCTATCCAATACTAATAATAATATGCATATATTAGCAACTGAGACTGAGAAGCTGGCCATTTACAATGGGCACCTTTTTCATCCATGCTACTCAATACTGCCCCTGCAGCAATAAAAAGTTAAGCCAAACACCTTTATCAGTCCAAAGTGGATTTTATGGTCAATCTGACGTATCCTGCCCTGAGCAGCTTTACTTAACCCTCTCCATTTCCCCATCCCATACCTCCACACAAGAAACTATGTAAGGCACATATGTGTCAGAAACCTAAATAAGTCTCTAATGTTTGGTCTGGGTTATATTTGGGTAGCTTGTCACACAAATGATGACCGGGCCTTGTGTTTAGTGGCAGCAATTTTGTTTTGAATGTGGTCGCTTTCAGTATACAAAGCTGCCTTTTTGGTAAGAGAGAGGATGCAATGAGAGAAGCTTGCTCAGTCTATGCTAACAGGTTTTATGGGTGGTTGCAGGTGATTTACCGAGCCAACAGTACATTTCCACCTCGGCCATTTCTCAATACCCATGATCCAAGGTACACACACCCTGGCTCTGCGCTGGCAGATCTTTTGTCTACTTGCACGTGTGTATTTGGCTGTGCAGAGAGCAGCGGGGCAGGGTGGCTGGCAGAATGTACTAAGGTAGTATCTCCAGTAATGCTGTGTGCTGGCAACACTGTGAGGAGTACCTGATGATCGTCTGGCTATTTATAGCCCGGCCCGTAGAGCCTGCCTGTGATCTGTGGATCAGCACAGAGATGTGAGCACCGCAGTCTGTGCGCCAGTGGTCCTTTCTTTGTGCTGGCGAGAGGTCATTTTGAAAGGAGATGATGGAGCTCTGTGCTACACTGAACATTTCTCATTTCCTTTCAGTGTTGCACTACCTTAAGCTATCACAACTTTTTTTTCAGGAGCACGTGCATAGCGAACTGTCTGGAATAAATCCGAAATGTAGGTTGTTCACAATTGCCAGACATTTTGTCCGTCTGGGTTTGTCCCACTTTTGTTCTTTGTGTTAAGAGTACATTGTACCCTCACAGTGAATACACTTTAGTTGCATTGATTGTAGACTAAGGCTGTGTCTCTCTCATCGCTGATGAAATCCTGATTGTCAGGGTCTGCCTTGGAGAGATCCTCAAGTCATGACAGACGTTGCTTCTCTCTGCTCTTACCCAGACGGAAAGCTGAGCCATGGCATAAGCCAAGCCCGTCTGACTTCTAGTGTGCATCCGTGAGTGTCTGCGTGTGAGTGGTATGTTTGTTCAACCAGAGCAGACATATGCCACCCCAGCCCCTCTCTTTCGTGTCTCTTTCTCTCTTTCCCCTCTGCTAGGGGGAACGATGATGGGGAAGAGGAGAGAAGTGTAGATGAAAGTTGAAAACATGCAGTCTTGCAGGGGTGTTGGCCTTGAAAGAGGCTGTTATTAGGTTTGAGAGTTGGACTACTTAATTTCGAATACATTTTTGTGGCCAGTAGTATGTGGAAAGGTGTGGCCCTTCATTGTCTTTGACACTGAAATAGGAATGCTGGGCCTTCTCCGTCATCACAGCACCAGTCTTGTTGGCCTAGTGTACAGTGCTACTTCATTCATCTAGTATGAGTTGTCTAAGTGAGCGTCTGAGAGCATACTTCCCTGAAGCTCCTGGGAGAGTGGATGAGCGTGAATAGTCCCAGATGGAGACCGGGCCCCATTGTGGTCCAGCACTATGAAAAGGCCAACCATGATCTTTCCAGGGGTGACTGCTGTGACATGGCTGTGTGGCTCCTGTTCACGTCCGACTTTAATGTAGTCATAATATGCATCTCGCACCCAGGTGTTTGACTGATGCCCAAGGAAATGTATGAAGATTTACTATTCAAACCGGTTCCTGTTCTCTCAACTCTCCTCCCTTGTTTCTCCGTCTCACAACCTTCATTTATTTACACCCACATTCATCAGCTGTCATTCTAGATTTGGATCTATGGACCTGCCAACTTTCCTTTTTCTCGAAGCCGTTCGCCAATGCACACTTTTGTATGAGTCATCCTGTACCAGAGCAGATGCTAATAAGATGATAGTGGGGAATAAGGCATAACGATATGCCACGGAAAGATGGCGAAATGCTAATGAGTGACGAGGCCATTTTTTTTCTCTCATCCTCCGACTCTTTCTGAAGGGAGTTAGACCAGAATGAAAGTAGTGTTCCTTCAAGAGAATTTCTGGGCTGTGGGCTTCTAATATTGGCAGTGTGTGTGACTGCAGTACTCTTTTGGGTTTAATGTAACCATATAGGAGTGTGTTTCTAAAGATCTGCTGCTGGTAGTGATGTCATGGTTATGCAAGGAGAATGCAGGCATTCGATCAGATGAGTCTGTCATCTGCTGCTGTTTATCAGATGTTGAGAAGCGATATGGACTGTGGGTGTGGTGGTACATGGGTATATACAGTGGGGAGAACAAGTATTTGATACACTGCAGATTTTGCAGGTTTTCCTACTTACAAAGCATGTAGAGGTCTGTCGTTTTTATCATAGGTACACTTCCACTGTGAGAGACGGAATCTAAAACAAAAATCCAGAAAATCACATTATGATTTTTTATGAATTTATTAGCATTTTATTGCATGACATAAGTACAGTGGGGCAAAAAAGTATTTAGTCAGCCACCAATTGTGCAAGTTGTCCCACTTAAAAAGATGAGAGGCCTGTAATTTTCATCATAGGTACACTTCAACTATGACACACAAAATGAGAAAAAATCCAGAAAATCACATTGTAGGAATTTTAATGAACAAAAGAACAGAACAAAAATCATTCATAACTGTCATCCAATAGGCTTTGATTAAATATCCTCGTCCAAGTGGAAATTCTGTAAGTTATATGGAGGCCAATTAGATGTTCGTCCGATCGCATTTGGTCTCCAATTAGTAAAAAAAAAAAAAACTTTTGATGTCAGCAAGAATGAGACTAGGAAGTAATCAAGACCTCTAGCTTGATTAAGTCTCCTCCATGTATGTCTCACTAGGTCAGGGTTTTTCAGCCTCCATATATCCACTAGTTCTGATGTAGCCATGATTTAATAGAAATAATAACAGCACAGTCTTATAAATGCATGCTCATATTTAGAAAGTCCTAGCAAGGCCATAAGCATGTCAGGACAACCTAAATATATTGCAAGACCAGTCAATTTTTTTCTTAATTCCATTACATGCAAGACATATTTCATGTAGTCCTCATTATATCCTGTTGTATTCCAACAAAAACAATAAGGAAAAGGGAACAGATTCTAACGGCCGCTAATGACTTCAAGTAAAAATGTGTTTTAGGCATCACACTGCCCATAAAGGAATACCCAAGTTTAACTTGCAATCGATTCTGACAAAGCCATGGCACGATAGCCAAGAATACATTCAGTACTGACAATCCAGAGCAAGTGAACTATTTTACACCTCGGCCGATCTCATTAGGATCAAGAATATTAAAGGTAGCATAAATAGCTTATATAGAAATATATAATATACCTCTCTATTGCTTAGAGAAGTGCTTCTAGTTGTTGTTGCTTCTACCGTTTAACTTTAATCAGTTTATCCAAGTGTTAACCTCTCTAGGGTAGGGGGCAGCATTTTGAATTTTGGATGAAAAGCATGCCCAAATTAAACGGCCTGCTACTCGGGCCCAGAAGATATGATATGCATATAACTGGTAGATTTGGATGGAAAACACTCTAAAGTTTCCATAACTGTTACAATAGCATCTGTGAGTATAACAGAACTGATTTGGCAGGCGAAAACCTGAGAGCAATCCATTCAGGAAGTGTTTTTTGTTGTTGGTTTTGTAGTTTTCTATTCAATGCCATTACAGTATCCATTGACTTAGGACTCAATTTGCAGTTCCTATGCCTTCCACTAGATGTCAAAAGTCTTTAGAAATTGTTTCAGGCTTGTATTCTTACAAATGAGGAAGAAGACCAGTCTGAATGAGTGTCAGAGCTTTTTCATGTGCGCGACCGGAGTGCATTTCTTGTTTACCTTTTATATTGACGATGTTATTTTCCGGTTGAAATATTATAGGTCATTTAGGCTAAAAACAACCTGATGATTGAATATAAACATCGTTTGACGTGTTTCTATGAACTTTACGGATACAATTTGGATTTTTTGTCTGCCTGTTTTGAGCCTGTGGATTACTGAAGAAAATGCGCAAACAGGTTTTTGGATATAAAGAGACTTTATCAAACAAAAGGAACATTTATTGAGTAAATTAATGTCTTCTGAGTGCCACCATATGAAGATCATCAAAGGTAAGGGATTAACTTTATCTCTATTTCTGAGTTTTGTAAAGGTTCTGCTTGGCTGCTTACTGTTTGTAATAATTTGTCAACTAGGCTATGTTCTCAAATAATCGTAAGGTATGCTTTCGCCGTAAAGCATTTAAAAAATCTGACACCGTGGTTGGATTCACAAGAAGTTCATCTTTAAACCTATGTGAAATGAAAAAAAAAACTGCTCATGCTTGTAAGCAATGCTCTTATCTTCTGTAGACGGTTATAAAAACTCCCCCCTCCAATGTTACATTTTTTATTTTAGACGTGGCTTCCCTTCAGTTTCGCTCGCTGAACTCAAACGTTTTCTCTTATTCACTTCAATGTATCTTTTTCGAGCTTATCAAAATGCTGATCAATAAATAGTTCCAGATTTTCTGTATTATCCAGAATGTTTGTTTCACAGTTATCAGCTTGTCCTCAATTTGTATTATTATGGGACAAGCTGTGCCTACCCCGCTGCCACCTGCCACGTCATGTCAACCTACATAGATATTTTACACAGGTCTCATCTCACCTGTAAAATCTGGGAACTTCCTCTAGACTGTTTTCCCCTGCCCTATGTACTGACCAGCTCTCTGGGAGGGACGGCACACACACACACACACACGTCTTCATTATTATACCCAACTGTTTGGATTTTGCGGGCTTTGCAGTGTTCAGAATTGAATGACCTCACACAACGAGAGACTAGGAGAGGAGATCCGATACAGGAACACCTGGGTGCCCCAATGGAACTCTGCCATATCTGATCCTGTCCAGTGGCACCAGGGCCTCCTGTCCTGGCCCCTTTCCAAGTCATTGAAATGATACTGTGCATTGGCACTACTCTCCTTTCCTGTCACCACCATTTTGGCCTGTTGGCTCTTCTACACTGCTGCTTTCCATGCTCGTTGCTTGGATGCAAGTTGCATGAGAGCTCCTCCTTTGCACAATTAAAATCCACATGTGGTGTATAGGCCTGCACTGAGGGGAGGGGGGGGAAAGAAAGCTAGGATTGTTTGCTATTCCTAACAAGGCCAGCTGCTGCCTAGTCATAAAAGCATGCCCTAGACTGCTGAATGACTTATGAATGCCGAATGTGGGTAAAGCGGTGGGGCGGCCATTGTTAGCTATGGTCCTTCTCTGCCATTTGGACCGTGCACACAGGCCTTTCCTGGATCTTACTTTTTATGTGGCTAATCGCTATGGAGACCACAGTTGCAAAGATGACAAATCCTGCAGATTTTGGAGGCAATTGTGTTGTGAAAGTATATTTCCAAATGCTGCTTCCAGAATGAGTTGTTTCCTTTTGTATTCTAGAGTTGCAGGCCTCAGCGGTCTGTTTTTGATAAGGTTTGACCGGCAGTCAGCCCAAACTGCATAGTTCACATTGTTTCCCCATGCAGAAGAATTCCCTCCTGCTGACTGTAATGTGATCGGGGAGATGCGTGTTCACATTATTGTTCAAGGCAGATCAAGTAATAGCAGAGACTCATTGTTAAATGCTTCAGTTTTTCTCCTTCATAAGTGCTTTTGTACACCAAGTTTAGCCATTTGTCTCACACTGAACTACAGTGCTGTATTTTTGGGGATGCTTTTGCAGCCTCAGAACGACTTGCCTTAGAGCAGAATTCGTGGTTCCTTCTATTATCAGATAATTCTACAGGAGAATGTCAGGCCACCCGTTTGTGAGCTGATGCTGGTTATGCAGCAGGACAATCCACAACACACAAGTCTACATGAAAATGTCTAAAAAGCAGCAAATGTAAAGTTTTGGAAAGGCCTAGTCAAAGTCCAGATCTAATCCCAAGTGAGAAGTTGTCAGGACTTGAAACGAGCAGTTCATGCTTGAAAACCCACACGTGTTGCTGAGTTAAAGCAGTTCTGCAGGCCAAAATTCCTTCACAGCAATGTGTGAGACTGATCAACAACTACAGGAAGCATTTGCTTCCAGTCAGTTAGAGTGTAAGGGGGCAATTACTTTTCCACAGCACTGTATGTAATCTGTTGCCAAAGCTTTTCTTTGAAGGAATTCACCTGACATCGAGAGAGGTGTCCTTTCTCACAGTTTGGCGGAACAGTTACTGACTGAACGTTCACGTGACACAAATCTGCATAGAAACAGAGAAGGAGTATGTCTGCCAGGTAGTGAAGTGTCCGTCGACTCCAAGTGATGTCTCCTTGCTTGTTCCTTGCTCATAGCCTGGTTCCTCTCTAGGTTTCTTCCTAGGTATTGGCCTTTCTAGGGAGTTTTTCCTAGCCACTGTGCTTCTACACCTGCATTGCTTGCTGTTTGGGGTTTTAGGCTGGGTTTCTGTACAGCACTTTGAGATATCAGCTGATGTACGAAGGGCTATATAAATAAATTTGATTTGATTTGTTGTGCTCAAGAACTAGAGCGTCTGAGAACCTGTCATAAGATCCTTATAGCGAGACCAATGTCTCTTCTCGCAATCGTTTTTCTTTTCTTTTTCTCTCTGCTGTCCAGACCAGCAAGATCTGTTCTAACTGGTAATTTCTCACTCATCTCCTTCCTGGCAAGCCGGTTAATTGACAAATAACCTTTCGAGCCAAGATAATTAGCCTAATCAAGGGTGTCTTTAGCATGAGCACCATTAAATGACATCCTCGTAATCCGCTGTGATTGCCAAGATGACAGTTAGGCCCACAACATATCAGATTAAAAAGGCAATACAAGAGCTCCAGATGAGGATCAAGTGAATAAATGCTGCAGTAGTTCTCAATTGGCTTTAAAAAAAAATCAGGCTTGAATATCTCCGTCTCTTGTTAAGCGTGTGTGTGTGAAAAACGCCTTAATCATCCCACCCCCAGGTGACAAGCTTCTTCTCTTTAAGTGCAGCTTAACCTTGTGGGGCTTTCGTTTGCAAACACCATTTAGCGTAACGGGCGCTTGGAAAACACAACTTCAATCGCTCTTCGTCGTAGGATATACGTTATTGGTGCTGAATCTCTTTATGGTTTCTCAAATTGATCCAGGCTATGTTTTGCTGAATGTTGACGCAACCAGAGTTTTTTTTTTTGTTGTATGTAGTTACAGATGCCCTTTCAGGCAGAGTAACCAGGGCTTTTTGGCATTTAGTGTTCACAAATGGCAAATCTAAATGTCTCTGCGCTAGGACCGAGCGCAGACAGCTTAGCAGACTGTCTGTTCCTTGTCCAAAAATGTAACTGCACAATATGAGAAGCGTTTCATAAGATCACCTAAGTCTTCCTTCAAAGAGCTCTTCTCCGTTCATGAGATGCAAGGAAATTCTCTCTGCACAAAATGCAAATCTGTTGTCCTCTCAGTAAGTAATTATACCTGTTGATTACAGGGTAATTCTTAGTCATGGCTGCCAAGTAAGTAAGAATGACAACTGATTTAATGGAATGTGACATCTGATCACCTGTAATTGAGGCAGTTATCAACTGCTCCTTTGATCCAAAATAGCTGTGTAAAAGACACACACACACACACACCGTTCCTATGTAGGCATCTGTGACCACATCTGTATCTCCGTCACTTGAAGCTGACTGGCAGAATGCCAGATAATTGCTTTAGTGTATAGCCCTATTGGGACAGGATTAGTTTTACAGGGGGAGGTCAGGTTACGTAATATGTGCACGAGGGTAAAACACCACATCTGTAATTTGTGTTCCGTGCGACTCTGCCATGTCAGTATAATTTTTTTTTTAAACGTGAGACTAAAGTAACAATTGTAGCCAGTATGAGTTTCACTCCAATGTCCTCTGATACTATGACAGTTTGACAGGTGCTGTTTGAACAGCAGGTTTGTATGAGTGAATCCTTAAAACAGAATGCTGCGTATACATTTTGTGAATGGCGTACATTTGTCTACTTTTACAGTGAATACGTGTACTTGCGTACTGTGCCGATGAACCTCGCCAAATGCGTCAGTTTGAATTAAATGTGCAATGAAGTGTTGTGCCTTGGCGCCCATTTTGCCAGCCAGGGTTTCGTTAAAATAGGCATCTCAAAAGTCTAGTGTCTTGACCACAACTATTGAAATCGTAGTAGGTTCTACCCACTGAATAACACTCACCAGTAGAGTGTGTGTGTGTTCAGTTATGGTACTCCAGAGGAGATACTTTCGGCTCCGTGCCCTCAATTTCCAGTTATTTAGATGGATATTGCTCTTGCTTGGCGCCATGACATCACCAGAAATACTCAGCCACCACCGTGGACTCCATGTTCTTCTTAGTGATTGTATTCCCTAAAAGAGAGGATTCTGGTTTTAAGAGAAGCGATGTTGTTTTGAATGTTAACGATTCTCCCTTTGGACAGACGCACTCTCACCTGCACAGCGGTGAGTTTTCCTTGAATCTGGTTTTTAAAGTATTTGCAGAGTAGGGTTTTTTCCTTAGTCTAGTCTGGATGGGGAAAAACCGAAAGAGCATTCAGCCGACAGAGCATTAGTTAGGTCGGGCACTGATGTTGGGCGATTTAGAGCTGACTCGCAGTCAGCGTTCCAAGGCATTTTAAAGGTGTTTGATGGAGTTGAGGTTCGGGCTCTGTGCAGGCCAGTCATGTACTTCCTCACCGGTTTCGACAAACCATTTCTGTATGGACCTCGCTTTGTCCACGGGGGCATTGTCATGCTGAAACAGGAAAGAGCCTTCCCAAAACTGTTACCACAAAGTTGGTAGCACAGAATCATCTAGAATATCATTGTATGCTTTAGCTTTTAAGATTTCCCTTCACTGGAACTAAGGGGCCTAGCCCGAACCATGAAAAACAGCCCCAGACCATTATTCCTCCTCCACCAATCTTTACAGTTGGCTCTATGCATTGGGGCAGGTAGCATTCTTCTGTCATCAACCAAACAGATTCATCCATTTGGAGTGTGATTCCTCACTCCAGAGAACGTGTTTCCCCTGTTCCAGAGTCTAATGGTGGTGAGCTTTACACCACTCCAGCCGTGACGCTTGGCATTGCGCATGCTGATCTTAGGTTTGTGTGCGGCTGCTCGGCCATGGAAACCCACTTCATGAAGCTCCCAACGAACAGTTCTTGTGCTGACATTGCTTTCAGAGGCAGTTTGGAACTCTGTGGTGAGTGTTGCAACCGAGGACATACCATTTGTACGCGCTTAAGCACTCGGGGTTCTGTGAGATTGTGTGGCTTACCACTTTGCGGCTGAGCCGTTGTTTCTCCTAGACGTTTCCACTTTACAATAACTGCTCTTACAGTTGACCAGGGCAGAAATTTGATGAACTGACTTGTTTTAAAGGTGCCATCCTATGATGGTGCCACTTTGAAAGTCTGAACTCTTCAGCTCTTCCATTCAACTTCCAATGTTTGTCTATGGAGATTGCATGGCTCTGTGCTCAAATTTATACATCTGTCATCAACTGGTGTGACTGCAATAGACGAATACACTAATCCACGTACTTTTGTGGATACACTATGTGCACATTTCGGAGCTGATGTCATTCCTAGCCCTCTACTTTTTCTCCAAGGCTTCAGTTGAGTCTGATCCACTTAGACTGAGATTGACTCCCTTCACCCGCTTACTTAAGCCGTCTGTTGGAAAGGCTCTATCTGTAAGGAGCAGGGCCCTAGCTAACTGGTCTCAGTGGAGACAGACAGGCGACAGCATGCAGATGTTAGCCTACAGTGGAATCGCTAGTTAGCGATTAGTGCTGACTGGCGTTAAGCTGAGGAACTCCTGTGTCAGCCTGTTTTTTTTTTTTTTTCTCCTGAAGTAGGGCGGCGCTTTAAAAAGCGACCGAGTAGCTGACTGAGGAGGGAGTCTGCATGGAGTGGAAGGCTCAGATAAGCAGCCTTCCTGAAACTCATTATGGAAACCGCAGGAGACATTTGTCAGTCGGTGCAGTCTCACTATCAACCCCTTAGGGCTGTCCCTCTACAGTACGTGTTCCTGTCACTCCCTTTTTTTTTTTTTTTACTCGTTTGTTACTGCCTCCCTGTACTGTACTAATTCTTGTCTATTTTCTTTCTCAGTCTTTCCCTATAGTCGATCTTCGCTTCCCTCTGTCAAGGCAGTTCTGTTCCCCCCCCCATTCCTCTCTCGCTCTCGTCCCTTTTTATTTTAAATCTTAGGTTTAATTTAGCTCATCAGCTGGAGTTGTCGTGGAGAAGTGGAGGCAGCCAGATGGCTGTGGGGGGGGGGGGGGGGATTGAGGGAAGTGTGAAGGCCTGGGTGGAGCGGAGCGCAGTCATCTTTCCTCCTTTCTCGCTCTCTGTTAGCTCTGAACCAAGCATTGTGTAGGGACACTGTAAATGCAACAACTCTTGCGTTCAGAGCCAGTCCTCATTTGTATACAGTCGTTGCTCAGCAGCTTTCCATTGGTGGTATTGTATTGGTTTGAATATGATTTTTTTAGAGTAGCGTAATTAAGGGTCACTTATGTCATCAACAACCGTTGGAGAGCGGTCTGTGTGCACCTTCGATTGACCTAGTGAGAGGAATCGAAGAGGAGTTTGTTTTATGCTAGCTTTAGAAGTGTGATTTTTGAATGTGTCATGGTGTGTTGTGCAGGGTAAATGTCGCTCCATGGTAATGACTAGGGCTGTTTCTTGGAGTGGTGGAGGGAAAGAGTACTGTTCCTTCGACACGCGTACTCACTTACTCACTCGCTCCATACGTACTCGCTCGCATACGTACTCGCATACGTACTCGCTCGCTTGCATACGTGCTCGCTTGCATACGTGCTCGCTCGCATACGTACTCGCTCGCATACGTACTCGCTCGCATACGTACGTGTCAGTCGTGCAGTTTATTCCATTCCGCAGGTACCACTTGTTGTAAAAGGAGGCCATTTAATTTCCTGACAACGCTCTTAACTACTTTCCGTTTTAACAATGGCACAGGGCTCCATAGCAATAAGATACTCAATAGGGGACAACATGGATAGATGTGGGAAAGGGGTCAATGGTACGCAGACTGTGGGGGGGATAGAAGGACGTGAGATTGGCGCACTTTCAACAAATCTGATCTAACAAACATGGGTTTTCGTCAAATCTCTCATGACGTGCTTACTGAAGTCAGATTTGTATCTATTTAGCTGTTTTTCGCCACAACATTTTGAAGTAGTCCCTTTTTGGGTTTAGAAGAAGTGACTGCTAAATGCTAACTCCCATTCATATAAGCTGGTAGCATAGCTAGCATAGAAACATCTTTGTGGTAGTCGGTCTCAAATGCAGTTGATTGCGGATGATGAGGTGAACATGCATTAGGTTTGAAATCCATACAATAATTATACTCAGATTTGGACCTCGACGTAGTGTGATATGCACACAAACAATAGTCTAAATGTAGGCACATTTTTCTGTAGGGCAATGAGGAGATTTGGGATCTTTCCCTGACATGTTTCCATTGTTTTGGTGGAGTTCCATTCTTTACCATAATGCTTCCAAAAGTTCCGGGAAAAACATAGGAAAACACCGTGTCCTCAACACTTGAACTAAGATCATGTTTGAGACACACTTGTTGTTTTCTGAACACTTTGAGAATGACCTGCTTTCAAGGAAGAGCTTGTGTAACTGAAACACTTTGGATTATTGGTACAGCTGTTGCAATTGGGTTGAGTGATTTACCTGTGTGTGTGTGTGTGTGTGTGTGTGTGTGTGTGTGTGTGTATGATGATGATGATGATGATGATGGGAGCAAGACATCTCCCTGCACCCTGCTGCCTTTGTGTGCTTGTCTGCCAGGGACTGGCCTATAGAAGAGGTGTTCCCTGTATGGGAGTCATGCCAACAGTGGATTGGCCAGGGACTCTAGCTGACAATACCGTACTGTCGTTTCTGTGTGATACAGTCTTAATGATTGATACCGGCTCAATTTCTCAACATCATTTGCGTAAGAAATCTACTTGGCTTTCACCTCTGGGTTATATAGCAGCAGTCGGCAAACAATCCCAACTTTTGTCTCTTTGCTGTTGAGAGCCATAAAGTGTCAAATAGATGGATGGCAATAAAACCATATATAGGCAAGGCAATGTTATCGACATGGTGAAAGCTTTTGTGTATTTTGTGGGAAATGTCACAACTTTAATAATATCCTCTTATGGCTGCGATCCTCGTACAGGGATCAACATCAGGGGAAATTTCAGAGTGACAACTAAAAATACAACGTCGTAACATTAAACATTCTTGAAAATGCAAGTGTCTTACATCCTTCAAAAGATTAGTAATTGGTAATCAAAGTACGTTTTCCGATTTACAATGGCTATTACAGAGAACAAATACCATGCTTTTGTTTGAAGAGCAATCAACAACAAACATTTTCCGTCTTGACAGTTTTTACCCTGACATCTGAAGGTAAAATTATGACTTACATTCGGATATCTTGCTCTTATTTCTCTTCCTGAGGGTCCCAGTGATCAAATGAAGTGCTTTTTTCTTTGATAAAATCAATTTTTATAGCTTAAAACCTCTTACAGCTCCCCCCCCCCTACTTTGTGCAATTTCCGCCTGAAGACTTACCCAAATCTAACAGCCTGTAGCTCAGGCGCAGAACCAAGGATATGCATATTCTTGGTACCATTTGAAAGAAAACACGCTGAAGTTTGTGTACATGTGAATTGAATGGAGGAGAATAACACACAATAGATCTGGTTTAGATAAAACAATGAAAAAAAACATACAAAAATAAAAATGTATCTTTTAAAATGAACAAGATAAAACAAACATTCAGATATGATGATGGGGACAATTTCAGTGAAAAACATAAGAGGGCAACAGTACTTGTGCAAAGTTTCAGAATGATAACTTCCAAAATGAGTGTGCTTACATGACATTTATCATGAAGTCACCCAGGTGACACACACAAGTAGCCCAAATGTACCCAAGTGGCCAAATTCGTGAAGGTATACATTTTGAAACGAATAACTACACTGCTCAAAAAATAAAGGGAACACTAAAATAACACATCCTACATCTGAATGAATGAAATATTCTTATTAAATACTTTTTTCTTTACATAGTTGAATGTGCTGACAACGAAGTCAAATTTATCAACCCATGCTGATCCAACTTTGATGTAATGTCCTTAAAACAAGTCAAAATGAGGCTCAGTAGTGTGTGTGTGTGTGTGTGTGGCCTCCACGTGCCTGTATGACCTCCCTACAACGCCTGGTCATGCTCCTGATGAGGTGGCGGATGGTCTCCTGAGGGATCTCCTCCCAGACCTGGACTAAAGCATCCGCCAACTCCTGGACAGTGTGGTGCAACGTGGCGTTGGTGGATGGAGCGAGACATGATGTCCCAGATGTGCTCAATTGGATTCGGGTCTGGGGAACGGGCGGGCCAGTCCATAGCATCAATGCCTTCCTCTTGCAGGAACTGCTGACACACTCCAGCCACATGAGGTCTAGCATTGTCTTGCATTAGGAGGAACCCAGGGCCAACCGCACCAGCATATGGCCTCAAGGGGTCTGAGGATCTCATCTCAGTACCTAATGGCAGTCAGGCTACCTCTGGCGAGCACATGGAGGGCTGTGCGGCCCCCCAAAGAAATGCCACCCCACACCATGACTGACCCACCGCCAAACCGGTCATGTTGGAGGATGTTGCAGAACGTTCTCCACAGCGTCTCCAGACTCTGTCATGTCTGTCACGTGCTCAGTGTGAACCTGCTTTCATCTGTGAAGAGCACAGGGCGCCAGTGGGGAATTTGCCAATCGGTTGTTCTCTGGCAAATGCCAAACGTCCTGCACGGTGTTGGGCTCTAAGCACAATCCCCAGCTGTGGATGTCGGGCCCTCATTCCACCCTCATGGAGTCTGTTTTTGACCGTTTGAGCAGACACATGCACATTTGTGACCTGCTGTAGGTCATTTTGCAGGGCTCTGGCTGTGCTCCTCCTGCTTCTCTTTGCACAAAGGCGGAGGTAGTGGTCCTCCTGCTGGGTTGTTGGCCTCCTCCACGTCTCCTGATGTACTGGCCTGTCTCCTGTTAGCGCCGCCATGCTCTGGACACTACACTGACAGACACAGCAAACCTTCTTGCCACAACTCGCATTGATGTGCCATCCTGGATGAGCTGCACTACCTGAGCCACTTGTGTGGGTTGTAGACTCCGTCTCATGCTACCACTAGAGTGAAAGCACCGCCAGCATTCAAAAGTGACCAAAACATCTGCCAGGAAGCATAGGAACTGAGAAGTGGTCTGTGGTTGCCACCTGCAGAACCACCCCTTTATTGGGGGTGTCTTGCGAATTGCCAATAATTTCCACCTGTTGTCTATTCCATTTGCACAACAGCATGTGAAATTTATTGTCAATCAGTGTTGCTTCCTAAGTGGACAGTTTGATTTCATAGAAGTGTGATTGACTTGGAGTTACTTTGTGTTTAACTTCTTGCGTCGAGCAATCCTGTATCCGGGAGTGTAATCATAGCCTCAAGCTCATTACCATAACGCAACGTTAACTATTCATGAAAATCGCAAATGAAAGAAATATATTCACTCACAAGCTTAGCCTTTTGTTAACAACACTGTCATCTCAGATTTTCAAAATATGCTTTTCAACCATAGCTACACAAGCATTTGTGTAAGAGTATTGATAGCTAGCATAGCATTAAGCCTAGCATTCAGCAGGCAACACTTTCACAAAAACAAGAAAAGCATTCAAATAAAATAATTTACCTTTGAAGAACTTTGGATGTTTTCAATGAGGAGACTCGGTTAGATAGCAAATGTTCATTTTTTTCCAAAAAGATTATTTGTGTAGGAGAAATCGCTCCGTTTTGTTTATCACGTTTGGCTAAGAAAAAAACAACAGAAAATTCAGTCATTACAACGCAAACTTTTTCTGAAATTAACTCCATAATATCGACAAACATGGCAAACGTTGTTTAGAATCAATCCTCAAGGTGTTTTTCACATCTATTCGATGGTAAATCATTCGTGGCAGTTGGGTTTCTCCTCGGAAGCAAATGGAAAAATACACGCAGCTGGAGATTACGCAATAATTGCGACGGAGGACACCAAGCGAGCACCTGGTAGATGTAGTGTAAAATGGTCAATCTTCCAATGATATGCCTACAAATATGTCACAATGCTGCAGACACCTTGGGGAAACAACAGTGTAAGCTCATTCCTGGCGCATTCACAGCCATATAAGGAGACATTGGAACACAGCGCCTTCAGAATCTGGGGCACTTCCTGTTTGAAATTTCATCTTGGTTTCGCCTGTGGCACTCACAGATAATATCTTTGCAGTTTTGGAAACGTCAGTGTTTTCTTTCCAAAGCTGTCAATTATATGCATAGTCGCATCTTTTCGTGACAAAATACCTTGTTTAAAACGGAAATGTTTTTTATCCAAAAATTAAGAGCGCCCCCTATATCGAAGAAGTTTAGTGTTCCCTTAATTTTTTTGAGCAGTGTATATATTTTCCATTTTTTTTCTCCAAATGGAATAGAGTAGAACAGCAATCACACACATGGCCACTGCGCCTGCTACTCCTCTCCATATCCATATGAAATAGCCATTGGGTGCTGTTCAGGGGAGGGCAGGCCCACAACAATGGCCGCAGTTGAATGGAACAGCACTTCACCTTAGTGACTGTTCCCTCCGCTCTATAGAATACATATGTTTATTTTATGTGATGATAAAAGGCTCATACAATACAAATATTTTTTAAATGTTTTCTTTCACAGTGATCGCGACTCCGACTGGGAGCCCCCGGTGCCAAGCTGCCAGCTCTACCTCTGCCCCCAGTGGTGTTCATATGCCACAGTTCATTACTGCAGGCATGACTGTGCATCAGGGCCAAAAGGGCACAGCATGGAGGCGTCGTTGTGTTCTGTGTCTCATGAAATGCACCACTTGTTCAGTTTGCCTCTGCTTTACATCAGAAAGAGACTGCTATGGGACATGGCACAGGCAGCAAAATATTGTGTCGGACTTCCAAAGGGTGTACTGTTTAAAAAATATATATATTTATTTTCGACTATTTTTTTTTATACATTTTTTGTTGTTTGTGTTAGAATTGCTTTTTGATATGTTGTATATAGTTATTTGCACTGTTGTATATAGTTATGTCATTTCACCAATTCAGACACTTGGGTACATTTGGGCAACTTGTGTGGGACACCTGGGTGACTTCATGCTAAATGTCATGTAGCTCACCCTTTCCTGAAGTTATCAGTCTGAAACTTTGCACACCTACAGTTGCCCTCTTGTGTTATCCATCAAAATTATCTCTGTACTATTCTAGTACATGTGAAAGATGATACTACAACAATAAAAAAACTGAAAACGTATGCTCTTTCTTTCTCTTTTTTTCCACCAGATCTACTGTGTTATATTCTCCGACATTCAATTAACATTTCCACAAACTTCAGAATGTTTCCATTCAAATGATACCAAGAATATGCATATCCTTGCCTCTGGGGCTGAGCTACAGGCAGTTAGATTTGGGTATGTCTTCAGGTGGAAATTGAGAACAAAGGAATGCAGCTATAACAGGTTGTAGCCAGTTTGACACATTACGTTCATAAATGATGTTGCCCTCTTTGTACACCAGTAGGTCCAGTGTTGTAGGAAGTATACTACATGCACTATTTATTTGGGTACATTAACCAACTGGTCAATCTCCAAGGCATTCCTAGTCGATCGCCAAACCTTTCTGTAAATAAACAACCCCCGGTAAAGCCTGGCGTTCCTGTTGTTGCTGTCTATCGCTATTGCCGGTAGGTGCACCCGATTTCAGCTGCCCTGCGCACCAGGTAGGTGAAGTGTTCCGATTTTTATTTATTTAGGAACAATTTCATGTGTCTGAAGTTAAAAACTATTGCCTTCCCGGCGTGTCCGGAGAGAAAATCAGTTATACCATATAGGCCTACCGCTGTCCAATCGAATGGCTTCGATTTAGTATCTGCAGTAACGTAGCAGGCGTTAAAGAAAGCTACAACAAAGTTGATACTGTGAGATTTCAAAATGGTTTTTAAAACCACGACTGGAGAGAGACTGTCAACGAATACTGTAATATAGATGCTGTTTTTATGACCGAGTTGAAGTTCATACTCAGCGTTGTCAACACTTAAAAATAAAGTGGTCACTTTTTATATGCCATAAAATGCACTTTCCTCCTACTTCCACTCGCGCTACAACCAGCACTGGAGCTGAAATGAGTCGGGAAGTGTAGGCTATCAATAGGCTTGTTATTATTAGCTGCTTGGGTCTTTTTTTTTTACCGAGGAATATTTCACTTTCTCTGTTCTTGGAGTAACACCATGAATTTGTGCGTGAGGCAGAAATAATGTGGTGCGACTCGAGTTTTGCCATCAGCTGGTAGACTGTGTGCCTGTTTTGGCCAGCGTCTGCGGCGGTACATGCACCATCAGCTCAGTACAACTTAAAAAGTGAATTTATTTAAATATGCTCACTCAGCTGTGCATCACAAGTAATGCAGCAACTGAACTATTACCGGTGTGATCATATAGCCTACCTCCCAAATATGAAATATATTTTTTTACATGGTCCGTACAACAATGCATTGGCAGGGAAATTCAAGCAAGGCCAGGATGCGGTGATAATGTATTGGGCCCACATTCTACTGCACGAACCTCACTGCTACAGTACTGTTTTTAATGGGTTGATCTGAGCTGTAGATCTCGGCCTGCATTTAGACTTAGAAAGTGATCATGACTCAAAGGTTTGACCACTGTTTTACAAATGATTGCTTTAAAGCAAACCTGTTCTCTTCTCCACCTCCCTTTCCCTCCATAATGTAGACCAAACGGCCCTTCACCCGATCCACATCCTAATTACCGCCTCCACCAGAAAGCATTCATTCCCCAAACAATGATACCGATAACAATAGAAGTGGGAGGACAACAAGAAGTCAGCGCCGCCATTGTTTGTGCTTTTCTTCCTCCGGTTTGCTTTTCTTACTCCTGTTTGCCTGAAGAGAAACAAAGGACCTCTGTGTACTGTAAATATGTGCTGATATGATACACTCGGGCTCATGCCACGAGTGGTTAGCGCCAGCAGCCGCTAACTGTCACTACATCTGTTAGCCAAACCGAAGCGCTCCCTTTAACTCAAAATGTACAGTCAACAGATAGTCGAGACACCGGTTCTAAACCCAGAGGCGCAACGCCGCGAGATTTCCGGGAACGCTTGCGAAGCAACCCGACCAGGCCGGGGTTTGAGAAGTCAGAGAGATTCTTTCTTAGTTGTTCATTTTCTCAATCTACAGGGACAACCTAGATTGCCTAGGTGCAGATTACAAGTACAATGATTCTACTGTATTCTGTAAAATGCACTTGCTGCCATAAGCTAACTGAAAACAGACCGATGTTTTGTTATGCATGTCACTGCCTCTGTGCCCAATGGTGTCGTCTCAGCTAAAATCGCTGTCGGTCAGTGTGTCGACACTGAACGGCTACTAGTGATGGGGGGGGGCGGACGACGGGGGGGGAGAACTGATGAGGGAGGACAGTGGGCGGACGGACGACCGGAAGGACGGTGGGTGGGGACGGACGGACATGAGGGCGGGCGGACACACACACACACTGTTCACTTTAATGTTGCCATACTTTTTCACCCACTTTCAAATCAAATAAATTGTATTTGTCACATGTGCCGAATACAACAAGTGTAGACCTTACCTTGAAATGTTTACTTACAAGCCCTTAACCAACTATACAGTTCAAGAAATTGTTAAGATATTGACTAAATAAACTGAAGTAAAAAGCTAAATTCAAAGGTAACACAATAAAATGACAACAATAATGAGTGTATATATGTACTGTATTCTAGTCATGGCTCTGTACACTCCTTTTCTTTTCATATACTGTCTATACACCTCATTGTGTGTGAGAAATAGATATCTATCTCATTCTGATACTTCTTCATTTCTTTATTTTACATTTGTTGTTGATAGTGATACAGAAATACAAAAATACACACACTAACTCACAACCGTGCTGATCATAATCATGGGGGCTTCCATTGTTCCTGTTACCCAACCCTCCAGCCCCAGTCAGTCTGGGTAGTGCCTGGTAAAGCTGCTTTCACCCAGCGCTCCGAGACCACACTTTAGGGAATGAAACGGGGCCGTGTCCTCCCCCTCTGTGCTATTTACCGCACATTTGGTTCCAGTGACTCTGTTCATTTACTCAACTGCTTGTGTGGCAGGGGGCATTGTTTTGTAGATGAATACCATTTTTGTCTGTCAAATGTTAACCTACGTCCATTCTCCATAGCGGTTTCAAATCCACAGATGTTAGTCGTGTGTGTATAAAAAAAAACTGTCGTACTAGTGAGCAGAGTCAAGTAGGAGATGCTCGGGATCAGTTTGTCTATTTTTTTTCCCCCTCAGTCTTGGCTTCGGCATCTTCCCCTTGAGCATTGCGATGTAGCATGTAGCGCGGCACTTAGATGGGTAAGTGAACAAGCGCGGAGACGCAGGCTCCTGAGAACAGGTGGTGGTGGGGGAAGAGTGTTGGACGTACAGTAAGCCGAAGGCAACCTGAAAAGCGTTCCAAATTCAATCTGGTTGCCGGGCCGTCAAAACAGAGGCGTGTGATTCACCGTGGAAACACTGGAGGATGAGAGGAACCGATGGATGAGGCTGCGGTGGAGTGGACACGCACATCAAGCAAAGTAACACACACACACACATTAACTAAATAGCCTAGTCACAGTCCTAGGTAAAAAAATAATAATTATATATATATATATATATATATTCTCTTGAAGAATAATTGTATTGTACCATAGCAGTCCTTTTGGAATACTCTATTGTGCGTGGGAATGGGAAAACAACTAGTCATTTCTCATTGTAGATTGTATGTGTGACCAGTCTCTCTTGCTTTTGGGTGCCGGGAATCACTGAAAGGTAATAGGTGACTAGGTGTAACCGATCGTTGCTGTCCCTGTTGTTGACTTTAGCAGCCCGGTGGCTCCTGCAATAGTTCTGCCTGCTGCAATCGATAAGATGGGCTATGCACTGTGTGGGTGTGTTGGCGTCGATCTCGGTTCATCCTTGAAAGAGCACCACCAGTCTCGCGTTGAATTGACGTCGTTTTGGCTTTTATGCCAGGCTTTGCTCACATGGAATAAACCAGAGGAAACCAAACCGGTTCCCGGAAAGATCTTTAAAAAAAAAAAAAATTTTTAAAGTGTGTCCTCTATGCCTGCCGTAACCAGTTATCAAGGCAAACAAGAGCCTTATCAAAATCTTGTTCTATCAACAAAGCGTGTCCTCCCATGTTGCATTGCCAGCTCCCACAGTCTGCCTGTCTGCTGGAAAAAGGCACTGTTCTCACTCTTGTAGTGAAAAATATGATTTATTTAGGATGGTACAAAACTCACTAACGTTGTGACAATCTCCTTTGTGTGTCTCCTCACCCAGGTGAACTTTGTGGTGTGCCAGCTGTTTGCCCTGCTCACAGCCTTGTGGTTCCGTCTCTATCTCCACCCCAGTAAGGCCAGTCCTTTCATCAGGCATGTGGTGGCTACACTACTTGGCTTCTACCTGGCCCTCTTCTGCTTCGGCTGGTGAGTACTGTGTACTGTGTACTGTGTACTGTGTACTGTGCACTGTGTACTGTGCACTGTGTACTGTGCACTGTGTACTGTGCACTGTGTACTGTGCACTGTGTACTGTGCACTGTGTACTGTGCACTCTGTAC